>NC_070620.1:6820555-7138611 GCF_027172205.1 Podarcis raffonei | reverse complement strand
GTGAACTAAGCAATTGCGCATTCATCCCCTTTTGCAATTCTTTGTTCACCCGTGCACAGACACCCCTGTTCCATGCTTCCGCTGAAACAGCAACCTTGTGCCTTATCCCTTTCTTCTGCAGGAACTCCTGGAAATCCTGTAAAAGAAAAATTTGCTTTTCATCTGTGAAAAGAAAATCAATGTTAGCATTATGCATATTTTCAACCTTGTCACAAAACTCCTGAAACCTTTCCAAGGCTTGTTGCGGTTTCTCTAACACATAAATCCAGACAAAGTTAGAGAAATGATCCACACACACAAGATAAAATCTTGCATTGCCTCTAGATGGTTCTAGAGGACCAATCACATCAGCATACACCCGCTGAAACGCTCTGTCGACCCCGGTCACCTTCTTGGCGCTCGTTTTGGTCACACCTGCGAGAGAAATTAGGTTAGACTCAGATGATTTACATTCCATGTAATCACTTTGTGCATAACTCAACAAATATAGTCCATCTTTCTCTCTGGCAGAAAGAAACAACTCTCCATCTTTGTAGATCTTGCAGCTCTCAGCATCATAGGACAGTTTCAGTCCTTTCTTTGCAATCTGCGAAACACTCAGCAGATTGAACTTCAGTTCAGGAACCAAGTAAACATTGTTTATAGTCAAGTTCAGACTCTTAAGATACACAGTCCCTATCCCGGTCGCTTCCAGCTCCTGACCGTTGGCCTGTCTCACAGCGAAGCTTTGCTTCTTAAACGTTGAAAACAGTTCTCTGTGTGGGGACATATGAAAAGTCGCTCCAGTGTCGATTATAAACGAGTTCCTAACATCTGGCGTGGTTCCTTTCGCCATCAAAGCCTTTGCAGGTTTCACCGAAGGCTTTGTATGACTTTTGCCTGATGCCTCAGGCTTTGCTGAGCAGCCCTTAGCTCCTTTTGGCTGGCGTGGCTTCTTACAGTTCCGCTGAAGATGCCCAGCCTTTCCACAATTGTAACATTGGACAACGTTCAAAGCTACAGCTTTCTCTCCAGTAGCCTCATCGGTGGGGGAATTAGAACTCCGTTCCTCCCTCCCCCTGTCCTTTACTTCCAGTGCAGCAAGTCTGTCCTGTTCGTTCAGAACGACGGCAGACACCCTCTCCGCGGTCAAATCTTGAGCCGGTAGAGAACCAAGCTGACTGGCAACCGTTTTGTAAGTCCGATTTAGGCTGTTTATCATCATGAAGCAAAACACTTCCTCCTGCAGACGGAAATTGCGTTCCACCATCTGTTGGCGCAGATACTTCATCTCCGTCAGGTGCGCTTGAACATCTCCATCAGGCGCAAGTCTCAGATTGGTCAGCTTCTCAAAATACAGCAACGCTGAAGAACCAGCATCCCTCTGATGTGTTCTACGCAGCGTCTCCCAAATCTCTCGTGCATACTCCAAATTCTGAATATGCACCAATTGGTCATCTGACACACACAGAATTATAGCCGTCCTGGCTTTCAGATTCTGTGATTCCCAACCTCGTGTTGGTGCTGCAGGGATGGGGTTCTCAATCACCTCAAAGAACCTCTGATTCTGCAGCAGGGCCTTCATCTTTATAGACCAAGATGAGTAATTGTCATTAGTCAGGGGAGGTGGGTAGGGTAAACCTCCCCCCTTCTTGGCATCCATTCTGAAACCAAGTCTCTGCTCTCACTGTCGAGCCAGTAAAAATCCAAAAGTCTCTCCTGGGCTGTTTACAGCCTTCACTGGCAGGCAAACTTCACGCTGTTTCACAGCTGCGTAGATAGCCAAAACAAACTTTGACTTCTCACGCTCTGAGCCATTCAGTATCTTTCCACTTACTGACGGTCGTTGCCTAGCAACTGTGCATTTCTCTTCTGACAGGAAATCTTATCAACCACAAGAATTCCTGGTATGCAAGCCTTTGCTTTTCGGAGCTGTTTTTCCAACGCAGCTCTCGTGAACCAGAGAATAAATCATTCTGCGTTCACACTTTTTGGCCCGAAATTCAGCGTACCTTTTGGGGCTCCGTTGCCTGGAAAACACCCCTCTCGGTGTCCAGCTGTCTGTTCAGCTTCTGGCTGCACGCAGACGTTTCCTTCTTTCCTTTGGTGCAGAGGATGGCAACGATCCATCTACCTCTCACCTCTCATGCTGATTCCCATGGATCAGATAACCATCAGCTACAGCTACCAGATGTTGATTCAAGCCAAAAGCCAGAGGAATTGGCCACCCTCCAGGTGCCCGGCTTGAATCCTTGTTGACCTCCCTGTCAGCGACTCCCGGCAAGATCAGGCGAGGTCTAAATCGGCGATCCTTTTCAACGTGAAAAGAACACACCACTCCTCCCCCCCCTCCATTCCCAGGGAGGGGAAAGAGACAGACAGAAATGTATTTACATGCCTTTATTTCTGTCCTTCCAGCAGTACAGAGAAATCGTGACTGCACTCTCTCATCACCAACAGCAGAGAGAGAAAACTCCTCCCATGTACTTCCAGTACAGATCATGTGCCACTCTGAGCTAACATCCGGTGCTCAGTGCACTGAATAGACTGTCCCTTGTTCCCACGGTACAGTCCCATAACGTCAACATCCTGTTTGGCTTTACAGCCACCTGGAGCTCGCTTCTGCATTGCTCCTTTTTCGTAAGGTGGTGGCTTTCCTATCTTTGCTTCCTTAATTGCTCTTTGAATTTCGTACAATGTAATAGGGGCATTCAACAGTTCTTTTTGTTCTTTAGTAAGTTTCGGAAGACAGTTCTGTTCTAAATGTTCTTTAACTTCTTCTGTTGTTTCATTTCCTTCCTTATAGATTTCTCTAAAGAATTCGAGAAATCGTTTCTCTATTTCTTTAGGGTTGTTTATTATTTTGCCTTCGCACTTAACTCTATTTATAAGCCTTTCTGCCTCTCTCTTCTTTAATTGCCATGCTAATAACCAGGCTCAGGTTCTGTTTCAGGCTGTGTTTCAGGCTCCGGCGCTGTATCAAACACTGTTGCAGACTCAGGCTGTGGCACTATGGCTGTAGCTGTGGCTCTGGTTCTGTTTTAGGCTCTGGCACTGTATCAAGCACTGTTTCAGGCTCAGGCTCCGGCTCCGGCTCCGGCTTCTGCTCTTTATTAGGCTTTGTCTCAGTCTTTGGCTCTAGCACTTATTCTAGCTCTATTTCAGGGTCGGCCTGTGTCTCAGCCTTTGTCTCTGTTTCACGCTGTTTCTCTGTTTCAGGCTCCGACGCTGTTTCAAGCCCTGTATCTGCCTCTGCCTCTGTTTCAGGCTCTGGCACTCTATCAAGCACTGTTTCTGGCTCTGGCTCTCTTTCAGGCTCTGGTTCTGAAGTAGGGTTTTGTTCTGGCTCTGGCTGTGTCTCTGGATCTGGCTGCGTCTCTGCTTCAGGCTCCTATGCCGTATCAAGCACTGTATCAGACTCTGCCTCTCCCTCTGCCCCTGGCTACGTTTAAGCGTCAGGCTGTTTCAGACAGTGTCTCTGTTTCAGGATCCAGCACTCTATCAAGCACTATTTCAGACTGAGGCTGTGGATCTCGGCTGTGGCTGTGGATCTTGGCTGTGGCTCTAGGCTCCGTCTGTGGCTCTGTCTGTGGCTCTGGCTCTCTTTCAGGGTCTGGTTCTGAATGAAGATCTGGTTCTGACTCTGATTCAGGGTCTCATGATGGCTCTTCCTCTGCCTCTGACCCAGCTATGTTTCAGGGTCTGGCTCTCTTTCAGGCTCTGGTTCTGAATTAGGGTTTTGTTCTGGCTGTGTCTCTGGCTCTGGCTCTGGCTCCAGCTCCGGCACTGTATCAAGTACTGTTGCAGACTAAGGCTGTGGCTCTAGGCTGTGGCTGCAGCTATGTTTTGCGCTCCGGCCCTGTATCAAGCCCTATTTCTGGCTCTGGCTCTGGCTCTGGCTCTGGCTCTGGCTCTGGCTCTGGCTCTGGCTCTGGCTCTGGCTCTGGCTTTCTTTCAGCTCTGGCTCTGAATGAGGCTCTGGCTCTGGCTCTGATTCATGGTCTCACTCTGACTCTGATTCAGGGTCTGGCTCTGGCTCTGGCACTCTATCAAGGACCGTTTCAGACTCAGGCTGTGGCTGTGGTTCTGCCTCTGTTTCAGGCTCAGGCTCTGTTTGAGGCTATGTCTCTGTTTCAGGCTCCAGCACTGTATCAAGTACTGTTGCAGACTCAGGCTGTGGCTCTAGGCTGTGGCTGTGGCTGTTGCTCTGGTTCTGGCTCTGGCTCTGGCTCTTTCTCAGGCTCTGGTTCTGAATGAGGGCTTGGTTCTGGCACTGATTCAGGGTCTCGCTCTGGCTCTGGCTCTGGCTCTGGCACTCTATCAAGGACTGTTTCAGACTTAGGCTGTGGCTCTGGCTCTGGCTCTGTTTCCATTCTTACAATGGAATGTACACAAAACAATAATCCTTTCTATATAAATTTTCCAATACATTCTGAAAACATAATAAATCCTTAATTGTTGTCCACCTCCTTTTAGTTCCTTTATCACTCGAATGCTAGCACGGAGTCAAAACTATTATTGTATTTTTGAACATATCTTGTATAAGCATTCCATTTTTCTGCAAATTTTTGCTTTGAGATTCCTCTGAGTTTGCTAGTCAATTGAGCCGTCTCCACCAATTCCTGTAATTTGATTTGCCAATCTGTTATTTTTGGAGCCTCGTGATCTTTCCATCCCTTGGCCACAAGTATACGAGCTGCTGCGGTTGCATACAAGAATACCTCTCTTAAATTTTTTGGGATCTCTTTATCTAAAATACTTCATAGAAATGCCTCCGTTTTTTCGTAAAAGTTATCCCCATCATCTTTTTTAATTCATCCTATATTCCCCCCCCCAAAAAAAATCTTAATCTTTTCACACGTCCACCACCTCTGGCTCATGTCACCGTTATTTCCTCCACATCTCCAACAAGCATTCGCCAAATTTTGATACATTCTTGATCATCTGGAAGGAGTGAGGTACCACCTATGAGCCATTTTCATCATGTTCTCTCTTATATTATAGCTGGCTGTAAATTTCAAATTTACATTCCATCAGTTTCCCCCATCTTTTAGCATAATTGGACGGCCCACATCTTGGGCCCACTTTATCATTGAAGCCTTAACCTCCTCATCCATTACTTCGTAGTCTAAAAGAAGTCTATACATTTTTGCGATTATTTCGGTTTTACTATTCAGTAGTTCTCTTTCAAATCTTCAAGGCTCCTTTTCAAAACCCATCTGCTTATCCTGTCTGAACACTTCATTCACCTGGAAGTAATCTAGCCAACTAGAAAAGTGATCTTTTATTTTCTCATAACTTATCAATATTAGTTGACCCTCCTCCTCCCCCCTTAATATTGTGTTATACGTTATCCAGTTCTCTTTGATGTTGTTGCTTTTTTTAACAGCGATTGCTTCTAGTGGAGAGTTCCATCTTGGGGTTTTCTGTTCCAAATATCTTTTGTATTTTCCCCATACCTTATATATAGCATTTCTTATTATATGATTTGAAAAACTCCTATGCGTCTTTATTTTCCCATAATTAAGATAGCCATGCCACCCAAAACGGGTGTCATGACCTTCTAGCTCTAAAATATCCCAATTTTTTAATAAATACCAATCTTTCAACCAGAGAAGACATGAGGCTTCGTAATATAGCTTCAAATCCGGTAACCCGTAGCCACCTACAGTATCTATTAATATCTTATGGTTTACTCTTGGTCTTTTACCCTTCCACAAAAATTTAGAAATTTCTTTTTGCCACCTGTTGATACTGCTGGTCTTTCCTCTAATTGGAATCGTTTGGAATAGAAAGAGTAGCTTCGGTAAAACTATCATTTTAATTACCGAAATACGGCCCAGGAATGATAAATTTAACCTTGTCCATGTCTCCAACTGTCTTTTGATATCTTTCCAACAATTGGTATAATTATCTTCCTATAAGGTAAGATTCTTTGGTGTTATCCATAATCCTAAATACTTGATTTTGGGGTAGATTTCAATGTGTATTATTTGTTCTAATTCTGCTTTTTCAGCTGGCGACATATTTTTAACTAATAGTTTTGTCTTGTTGAAATTCATTTTGAACCCCGCAACTTTACCGTAGCCATATATTATTTCCAACGCCTTTCTTAAACTCTGTTTTGGTTGCTCCGTAGTTATAATTAAATCGTCAGCAAATGCCCTCGTTTGGAACTTCTATTTCCCAGCATAATCCCTTTTATTTCTTTTTCTTCCCTAATTTGTTTACATAAAACTTCCAATGTTAATATGAAAATTAAGGGGGATAGTGGGCAACCTTGTCTGACCCCTTTACTGATTTCACACTCCTGTGATAAATTTCCATTGATTATGATTTTAGCTTTTTGTTTTGATTATATTGCTTCAATCCCTTTTATATACTGTATACCAAAATCCATATGGTGTAATAGACCTTTCATAAATTTCCAGGATACCCTGTCGAAAGCTTTTTCTGCATCTATAGCCATTAAGACTACCTTCTTTTCTATTCTTAAGTCTAAATACACTAATAAGTTTATAATGTTTCTAGTGTTGCTATAAATGTGCCTCCCGGGCAAAAAGCCAGCTTGGTCATTGTGTATCATCATCTGGAAGACTTTTTTTGATCTTTCGGCTAAAATATTTGCATATAATTTATAATCGTTATTTAGAAGCGTGATGGGCCTATATTTGTTAATAAGTAGATTGTCCGTTCCCTGTTTTGGAATTAATGCAATAAGGCTGTCTTTCCAAGAATCCGGCATGGTTCCGTCTTTGCAGATGTTGTTCATGATACTTCTTAATGGGTCAGACAGTAAGTCCTCAATTTTTTTATAATATATTGCCGGTAGGCCGTCTGGCCCTGGTGGCTTTCCTATCTTTGCTTCCTTAATTGCTCTTTGAATTTCGTACGATGTAATAGGGGCATTCAACAGTTCTTTTTGTTCTTTAGTAAGTTTCGGAAGACAGTTCTGTTCTAAATGTTCTTTAACTTCTTCTGTTGTTTCATTTCCTTCCTTATAGATTTCTCTAAAGAATTCGAGAAATCGTTTCTCTATTTCTTTAGGGTTGTTGTTTTTTTTAAAGATATTTATTAAAATTTCCAATTTTTATACAAACAAAAAGCAAAAAAGTTTAAAAACACATATAGATCACAATACTTAGTTTTCAATGACATATTTCCCTGTCCTCCTCATACCTCCCCTTCTTGTAGTCCAATTCAAATTATTTATTCAGCAAATCTCAAAGCATTACAGCTAAAAAAACCCTTAATTTCTATCCGACATCATTCAACATTCATTAATTTTACAATATTTCTGTAAATAGTCCTTTAATTTCTTCCAATCTTCTTCCGCTGACTCTTCTCCCTGGTCCCGGATTCTGCCAATCATTTCTGCCAATCCCATGCAGTCAATCATCTTCATCTGCCATTCTTCCAGAGTGGGTAAATCTTGCATCTTCCAGTACTTTGCAATAAGTATTCTTGCTGCTGTTGTAGCATACATAAAGAAAGTTCTATCCTTTTTTGACACCAACTGGCCGACCATACCCAAGAGAAAGGCCTCTGGTTTCTTCAAGAAGGTATATTTAAATACCTTTTTCAATTCGTTATAGATCATTTCCCAGAAAGCCTTAATCTTAGGGCACGTCCACCAACGGTGAAACAATGTACCTTCATTTTCTTTACATTTCCAACATTTATTATCGGGCAAATGGTAAATTTTTGCAAGCTTGACTGGGGTCATGTACCACCTGTATATCATTTTCATAATATTTTCTCTTAAGGCATTACATGCCGTAAATTTCATCCCAGTGGTCCACAACTGTTCCCAGTCAGCAAACATAATGTTATGTCCAACATCTTGTGCCCATTTAATCATAGCTGATTTGACAGTCTCATCCTGAGTGTTCCATTTCAGCAGCAAGTTATACATTTTTGACAAAGTCTTAGTTTTGGATTCTAACAGTTCTGTTTCCAATTTAGATTTTTCCACCTGGAAGCCAACTTTCCTATCCAAATTGTAAGCCTCCATTATCTGATAATAATGAAGCCAACTTTGTTTTTTAGTTTCTCAAAACTCTGCAGTTTCAGTCTATCTCCTTCTTGTTCCAAAATTTCCCAATACTTCGGCCATCTGGCCTCCATATTGAGCTTTTTCTGAGCTTTCGCTTCCATTGGTGACAACCACCTTGGGGTTTTATTTTCCAATAAATCTTTATATCTAATCCAAACATTAAACAATGCTTTCCTAACAATATGGTTTTTAAATGCTTTATGTGCTTTAACCTTGTCATACCACAAATATGCATGCCACCCAAAAACATTGTTGAAACCTTCTAAATCCAAAATGTCTGTGTTCTCAAGAAGCAGCCAGTCTTTCAACCAGCAGAACGCTGCTGATTCATAGTAAAGTTTAAAGTCTGGCAGGGCAAATCCACCCCTTTCCTTTGCATCAGTTAATATCTTAAATTTTATTCTGGGCTTCTTGCCCTGCCAGACAAATTTAGAAATGTCTTTCTGCCACTTCTTGAAACAGTCCATCTTGTCCACAATTTGCAATGTTTGAAACAAAAACAACATTCTAGGCAATACATTCATCTTTATAGCTGCAATTCGACCCAACAAGGAAAGCTTCAAATTTGACCAAATTTCTAAATCTTTTTTCACTTCCATCCAACATTTTTCATAGTTGTCTTTAAACAAATTCCCATTTTTAGCTGTCATGTTAATCCCCAGGTATTTCACTTTCTTAACCACAGTTAAACCTGTTTCACTCTGAAACTTCTCTCTTTCAGTCAATGTTAAGTTTTTCTCTAAAGCCTTAGTTTTTGACTTGTTCAATTTGAATCCTGCCACCTGACCAAATTCTTGAATTAGTTCTAAAACTCTTTCAGTACTAGATTCTGGCTCTTGTAACGTCAAAACTAGGTCATCTATCTTAAATTTCTATCTTAAATTGTTCCGTAACCACGTTATTTACAATTAATTTAGCATTTTGTTCAGAGTATATTGCACCTATACCATTCTCAAAGCCTTGGCCTACCCCCATACCCTGTAGGTTCTTTTTCATAAAACTCCAAGAGATATTGTCAAAAGCTTTCTCCGCATCCACAAATATCAGAACTGCTTTAGTGTTTATATTCACTTCTAGCTTTTCCAAAATGTCAATTATGTTCCTCAAATTATCAGATAGATGTCTTCCCGGTAGAAAGCCCGCTTGGTCCTTATGAATCTCCTCAATCAATACTTTTTTCAGTCTCTTAGCCAAAATATCAGCAAAAATTTTGTAATCCACATTTAATAAGGATATGGGACGGTAGTTCTTAAGTTGTGTCTTTTCAGTTTCCGTTTTCGGTATAAGTGTAATATACGTCTCTTTCCACGATTCTGGTGCTCTTTTCCCTTCCAAAATTTCATTACAGACTTCCTTCAAAGGTTGTAATAACCACTCTTTCAAAGATCTGTAATATCTGGAAGTCAGCCCATCCGGTCCTGGAGACTTGCCTAATTGCATATTTTGAATGGCACATTCTATCTCCTGGTCAGATATTTTGCAATTCAACATTAGTTTGCTTTCTTGTGAAATTTTTTGTAATCCATTTGTTTTCAAAAAGCGTTCAATGTCCTTTTCATTCTGTGGCCCTTGTGCATATAATTGTTTGAAGTATTTCTGGAAGCAATTTCTAATCTCAGTTGGATTGTGTATATCTTTTCCTTCTACTTCCAAATTTGTGATGGTATTTAGTTTTTGTCTTTTTTCAATTGCCAAGCCAGTAGTTTCCCACATTTATTCACTGATTCCAATGTTTTCTGAAATTTATGAAAGGTCTATCTTAAGAAACATTGTAAAATTATTGAATGTTAGAACGATGTTGATTTGGAAATTAAGTGGTTTTTAGCTGTAATGATTATGTAATTAAGAAAAAAAAGGTCAAAAATTATATAGAAATTAGGGGAAGGATTTGCTGAATTGAAGTAATTAGAGATTGAAATACAGAAAGGGGAGGTATGAGGAGGTCGGGAAAGTAAGTTTTATGAATATAGGGGATTGAAATTATACTTGTTGTTGTATGTGTTTTGTATGTATTTTTGTTGTTTCTGTTTGTTCTTTTGTTTTTTCTATTTTATATAAATCTTTAAAACTTTAATAAATATCTTATAAAAAAAGGAAATTTATGAAAGGTCTATTACACCATATGGATTTTGGTATACAGTATATAAAAGGGATTGAAGCAATATAATCAAAACAAAAAGCTAAAATCATAATCAATGGAAATTTATCACAGGAGTGTGAAATCAGTAAAGGGGTCAGACAAGGTTGCCCACTATCCCCCTTAATTTTCATATTAACATTGGAAGTTTTATGTAAACAAATTAGGGAAGAAAAAGAAATAAAAGGGATTATGCTGGGAAATAGAAGTTACAAAACGAGGGCATTTGCTGACGATTTAATGATAACTACGGAGCAACCAAAACAGAGTTTAAGAAAGGCGTTGGAAATAATATATGGCTACGGTAAAGTTGCGGGGTTCAAAATGAATTTCAACAAGACAAAACTATTAGTTAAAAATATGTCGCCAGCTGAAAAAGCAGAATTAGAACAAATAATACACATTGAAATCTACCCCAAAATCAAGTATTTAGGATTATGGATAACACCAAAGAATCTTAACTTATATGAAGATAATTATACCAATTGTTGGAAAGATATCAAAAGACAGTTGGAGACATGGACAAGGTTAAATTTATCATTCCTGGGCCGTATTTCGGTAATTAAAATGATAGTTTTACCGAAGCTACTCTTTCTATTCCAAACGATTCCAATTACAGGAAAGACCAGCAGTATCAACAAGTGGCAAAAAGAAATTTCTAAATTTTTGTGGAAGGGTAAAAGACCAAGAGTAAAGCATAAGATATTAATAGATACTGTAGAAAGAGGTGGCTACGGGTTACCGGATTTGAAGCTATATTACGAAGCCTCATGTCTTCTCTGGTTGAAAGATTGGTATTTATTAAAAAATGGGATATTTTAGATCTAGAAGGTCATGACACCCGTTTTGGGTGGCATGGCTATCTTTATTATGGGAAAATAAAGACGCATAGGAGTTTTTCAAATCATATAATAAGAAATGCTATATATAAGGTATGGGGAAAATACAAAAGATATTTGGAACAGAAAACCCCAAGATGGAACTCTCCACTAGAAGCAATCGCCGTTAAAAAAAGCAACAACATCAAAGAGAACTGGATAACGTATAACACAATATTAAGGGGGGAGGAGGAGGGTCAACTAATATTGATAAGTTATGAGAAAATAAAAGATCACTTTTCTAGTTGGCTAGATTACTTCCAGGTGAATGAAGTGTTCATTTTTTATTTTTTTTAAATGATATTTATTAAAATTTTTCCATTTTAATACATCAAAAAATAAAAAAAACAGAACGAAACAAAAAAAATTTTAAAACACATAAAATTCACAGTCCTTATTTTCAATGACATATTTCCCTGACTTCCCCATACCGCCCCCTCTTGTATTCCAGTTCAGATTGTTGGTTCAACAAGTTCTTGTCCCCAATTTTTAACCTTTTTATATTTCATTCATTTTAGAAAAACCCATTTTAACTTATAAATTCAATATTTAAACAACAGTTCAACAAGTTCTTGTCCCTAATTTTTAACCTTTTTATATTTTATATTTTATATTTAGTTCATTTTAAAAAACTAATTTTGCCTTATAAACATCAATAATTATACATCCATGCTTATTCTTAAAGCCTTTTTCTAAAGTCGACCTAAATTCCCTTCCACGATTTCCTCAATTCTCATACAAATAACAAAACAAAATAAAAGCAAAACAAATTATAATTATGCACCCTTTGGATTCCCAAACTCCACCCCCCCTTTCCCGGTTCCGATCCCCAATAATCGTCCATCAGTCAATCTACTCTCAGCCTGGGGATCTCACGTCCGAGGCTCTTAATTCTCTCTCAATTCCTCTCTGCCGGCTTTTTGGGTAGTCCTTAGTATTAAACACCAAATCTCGGAGAAGCTCTAGTCCAATAAAGTCCATATTTCTTCCAACCAGACCTCCATACTTAAAAGTGGAGCCTAAATCTTGTTTCTTACTCCTTTTAAGTCCAAATGTCCCAAAAGCTCCAACTTCCACCTTAATCAGATTTGTAATCCTTAGGTCTTCAGATCTCCACACAAGAAGATCTCTCCATTCTTCAGTCTCCAATTCAAACCAAATTTTCACCATCGAGTTCTTATTTTCCTTTGCAGCCATCATGCCAGGCCTCTGGCTCTCCTTTATCATCTGTAAAATTACAGCTCCTCCTTCCTTTTTCTCAGGAACAACATATATCTCTTTCTTCACACTCTCAAAGCTCTCAAGTTTCTCTTCTTGTTCAGCTGCATAAGCTTCCTGAGTCAATTCCTTGTCAGATTCAATGAATTTGTTTACTGTTAAGTCCAGAGTTGTAACATTTGTAGCCAAAACATCAATTTGGCCTTGTAACTTTCCTTTTTTTAAAAAATAAATGTTTATTAAAGTTTTACAAATCAAAAAATTCATCATTTCACATAGATCATTCCATTAAATAAAGTTCACAGAAAAAACAAAAACAAAAAAAACAAAAATATATAACAAAAAAAGAAAAGGAGAAAAAAGAAAAATCCACTTTTTAAATTTACAAAATTCCATACCCCTCTGTCCTGGCCTCCTCACGTCTCCCTTTTTTGTGTTCCTCTTTATTCCAATCAAATTCAGCAAGTTCAAACCCTTATTAAAACCATGCTTAAATTATATTCTTCTAATTATTATGTCCCAAATTTTCATTATTTTAGCCCATTCCTCATCTTATATACTATGACATAATATTATTCTGTTCATAACCCCTTCTCCTTTTTAACATTCTTCTTTTCATTCACATTTAACCAAATCCCACAAGCCCTGTTACCTTCACTTCCCACATCATGTTAACACTCAAACATTTTGCAGTGTTTTTGTAAATAGTCCTTAAACTTTTTCCAGTCCTGTTCCATCAGTTCTTCCCCCTGGTCACGGATTCTGCCAGTCATTTCAGCCATCTCCATGTAGTCAATCACTTGCATCTGCCATTCCTCCACGGTGGGTAGATCTTGTGTCTTCCAATACTTGGCAAGAAGTATTCTTGCTGCTGTTGTTGCATACATAAAAAATGTTCTATCTTCCTTTGGCACCCATTGGCCAACTATGCCCAAAAGGAAGGCCTCTGGTTTCTTAGGGAAGGTAAATTTAAATACCTTCTTCAATTCATTATATATCGTTTCCCAGTAAGCCTTAACCCTTGGGCACGTCCACCAAAGGTGAAAGAATGATCCCTCAGCTTCTTTACATTTCCAGCACTTGTTGTCAGGCAGGTGATAAATTTTTGCAAGCTTGACTGGGGTCATGTACCACCTGTAAATCATTTTCATAATATTCTCCTTTAAGGCAATGCATGCCGTAAACTTCATACCGGTGGTCCACAACTGCTCCCAGTCAGCAAACATAATGTTATGACCTATGTCCTGCGCCCATTTAATCATCGCTGATTTAACCGTTTCATCCTGTGTATTCCATTTTAACAGCAAGTTATACATCTTTGACAAAAACTTGGTTTTTGGTTCTAACAGTTCTGTTTCCAATTTTGATTTCTCCACCTGGAAGCCAATTTTTTTGTCCAAATTGTAGGCCTCTCTTATTTGATAATAATGAAGCCAATCTCGCACTTTGTCTTTTAATTTCTCAAAACTCTGCAGTTTCAGTCTGTCACCTTCTTGCTCCAAAATTTCCCAATATTTTGGCCATTTGGCCTCCATATTGAGCTTTTTCTGAGACTTAGCTTCCATAGGTGACAACCACCTCGGGGTTTTGCTTTCCAGCAAATCTTTATATCTTGTCCAGACATTAAACAGAGCTTTCCTGACAATATGGTTTTTAAATGCCTTATGTGCTTTAACCTTGTCGTACCACAAATATGCATGCCACCCAAAAACATTATTGAAACCTTCTAAATCCAAAATGTCTGTGTTCTCAAGAAGCAGCCAGTCTTTTAACCAGCAAAATGCTGCTGATTCATAGTACAGTTTGAGGTCTGGCAGGGCAAATCCACCTCTTTCTTTTACATCGGTTAAAATTTTAAACTTTATTCTAGGTTTCTTGCCCTGCCAGACAAATCTAGAGATATCTCTCTGCCACTTCTTGAAACAATCCATCTTGTCCAAAATTTGCAAAGATTGGAACAAAAATAACATTTTTGGCAAAACATTCATCTTTACAGCTGCAATTCGACCCAACAAGGAAAGCTTCAAATTAGACCAAATTTCTAAATCTTTTTTTACTTCTGACCAGCATTTCTCATAATTATCTTTAAATAAGTTCAAGTTTTTCGCAGTCATATTAATCCCTAGGTATTTCACTTTTTTAACCACAGTTAAACCTGTTTCATTCTGAAACCTGTCCTTTTCAATTGGTGTTAAATTCTTCTCTAATACTTTAGTCTTTGACTTATTTAATCTAAATCTTGCCACTTGACCAAATTCTTTAATCAGTTCCAAAGCTCTTTTCATACTAGATTCCGGCTCCTGTACAGTCAAAACCAAATCATCTGCAAAGGCTTTCAATTTATATTGTTTGGCTCCGACCTGTATTCCTTTAATAGACCGGTCCCTTCTGATCATGTTCAGCAGCACCTCCAGGACCGAAATAAATAATAATGGAGAGATAGGGCAGCCCTGACGTGTTCCTTTTTCTATCATGAAATCTTCAGTCACCACATTATTTACAATCAGTTTTGCTTTTTGTTCTGAATAGATTGCTCCTATACCATTTTCGAACCCCTGTCCCACTCCCATCCCTTTAAGATTTTTCTTCATAAAGCTCCAAGAAATATTATCAAAGGCTTTCTCCGCATCAATAAAAACTAACACTGCTTTCGTATTGATATTCGTTTGCAACAACTCCAAAATGTCAATTATATTCCTTGTGTTATCAGATAAGTGTCTGCCTGGAAGAAAGCCTGCCTGGTCCTTGTGTATTACTTCAGCTAACACTTTTTTAAGTCTATTAGCTAAAATGTCTGCAAAGATTTTGTAATCCACATTTAAAAGGGAGATGGGACGGTAGTTCTTTAGTTGTGTCTTTTCAGCTTCTGTCTTGGGTATCAATGTGATGTATGCTTCTTTCCACGATTCAGGCGCCTTCTTCCCTTCCATAATCTCGTTGCAAACCTCCTTTAATGGTTGAATTAAAAAGTCTTTCAAAGTCCTATAATATTTGGAGGTTAATCCGTCCGGTCCTGGAGATTTGCCCAATTGCATGTTCTGAATGGCACCTTCAATTTCTTGTTCTGTAATTTGATGATTCAATATTATTTTATTTTCTTGAGATATTTTTTGTAATCCATTGGTTCTTAAGAATTGGTCTATATCAGTTTCTTTCTGCGGCCCTTGCGTATAAAGTTGTTTGAAATATCTCTGGAAACACCTTCTAATCTCCACCGGGTTCTGTATATTTTCCCCATCAATCTCAAGGTTTGTAATCGTATTTAACTTCTGTCTTTTTTTCAACTGCCACGCCAATAGTTTTCCACATTTATTGGCTGACTCAAAAGTCTTTTGTCTCATTTGCTTAATTTTCCATTCTACTTCTTCATTAATCAATTTCATATATTGTACCTGATATAGCTTGATTTCTCTTAGGATCTCTTTTGAGTTTGGTTTAGCTCTTAGCTTCTTCTCTCCTTCTTTTATTTTCTCCAAAATTTCCCCTTTTTTCTCATTTTGAGATCTCTTTTTTATTGCATTCTGTTGAATCAGGAACCCTCTCATAACCGCTTTGCTTGCGTCCCAGATTGTTCTTTTTTCGACCGTGGTTTTTAGATTTATTTCAAAATAGTCTTTCAAAGTCTTTTGGGCCTTCCTTACAATGTCTTGATTTCTTAATAAGGTGTCATTCATCCTCCATCTGAAGGAACCGATGGGTGTTAGTTTCATTTCCATCCTTACAGCATTATGGTCGGAGCAGGTTTTTGGGCAGATTTCCACCTTTTTTATCTTAGGTGCCAGGCCTCTAGTTATCCAAATTTGGTCAATCCTAGTCCATGTCATTTTGGCTTCAGAAAAGAACGTCCCTTCTCTACCTAGGGGGTTTTTGGTCCTCCAGATGTCAATCAAGTCCATATTGTCAGTCAGTTCAAAAAAAGTTTTTGGTAGTCTGCCCTCTTTCGTTACAGTCTGTCTTTGTGCTTTGTCCATGTTCGTAGATACCACTCCATTCATGTCTCCCATCATAATGATGTTATTGTAATCCATAAAGTCCATCAGTGTCTCATGCAACTTCTTGTAAAACTCCGATTTCCCCTCATTTGGTGCATAGATTCCTAAAATCAAAAATTTTTCTCCTTGTGTTTGGATTTCAATTGCCAAGATTCTTCCCTGTTCATCTTTAAAAAGAAATTTTGGTGATAGGCTTTCTTTTGCATAAATAACCACTCCTCTCTTCTTCACCTTATCTGATGAAATAAATTCTTGGCCTAGTTTCTTATTAATTAACACTTTCCTGTGAAGCCTAATCACATGTGTTTCCTGCAAACAAATTATGTCCAATTGTTCCTTTTTTAATAAGTGAAAGATTTTCCTCCTCTTTTCAGGGGAATTCAAACCATGAATATTCCAACTTAGTAGTTGCAGAGACATGTCGAAGCAGTTCTATTTTCCTCCTGTTGCTCCCAAAAGTGGCGTCTCTTTCTCAGGATCTTTCAATCCCCCAGGTGTAGGTATTAAACTCAGTAGTCCAGGTCCTAAGTCACTTGATTCTTCTTCAATCCCTTTCTGGAGGTCTTCTCCGTAGTCGTTCAAAAATTTTTCCTTATCTTCCACAGATTTGATTTTAACTTTTTTCCCTCTAAAGGTAAAGGATATCCCCTGGGGGAATTCCCATCTGAAGATAATCTTGTTGCTCCTCAATAGTGTCACCAGATCTCCGTAGTTCGCTCTAAGCTCAAGCAGATGTTTCGGAATGTCCTTATAAATTTCCACCCTTGTATCTTGGATCTCTAAAGGCGTCTTGAAGTGCGCACTCAGAATCTTATCTCTTTCTTCCTTCGTTCTTAGGGAGATCAAACAGTCTCTCGACTTGATCTTCCTCCCTCCCTTTCCCAGTCTGAATGCACTTACAATTTTAAAGTCCTTTTCTTCTTCCAGAGACCAAAATTCTGTAAATTCTTTTGTGAGGTAAACAATTAGATCTTCCCTCTCAATTTCTGGAATTGATCTGATTCTCAGATTATTTTCTTTATTTTTTAACTCAATCATAGACAGAAGTGCCTGATGCTCCCCTATCTGTTTACGCATAGGTTTAATTTCTCCTTGAACTTCCTCAACTTTCTGCTTTGCCTCCTCAGCTATTTTACGATTTGCAGTGGTGTCTTCCACAAGCTTTCCAATAGTTTGCGCATTTAAATTTACTTGCTGGGTCAAATTGTTAATACTGGCAGTATTTTGGTCTATCTTGGCTGACTGGTCAGTCACTTGTTTACTTAGACCCTCCAATTTTTCAAAAAATTTATTTAGCACTGCAGTAAAGTCCCCTCCTGAGGCCATTCCTTCCGGCCTAGGTTGTTCTAAATCTTCCTCTTGTGCCACAGGAATCGTGGGAACAGATGATCTGCGTAGCTGAGAAGTTAAAGTGGTCTGCAATGTTTTAGCTTTGGCTGATCTTGTCTTTCTGCTCATCCCCCTTCTTATCTATGCGTCAAGGTCAATCCCACAGTCTGTCTTTCTCATGGAAATCCCCAAATCCACAGATGGAAAATTCCCCCAGTAAGTTGTCAAATCTAGATACTCCACTAGAGGGACACTATGTTCAAGAGTGTTCAGAAATGTCGCAGTTTGTAAAAGTTACAAAGTGCCCTCGACAAGTTAAACAATATCCAGTTTCCAAAAAACCTTCAGACTCCTTTTAAGTCCATTAAATTTCCACAGAGTTACTCTTTAAAAGTTAATATGTCCCAAACGAAATGCGAGATACAAAGTGACAGTTCCAAACAGCCTTCTAGTTCCAACACTGGCAGCTCAGTAGCCAGGGATTCAGTTTTTTTTCCAAGTCCAAAAGTCCAAGAAACAAGTAGGAAAAAGCTGTTTTTCACCTTCTCCACCCCAAAATAAATTGAGGTGAGGTCTTCTGCTTAATGTGGAAGTTTGGATCTTGTTAGCTCCCAAATTCCAAAGGCTTGGGTTCTTTAAAAGTCTTTGCTTTGATCTTAAAACAAAAGCCAAGAGACGGACTTCCTGGTTGCTCGTATGCCAAATTAGTTAATTTTTAATCCTGATTCAGTCACCTACTCGCGGGTAGTAGTTTTCTTGCAGCCGAATGGTCCCCAGGAAAAGGGTCAGCGCTCACCGACAGCAGCTTAGCGGCTTCACTCCGCAAAAAGAGCGATCGACTCACAGCACCGCGCCAACCCCGACACGTTCCGGAGCCCCTTCACGCAATCGGGGAGCGCTAAAGGTGCCCGCCGAGTCCCACGACCACAGGCTATCTCCGCCTGTGGGTTTTCCAGCGAGGGTCTCCGCTTCGCCGTAGCGGACGACCCGTTTCTGCGGAGCTTCCCCTTCACGAACGAAAGGGGACCGCCATTGCCGTTCGCGCCGCCCCCGGAAGTCTCTGGCCTTGTAACTTTCCCAAGAGAACAAAGACTCTGTCCAGTTCAGCTTGGATTTCCCCTCCTTCAGCCATTCTTGTAACGTCCCAAAACCCCCTCTAGAGGGATTTTGGTTACTTAGTGTTCTTTCCAGTTCAAATCCAAAAATCAAATTAGTTTGTATCAGTTCTTCCTTGTTTTCAACATAATATAGTCAAATTGTAACAAATATAGCCAGCAGAAGCAACAGAAACAAAGTTCTCTTTTTCCGTCTGACAGCTAATTTGACAGCTGTCAAACTCTTCCAATACCTTCAACAGGCTCTCTCGCGGATCACTCCCGGGTCCAGGGGGGTGGCACTTCAGCTCCCAAAATTAGCTCTTATCCTCCAGTAAGGTTTCTTCTAGTGCCAAATCATGAAATTAATGTCTTTTGCCAAATAATAAAAGAAAAAATTCTCTCGACCTTAGTTAACAGGTCCTTGCTTTAGATTATTTACAGGAGGAGGAGGCTGACTTCCTGTTTACACCTCCCCCGATCGTACCTAATTCACCAAAAAAATTTTTCTTTAAAAGTCCAATTTCCGTACTACGGAATGAAGTGTTCAGACAGGATAAGCAGATGGGTTTTGAAAAGGAGCCTTCAAGATTTGAAAGAGAACTACTGAATAGTAAAACCAAAATAATCGCAGAAATGTATAGACTTCTTTTAGACTACGAAGTAATGAATGAGGAGGTTAAGGCTTCAATGATAAAGTGGGCCCAAGATGTGGGCCGTCCAATTATGCTAAAAGATGGGGAAAACTGATGGAATGTAAATTTGAAATAACAGCCAGCTATAATATAAGAGAGAACATGATGAAAATGGCTCATAGGTGGTACCTCACTCCTTCCAGATGATCAAGAATGTATCAAAATTTGGCGAATGCTTGTTGGAGATGTGGAGGAAATAACGGTGACATGAGCCACGTGTGGTGGACGTGTGAAAAGATTAAGATTTTTTTTGGGGGGGGGGAATATACGATGAATTAAAAAAGATGATGGGGATAACTTTTACGAAAAAAACGGAGGCATTTCTATGAAGTATTTTAGATAAAGAGATCCCAAAAAATCTAAGAGAGGTATTCTTGTATGCAACCGCAGCAGCTCGTATACTTGTGGCCAAGGGATGGAAAGATCACGAGGCTCCAAAAATAACAGATTGGCAAATCAAATTACAGGAATTGGTGGAGACGGCTCAATTGACTAGCAAACTCAGAGGAATCTCAAAGCAAAAATTTACAGAAAAATGGAATGGTTATACAAGATATGTTCAAAAATACAATAATAGTTTTGACTCCGTGCTAGCATTCGAGTGATAAAGGAACTAAAAGGAGGTGGACAACAATTAAGGATTTATTATGTTTTCAGAATGTATTGGAAAATTTATATAGAAAGGATTATTGTTTTGTGTACATTCCATTGTAAGAATGGAAACAGAGCCAGAGCCACAGCCACAGCCTAAGTCTGAAACAGTCCTTGATAGAGTGCCAGAGCCAGAGCCAGAGCCAGAGCGAGACCCTGAATCAGTGCCAGAACCAAGCCCTCATTCAGAACCAGAGCCTGAGAAAGAGCCAGAGCCAGAACCAGAGCAACAGCCACAGCCACAGCCTAGAGCCACAGCCTGAGTCTGCAACAGTACTTGATACAGTGCCGGAGCCTGAAACAGAGACATAGCCTCAAACAGAGCCTGAGCCTGAAACAGAGGCAGAACCACAGCCACAGCCTGAGTCTGAAACAGTCCTTGATAGAGTGCCAGAGCCAGAGCCAGAGCGAGACCCTGAATCAGAGTCAGAGTGAGACCATGAATCAGAGCCAGAGCCAGAGCCTCATTCAGAGCCACAGCTGAAAGAAAGCCAGAGCCAGAGCCAGAGCCAGAGCCAGAGACAGAGCCAGAGACAGAGCCAGAGCCAGAGCCAGAGACAGAAATAGGGCTTGATACAGGGCCGGAGCGCAAAACATAGCTGCAGCCACAGCCTAGAGCCACAGCCTGAGTCTGCAACAGTACTTGATACAGTGCCGGAGCTGGAGCCAGAGCCAGAGACACAGCCAGAGCCAGAACAAAACCCTAATTCAGAACCAGAGCCTGAAAGAGAGCCAGACCCTGAAACATAGCTGGGTCAGAGGCAGAGGAAGAGCCATCATGAGACCCTGAATCAGAGTCAGAACCAGATCTTCATTCAGAACCAGACCCTGAAAGAGAGCCAGAGCCACAGACAGAGCCACAGACGGAGCCTAGAGCCACAGCCAAGATCCACAGCCACAGCCGAGATCCACAGCCTCAGTCTGAAATAGTGCTTGATAGAGTGCTGGATCCTGAAACAGAGACACTGTCTGAAACTGAGCCTGACGCTTAAACGTAGCCAGGGCCAGAGGGAGAGGCAGAGCCTGATACAGTGCTTGATACGGCATAGGAGCCTGAAGCAGAGACACAGCCAGATCCAGAGACACAGCCAGAGCCAGAACAAAACCCTACTTCAGAACCAGAGCCTGAAAGAGAGCCAGAGCCAGAAACAGTGCTTGATAGAGTGCCAGAGCCTGAAACAGAGGCAGAGGCAGATACAGGGCTTGAAACAGCGTCAGAGCCTGAAACAGAGAAACAGCGTGAAACAGAGACAAAGGCTGAGACACAGGCCGACCCTGAAATAGAGCTAGAATAAGTGCTAGAGCCAGAGACTGAGACAAAGCTTAATAAAGAGCAGAAGCCGGAGCCTGAGCCGGAGCCGGAGCCTGAAACAGTGCTTGATACAGTGCCAGAGCCTGAAACAGAACCAGAGCCACAGCTACAGCCATAGTGCCACAGCCTGAGTCTGCAACAGTGTTTGATACAGCGCCGGAGCCTGAAACAGAGACACAGCCTGAAACAGAACCTGAGCCTGGTTATTAGCATGGCAATTAAAGAAGAGAGAGGCAGAAAGGCTTATAAATAGAGTTAAGTGCGAAGGCAAAATAATAAACAACCCTAAAGAAATAGAGAAACGATTTCTCGAATTCTTTAGAGAAATCTATAAGGAAGGAAATGAAACAACAGAAGAAGTTAAAGAACATTTAGAACAGAACTGTCTTCCGAAACTTACTAAAGAACAAAAAGAACTGTTGAATGCCCCTATTACATCGTACGAAATTCAAAGAGCAATTAAGGAAGCAAAGATAGGAAAGCCACCAGGGCCAGACGGCCTACCGGCAATATATTATAAAAAAATTGAGGACTAACTGTCTGACCCATTAAGAAGTATCATGAACAACATCTTCAAAGACGGAACCATGCCGGATTCTTGGAAAGACAGCCTTATTGCATTAATTCCAAAACAGGGAACGGACAATCTACTTATTAACAACTATAGGCCTATCGCGCTTCTAAATAACGATTATAAATTATATGCAAATATTTTAGCCGAAAGATCAAAAAAAGTCTTCCAGATGATGATACACAATGACCAAGCTGGCTTTTTGCCCGGGAGGCACATTTATAGCAACACTAGAAACATTATAAACTTATTAGCGTATTTAGACTTAAGAATAGAAAAAAAGGCAGTCTTAATGGCTATAGATGCAGAAAAAGCTTTCGACAGGGTATCCTGGAAATTTATGAAAGATCTATTACACCATATGGATTTTGGTATACAGTATATAAAAGGGATTGAAGCAATATAATCAAAACAAAAAGCTAAAATCATAATCAATGGAAATTTATCACAGGAGTGTGAAATCAGTAAAGGGGTCAGACAAGGTTGCCCACTATCCCCCTTAATTTTCATATTAACATTGGAAGTTTTATGTAAACAAATTAGGGAAGAAAAAGAAATAAAAGGGATTATGCTGGGAAATAGAAGTTCCAAACGAGGGCATTTGCTGACGATTTAATTATAACTACGGAGCAACCAAAACAGAGTTTAAGAAAGGCGTTGGAAATAATATATGGCTACGGTAAAGTTGCGGGGTTCAAAATGAATTTCAACAACACAAAACTATTAGTTAAAAATATGTCGCCAGCTGAAAAAGCAGAATTAGAACAAATAATACACATTGAAATCTACCCCAAAATCAAGTATTTAGGATTATGGATAACACCAAAGAATCTTAACTTATATGAAGATAATTATACCAATTGTTGGAAAGATATCAAAAGACAGTTGGAGACATGGACAAGGTTAAATTTATCATTCCTGGGCTGTATTTCGGTAATTAAAATGATAGTTTTACCGAAGCTAGTCTTTCTATTCTAAACGATTCCAATTACAGGAAAGACCAGCAGTATCAACAGGTGGCAAAAAGAAATTTCTAAATTTTTGTGGAAGGGTAAAAGACCAAGAGTAAAGCATAAGATATTAATAGATACTGTAGAAAGAGGTGGCTACGGGTTACCGGATTTGAAGCTATATTACGAAGCCTCATGTCTTCTCTGGTTGAAAGATTGGTATTTATTAAAAAATTGGGATATTTTAGGTTTTTTTTTATTTAAATATTTATTGAAATTTTCAAAAAATAAAAAGAAAACCATAAAAAAAACATAAAAGAAAAACAACAATTAAAAACACTTAAAGTTCACCTCTTACTGTCAATGACCAATTTCCTTGACTTCCCCACACCTCCCCTTCTTGTATTCCAGTTCCAATTTTAGCTCAGCAAGTTCTTGTCCCCAAACTTTATCATATTTTCTCTAATTCATTTTAGTTATCCAATTTTAACTTATAAACCTCAGTCTTTGTACATCAATACTTATTCTTAAAAATCTTTTTCTAAGTTCACCCCATCAATTTAATTAACCAACTTTAACTTAAGAACCTCAATCTTTATACGTCAATACTTATTCTTAAAAGTCTTTTTCTAAGGTCGGCCCCAATTCCCTTCCCTAAAATCCCCACTTTTATGTTAATGACAAAACCAAATTAATTAAAACAATATATAGTTATACACCCTTCGGATTCCCAGGACCCCACCACCCCCTTTTCCCGGTTTCGAACCCCAACAAAAAGTCCATCAGTCCATCTGCAATCAGCCTGGCGACCTCACATCCGAGGCTCTCAATTCTCTCTCAGCTCCTCTCTGCTGGTTTTTTTTGATAGTCCTTTATATTTAACACCAAATCTCAAAGAAGCTCTGTCCCAATAATGTCCATGTTTCTTCCAGCCAGGCCTCCATATTTAAAAGTGGAGCCAAAATCTTGTTTCTTACTTCTCTTAAGTCCAAATGTCCCAAAAGCTCCAATTTCCACTTTAACCAGGTTTGTATTCCATATATCTTCAGATCTCCACATAGGGAGATCTCTCCATTTTCCATTCTTCAATTCAAACCAAATTTTCATCATCCTGATCTTATTTTCCTTTATATCCATCTTGGCCGGCCTCTGGCTCTCCTCAACCATCTGTGGCATTGTAGCTCCTCCTTCTTTTTCCTTCAAATCATCCTGTTCCTCTTTCATCATATTCTCAGATTTCTCAAATTTCTTTTCTTGTTCGGCTGCTGAAATTTTAAGGTCAACTGCAAGACTTTCTTGTTCATCTGCAAAAACTTGA
Source organism: Podarcis raffonei (assembly GCF_027172205.1). NCBI lineage: Eukaryota > Metazoa > Chordata > Lepidosauria > Squamata > Lacertidae > Podarcis > Podarcis raffonei. Next base: position 7,114,431 of record NC_070620.1, on the reverse strand, counting down.
GTCAAGTCCCTCCCAGGCTCAGCAACTTTGTTTACTGTTCCCTTCAGTATTGTGACGTTATTAGTCAAAACATCAGTCTGTTTCTGTAACTCTCCCAAGAGAAGAAAAGACCTCTCCAGTTCAGCCAGTATTTTTGCACTTACAGCCATTTTTGTAATGTCTTAAATCCCCCCTAGAGGGATTCTAGTTTCTTGTTATCTTCCAGTTCCAACCCAAAAGTCAAATTAGTCTTTTCTCTTTATTTTTAACAATTTATTACCAAATTGTAACAAAAATAACCAGCAAAGATAGCAAAAACAAAGTTCTCCTTTTCCCCCAACTTTGACAGCTAGTTTGACAGCTGTCAAAGTCTTTATTTCTCTTCCGCAGGCTCTCCCATCGATCGCTCCCGGGTCTTGGGGGGGGGGTGAATTCCGTTTCCAATGTTTGCTCTTATCCTCCAGCACAATCACTTAAATTGCCCCAACGTTAATTGCTTTTCTCCACAAAGTTAATTGCTTTCCTCCACAAAGAAGAAAGGTATTCTCACAACCTTAGTAATAAAATCCTTGCTTTACGATGTTTACAAGACGGGTGGGCGGACCTCCTTTTAACACCTCACCCAATCGTGCCTAATTCCCAAAGAAAATTTCCCTTTTAAGTCCAATTTCCGTATTACTCACGGGTTGTTACTTTTAGTCCAAATGTTCAAAGAAAGAAGTTAGTGCTCTCCGTCCATGGCATGCGGCTTCACTCAGCAGGAGAAGCAGTCGACTCACAGCACCACGCCACTCTCCGTCCCCCGTTCCGGAGCCTTTAAAAAGGCTCCTTTGCGGTTCGGGGGGGCGCAAATGGTGCCCGCCGAGTCACCAGGTCCACAGGCTTCAACGCCTGTAGTTTATGAGGGTCCCCGCGTCGCCGCCGCGGCAGGACCCAACCCCTGCTGGGCTGATTCCCTCCGGATCTCGGAGGGAATCCGCCATTAGGCGATGGCACTAACAAAACAAAAAAAATTGGGATATTTTAGAGCTAGAAGGTCACGACACCCGTTTTGGGTGGCATGGCTATCTTTATTATGGGAAAATAAAGACGCATAGGAGTTTTTCAAATCATATAATAAGAAATGCTATATATAAGGTATGGGGAAAATACAAAAGATATTTGGAACAGAAAACCCCAAGATGGAACTCTCCACTAGAAGCAATCGCCGTTAAAAAAAGCAACAACATCAAAGAGAACTGGATAACGTATAACACAATATTAAGGGGGGAGGAGGAGGGTCAACTAATATTGATAAGTTATGAGAAAATAAAAGATCACTTTTCTAGTTGGCTAGATTACTTCCAGGTGAATGAAGTGTTCATTTTTTATTTTTTTTAAATGATATTTATTAAAATTTTTCCATTTTAATACATCAAAAAATAAAAAAAACAGAACGAAACAAAAAATTTTTTAAAACACATAAAATTCACAGTCCTTATTTTCAATGACATATTTCCCTGACTTCCCCATACCGCCCCCTCTTGTATTCCAGTTCAGATTGTTGGTTCAACAAGTTCTTGTCCCCAATTTTTAACCTTTTTATATTTCATTCATTTTAGAAAAACCCATTTTAACTTATAAACATCAATATTTAAACAACAGTTCAACAAGTTCTTGTCCCTAATTTTTAACCTTTTTATATTTTATATTTTATATTTAGTTCATTTTAAAAAACTAATTTTGCCTTATAAACATCAATAATTATACATCCATGCTTATTCTTAAAGCCTTTTTCTAAAGTCGACCTAAATTCCCTTCCACGATTTCCTCAATTCTCATACAAATAACAAAACAAAATAAAAGCAAAACAAATTATAATTATGCACCCTTTGGATTCCCAAACTCCACCCCCCCTTTCCCGGTTCCGATCCCCAATAATCGTCCATCAGTCAATCTACTCTCAGCCTGGGGATCTCACGTCCGAGGCTCTTAATTCTCTCTCAATTCCTCTCTGCCGGCTTTTTGGGTAGTCCTTAGTATTAAACACCAAATCTCGGAGAAGCTCTAGTCCAATAAAGTCCATATTTCTTCCAACCAGACCTCCATACTTAAAAGTGGAGCCTAAATCTTGTTTCTTACTCCTTTTAAGTCCAAATGTCCCAAAAGCTCCAACTTCCACCTTAATCAGATTTGTAATCCTTAGGTCTTCAGATCTCCACACAAGAAGATCTCTCCATTCTTCAGTCTCCAATTCAAACCAAATTTTCACCATCGAGTTCTTATTTTCCTTTGCAGCCATCATGCCAGGCCTCTGGCTCTCCTTTATCATCTGTAAAATTACAGCTCCTCCTTCCTTTTTCTCAGGAACAACATATATCTCTTTCTTCACACTCTCAAAGCTCTCAAGTTTCTCTTCTTGTTCAGCTGCATAAGCTTCCTGAGTCAATTCCTTGTCAGATTCAATGAATTTGTTTACTGTTAAGTCCAGAGTTGTAACATTTGTAGCCAAAACATCAATTTGGCCTTGTAACTTTCCTTTTTTAAAAAAATAAATGTTTATTAAAGTTTTACAAATCAAAAAATTCATCATTTCACATAGATCATTCCATTAAATAAAGTTCACAGAAAAAACAAAAACAAAAAAAACAAAAATATATAACAAAAAAAGAAAAGGAGAAAAAAGAAAAATCCACTTTTTAAATTTACAAAATTCCATACCCCTCTGTCCTGGCCTCCTCACGTCTCCCTTTTTTGTGTTCCTCTTTATTCCAATCAAATTCAGCAAGTTCAAACCCTTATTAAAACCATGCTTAAATTATATTCTTCTAATTATTATGTCCCAAATTTTCATTATTTTAGCCCATTCCTCATCTTATATACTATGACATAATATTATTCTGTTCATAACCCCTTCTCCTTTTTAACATTCTTCTTTTCATTCACATTTAACCAAATCCCACAAGCCCTGTTACCTTCACTTCCCACATCATGTTAACACTCAAACATTTTGCAGTGTTTTTGTAAATAGTCCTTAAACTTTTTCCAGTCCTGTTCCATCAGTTCTTCCCCCTGGTCACGGATTCTGCCAGTCATTTCAGCCATCTCCATGTAGTCAATCACTTGCATCTGCCATTCCTCCACGGTGGGTAGATCTTGTGTCTTCCAATACTTGGCAAGAAGTATTCTTGCTGCTGTTGTTGCATACATAAAAAATGTTCTATCTTCCTTTGGCACCCATTGGCCAACTATGCCCAAAAGGAAGGCCTCTGGTTTCTTAGGGAAGGTAAATTTAAATACCTTCTTCAATTCATTATATATCGTTTCCCAGTAAGCCTTAACCCTTGGGCACGTCCACCAAAGGTGAAAGAATGATCCCTCAGCTTCTTTACATTTCCAGCACTTGTTGTCAGGCAGGTGATAAATTTTTGCAAGCTTGACTGGGGTCATGTACCACCTGTAAATCATTTTCATAATATTCTCCTTTAAGGCAATGCATGCCGTAAACTTCATACCGGTGGTCCACAACTGCTCCCAGTCAGCAAACATAATGTTATGACCTATGTCCTGCGCCCATTTAATCATCGCTGATTTAACCGTTTCATCCTGTGTATTCCATTTTAACAGCAAGTTATACATCTTTGACAAAAACTTGGTTTTTGGTTCTAACAGTTCTGTTTCCAATTTTGATTTCTCCACCTGGAAGCCAATTTTTTTGTCCAAATTGTAGGCCTCTCTTATTTGATAATAATGAAGCCAATCTCGCACTTTGTCTTTTAATTTCTCAAAACTCTGCAGTTTCAGTCTGTCACCTTCTTGCTCCAAAATTTCCCAATATTTTGGCCATTTGGCCTCCATATTGAGCTTTTTCTGAGACTTAGCTTCCATAGGTGACAACCACCTCGGGGTTTTGCTTTCCAGCAAATCTTTATATCTTGTCCAGACATTAAACAGAGCTTTCCTGACAATATGGTTTTTAAATGCCTTATGTGCTTTAACCTTGTCGTACCACAAATATGCATGCCACCCAAAAACATTATTGAAACCTTCTAAATCCAAAATGTCTGTGTTCTCAAGAAGCAGCCAGTCTTTTAACCAGCAAAATGCTGCTGATTCATAGTACAGTTTGAGGTCTGGCAGGGCAAATCCACCTCTTTCTTTTACATCGGTTAAAATTTTAAACTTTATTCTAGGTTTCTTGCCCTGCCAGACAAATCTAGAGATATCTCTCTGCCACTTCTTGAAACAATCCATCTTGTCCAAAATTTGCAAAGATTGGAACAAAAATAACATTTTTGGCAAAACATTCATCTTTACAGCTGCAATTCGACCCAACAAGGAAAGCTTCAAATTAGACCAAATTTCTAAATCTTTTTTTACTTCTGACCAGCATTTCTCATAATTATCTTTAAATAAGTTCAAGTTTTTCGCAGTCATATTAATCCCTAGGTATTTCACTTTTTTAACCACAGTTAAACCTGTTTCATTCTGAAACCTGTCCTTTTCAATTGGTGTTAAATTCTTCTCTAATACTTTAGTCTTTGACTTATTTAATCTAAATCTTGCCACTTGACCAAATTCTTTAATCAGTTCCAAAGCTCTTTTCATACTAGATTCCGGCTCCTGTACAGTCAAAACCAAATCATCTGCAAAGGCTTTCAATTTATATTGTTTGGCTCCGACCTGTATTCCTTTAATAGACCGGTCCCTTCTGATCATGTTCAGCAGCACCTCCAGGACCGAAATAAATAATAATGGAGAGATAGGGCAGCCCTGACGTGTTCCTTTTTCTATCATGAAATCTTCAGTCACCACATTATTTACAATCAGTTTTGCTTTTTGTTCTGAATAGATTGCTCCTATACCATTTTCGAACCCCTGTCCCACTCCCATCCCTTTAAGATTTTTCTTCATAAAGCTCCAAGAAATATTATCAAAGGCTTTCTCCGCATCAATAAAAACTAACACTGCTTTCGTATTGATATTCGTTTGCAACAACTCCAAAATGTCAATTATATTCCTTGTGTTATCAGATAAGTGTCTGCCTGGAAGAAAGCCTGCCTGGTCCTTGTGTATTACTTCAGCTAACACTTTTTTAAGTCTATTAGCTAAAATGTCTGCAAAGATTTTGTAATCCACATTTAAAAGGGAGATGGGACGGTAGTTCTTTAGTTGTGTCTTTTCAGCTTCTGTCTTGGGTATCAATGTGATGTATGCTTCTTTCCACGATTCAGGCGCCTTCTTCCCTTCCATAATCTCGTTGCAAACCTCCTTTAATGGTTGAATTAAAAAGTCTTTCAAAGTCCTATAATATTTGGAGGTTAATCCGTCCGGTCCTGGAGATTTGCCCAATTGCATGTTCTGAATGGCACCTTCAATTTCTTGTTCTGTAATTTGATGATTCAATATTATTTTATTTTCTTGAGATATTTTTTGTAATCCATTGGTTCTTAAGAATTGGTCTATATCAGTTTCTTTCTGCGGCCCTTGCGTATAAAGTTGTTTGAAATATCTCTGGAAACACCTTCTAATCTCCACCGGGTTCTGTATATTTTCCCCATCAATCTCAAGGTTTGTAATCGTATTTAACTTCTGTCTTTTTTTCAACTGCCACGCCAATAGTTTTCCACATTTATTGGCTGACTCAAAAGTCTTTTGTCTCATTTGCTTAATTTTCCATTCTACTTCTTCATTAATCAATTTCATATATTGTACCTGATATAGCTTGATTTCTCTTAGGATCTCTTTTGAGTTTGGTTTAGCTCTTAGCTTCTTCTCTCCTTCTTTTATTTTCTCCAAAATTTCCCCTTTTTTCTCATTTTGAGATCTCTTTTTTATTGCATTCTGTTGAATCAGGAACCCTCTCATAACCGCTTTGCTTGCGTCCCAGATTGTTCTTTTTTCGACCGTGGTTTTTAGATTTATTTCAAAATAGTCTTTCAAAGTCTTTTGGGCCTTCCTTACAATGTCTTGATTTCTTAATAAGGTGTCATTCATCCTCCATCTGAAGGAACCGATGGGTGTTAGTTTCATTTCCATCCTTACAGCATTATGGTCGGAGCAGGTTTTTGGGCAGATTTCCACCTTTTTTATCTTAGGTGCCAGGCCTCTAGTTATCCAAATTTGGTCAATCCTAGTCCATGTCATTTTGGCTTCAGAAAAGAACGTCCCTTCTCTACCTAGGGGGTTTTTGGTCCTCCAGATGTCAATCAAGTCCATATTGTCAGTCAGTTCAAAAAAAGTTTTTGGTAGTCTGCCCTCTTTCGTTACAGTCTGTCTTTGTGCTTTGTCCATGTTCGTAGATACCACTCCATTCATGTCTCCCATCATAATGATGTTATTGTAATCCATAAAGTCCATCAGTGTCTCATGCAACTTCTTGTAAAACTCCGATTTCCCCTCATTTGGTGCATAGATTCCTAAAATCAAAAATTTTTCTCCTTGTGTTTGGATTTCAATTGCCAAGATTCTTCCCTGTTCATCTTTAAAAAGAAATTTTGGTGATAGGCTTTCTTTTGCATAAATAACCACTCCTCTCTTCTTCACCTTATCTGATGAAATAAATTCTTGGCCTAGTTTCTTATTAATTAACACTTTCCTGTGAAGCCTAATCACATGTGTTTCCTGCAAACAAATTATGTCCAATTGTTCCTTTTTTAATAAGTGAAAGATTTTCCTCCTCTTTTCAGGGGAATTCAAACCATGAATATTCCAACTTAGTAGTTGCAGAGACATGTCGAAGCAGTTCTATTTTCCTCCTGTTGCTCCCAAAAGTGGCGTCTCTTTCTCAGGATCTTTCAATCCCCCAGGTGTAGGTATTAAACTCAGTAGTCCAGGTCCTAAGTCACTTGATTCTTCTTCAATCCCTTTCTGGAGGTCTTCTCCGTAGTCGTTCAAAAATTTTTCCTTATCTTCCACAGATTTGATTTTAACTTTTTTCCCTCTAAAGGTAAAGGATATCCCCTGGGGGAATTCCCATCTGAAGATAATCTTGTTGCTCCTCAATAGTGTCACCAGATCTCCGTAGTTCGCTCTAAGCTCAAGCAGATGTTTCGGAATGTCCTTATAAATTTCCACCCTTGTATCTTGGATCTCTAAAGGCGTCTTGAAGTGCGCACTCAGAATCTTATCTCTTTCTTCCTTCGTTCTTAGGGAGATCAAACAGTCTCTCGACTTGATCTTCCTCCCTCCCTTTCCCAGTCTGAATGCACTTACAATTTTAAAGTCCTTTTCTTCTTCCAGAGACCAAAATTCTGTAAATTCTTTTGTGAGGTAAACAATTAGATCTTCCCTCTCAATTTCTGGAATTGATCTGATTCTCAGATTATTTTCTTTATTTTTTAACTCAATCATAGACAGAAGTGCCTGATGCTCCCCTATCTGTTTACGCATAGGTTTAATTTCTCCTTGAACTTCCTCAACTTTCTGCTTTGCCTCCTCAGCTATTTTACGATTTGCAGTGGTGTCTTCCACAAGCTTTCCAATAGTTTGCGCATTTAAATTTACTTGCTGGGTCAAATTGTTAATACTGGCAGTATTTTGGTCTATCTTGGCTGACTGGTCAGTCACTTGTTTACTTAGACCCTCCAATTTTTCAAAAAATTTATTTAGCACTGCAGTAAAGTCCCCTCCTGAGGCCATTCCTTCCGGCCTAGGTTGTTCTAAATCTTCCTCTTGTGCCACAGGAATCGTGGGAACAGATGATCTGCGTAGCTGAGAAGTTAAAGTGGTCTGCAATGTTTTAGCTTTGGCTGATCTTGTCTTTCTGCTCATCCCCCTTCTTATCTATGCGTCAAGGTCAATCCCACAGTCTGTCTTTCTCATGGAAATCCCCAAATCCACAGATGGAAAATTCCCCCAGTAAGTTGTCAAATCTAGATACTCCACTAGAGGGACACTATGTTCAAGAGTGTTCAGAAATGTCGCAGTTTGTAAAAGTTACAAAGTGCCCTCGACAAGTTAAACAATATCCAGTTTCCAAAAAACCTTCAGACTCCTTTTAAGTCCATTAAATTTCCACAGAGTTACTCTTTAAAAGTTAATATGTCCCAAACGAAATGCGAGATACAAAGTGACAGTTCCAAACAGCCTTCTAGTTCCAACACTGGCAGCTCAGTAGCCAGGGATTCAGTTTTTTTTCCAAGTCCAAAAGTCCAAGAAACAAGTAGGAAAAAGCTGTTTTTCACCTTCTCCACCCCAAAATAAATTGAGGTGAGGTCTTCTGCTTAATGTGGAAGTTTGGATCTTGTTAGCTCCCAAATTCCAAAGGCTTGGGTTCTTTAAAAGTCTTTGCTTTGATCTTAAAACAAAAGCCAAGAGACGGACTTCCTGGTTGCTCGTATGCCAAATTAGTTAATTTTTAATCCTGATTCAGTCACCTACTCGCGGGTAGTAGTTTTCTTGCAGCCGAATGGTCCCCAGGAAAAGGGTCAGCGCTCACCGACAGCAGCTTAGCGGCTTCACTCCGCAAAAAGAGCGATCGACTCACAGCACCGCGCCAACCCCGACACGTTCCGGAGCCCCTTACGGGGTCCCTTCACGCAATCGGGGAGCGCTAAAGGTGCCCGCCGAGTCCCACGACCACAGGCTATCTCCGCCTGTGGGTTTTCCAGCGAGGGTCTCCGCTTCGCCGTAGCGGACGACCCGTTTCTGCGGAGCTTCCCCTTCACGAACGAAAGGGGACCGCCATTGCCGTTCGCGCCGCCCCCGGAAGTCTCTGGCCTTGTAACTTTCCCAAGAGAACAAAGACTCTGTCCAGTTCAGCTTGGATTTCCCCTCCTTCAGCCATTCTTGTAACGTCCCAAAACCCCCTCTAGAGGGATTTTGGTTACTTAGTGTTCTTTCCAGTTCAAATCCAAAAATCAAATTAGTTTGTATCAGTTCTTCCTTGTTTTCAACATAATATAGTCAAATTGTAACAAATATAGCCAGCAGAAGCAACAGAAACAAAGTTCTCTTTTTCCGTCTGACAGCTAATTTGACAGCTGTCAAACTCTTCCAATACCTTCAAAAGGCTCTCTCGCGGATCACTCCCGGGTCCAGGGGGGTGGCACTTCAGCTCCCAAAATTAGCTCTTATCCTCCAGTAAGGTTTCTTCTAGTGCCAAATCATGAAATTAATGTCTTTAGCCAAATAATAAAAGAAAAAATTCTCTCGACCTTAGTTAACAGGTCCTTGCTTTAGATTATTTACAGGAGGAGGAGGCTGACTTCCTGTTTACACCTCCCCCGATCGTACCTAATTCACCAAAAAAAATTTTCTTTAAAAGTCCAATTTCCGTACTACGGAATGAAGTGTTCAGACAGGATAAGCAGATGGGTTTTGAAAAGGAGCCTTCAAGATTTGAAAGAGAACTACTGAATAGTAAAACCAAAATAATCGCAGAAATGTATAGACTTCTTTTAGACTACGAAGTAATGAATGAGGAGGTTAAGGCTTCAATGATAAAGTGGGCCCAAGATGTGGGCCGTCCAATTATGCTAAAAGATGGGGAAAACTGATGGAATGTAAATTTGAAATAACAGCCAGCTATAATATAAGAGAGAACATGATGAAAATGGCTCATAGGTGGTACCTCACTCCTTCCAGATGATCAAGAATGTATCAAAATTTGGCGAATGCTTGTTGGAGATGTGGAGGAAATAACGGTGACATGAGCCACGTGTGGTGGACGTGTGAAAAGATTAAGATTTTTTTTTGGGGGGGGGGAATATACGATGAATTAAAAAAGATGATGGGGATAACTTTTACGAAAAAAACGGAGGCATTTCTATGAAGTATTTTAGATAAAGAGATCCCAAAAAATCTAAGAGAGGTATTCTTGTATGCAACCGCAGCAGCTCGTATACTTGTGGCCAAGGGATGGAAAGATCACGAGGCTCCAAAAATAACAGATTGGCAAATCAAATTACAGGAATTGGTGGAGACGGCTCAATTGACTAGCAAACTCAGAGGAATCTCAAAGCAAAAATTTACAGAAAAATGGAATGGTTATACAAGATATGTTCAAAAATACAATAATAGTTTTGACTCCGTGCTAGCATTCGAGTGATAAAGGAACTAAAAGGAGGTGGACAACAATTAAGGATTTATTATGTTTTCAGAATGTATTGGAAAATTTATATAGAAAGGATTATTGTTTTGTGTACATTCCATTGTAAGAATGGAAACAGAGCCACAGCCACAGCCACAGCCTAAGTCTGAAACAGTCCTTGATAGAGTGCCAGAGCCAGAGCCAGAGCCAGAGCGAGACCCTGAATCAGTGCCAGAACCAAGTCCTCATTCAGAACCAGAGCCTGAGAAAGAGCCAGAGCCAGAACCAGAGCAACAGCCACAGCCACAGCCACAGCCTAGAGCCACAGCCTGAGTCTGCAACAGTACTTGATACAGTGCCGGAGCCTGAAAAAGAGACATAGCCTCAAACAGAGCCTGAGCCTGAAACAGAGGCAGAACCACAGCCACAGCCTGAGTCTGAAACAGTCCTTGATAGAGTGCCAGAGCCAGAGCCAGAGCGAGACCCTGAATCAGAGTCAGAGTGAGACCATGAATCAGAGCCAGAGCCACAGCCTCATTCAGAGCCACAGCTGAAAGAAAGCCAGAGCCAGAGCCAGAGCCAGAGCCAGAGCCAGAGACAGAGACAGAGCCAGAGACAGAAATAGGGCTTGATACAGGGCCGGAGCGCAAAACATAGCTGCAGCCACAGCCTAGAGCCACAGCCTGAGTCTGCAACAGTACTTGATACAGTGCCGGAGCTGGAGCCAGAGCCAGAGACACAGCCAGAGCCAGAACAAAACCCTAATTCAGAACCAGAGCCTGAAAGAGAGCCAGATCCTGAAACATAGCTGGGTCAGAGGCAGAGGAAGAGCCATCATGAGACCCTGAATCAGAGTCAGAACCAGATCTTCATTCAGAACCAGACCCTGAAAGAGAGCCAGAGCCACAGACAGAGCCACAGACGGAGCCTAGAGCCACAGGCGAGATCCACAGCCACAGCCGAGATCCACAGCCTGAGTCTGAAATAGTGCTTGATAGAGTGCTGGATCCTGAAACAGAGACACTGTCTGAAACTGAGCCTGACGCTTAAACGTAGCCAGGGCCAGAGGGAGAGGCAGAGCCTGATACAGTGCTTGATACGGCATAGGAGCCTGAAGCAGAGACACAGCCAGATCCAGAGACACAGCCAGAGCCAGAACAAAACCCTACTTCAGAACCAGAGCCTGAAAGAGAGCCAGAGCCAGAAACAGTGCTTGATAGAGTGCCAGAGCCTGAAACAGAGGCAGAGGCAGATACAGGGCTTGAAACAGCGTCAGAGCCTGAAACAGAGAAACAGCGTGAAACAGAGACAAAGGCTGAGACACAGGCCGACCCTGAAATAGAGCTAGAATAAGTGCTAGAGCCAGAGACTGAGACAAAGCTTAATAAAGAGCAGAAGCCGGAGCCTGAGCCGGAGCCGGAGCCTGAAACAGTGCTTGATACAGTGCCAGAGCCTGAAACAGAACCAGAGCCACAGCTACAGCCATAGTGCCACAGCCTGAGTCTGCAACAGTGTTTGATACAGCGCCGGAGCCTGAAACAGAGACACAGCCTGAAACAGAACCTGAGCCTGGTTATTAGCATGGCAATTAAAGAAGAGAGAGGCAGAAAGGCTTATAAATAGAGTTAAGTGCGAAGGCAAAATAATAAACAACCCTAAAGAAATAGAGAAACGATTTCTCGAATTCTTTAGAGAAATCTATAAGGAAGGAAATGAAACAACAGAAGAAGTTAAAGAACATTTAGAACAGAACTGTCTTCCGAAACTTACTAAAGAACAAAAAGAACTGTTGAATGCCCCTATTACATCGTACGAAATTCAAAGAGCAATTAAGGAAGCAAAGATAGGAAAGCCACCAGGGCCAGACGGCCTACCGGCAATATATTATAAAAAAATTGAGGACTAACTGTCTGACCCATTAAGAAGTATCATGAACAACATCTTCAAAGACGGAACCATGCCGGATTCTTGGAAAGACAGCCTTATTGCATTAATTCCAAAACAGGGAACGGACAATCTACTTATTAACAACTATAGGCCTATCGCGCTTCTAAATAACGATTATAAATTATATGCAAATATTTTAGCCGAAAGATCAAAAAAAGTCTTCCAGATGATGATACACAATGACCAAGCTGGCTTTTTGCCCGGGAGGCACATTTATAGCAACACTAGAAACATTATAAACTTATTAGCGTATTTAGACTTAAGAATAGAAAAAAAGGCAGTCTTAATGGCTATAGATGCAGAAAAAGCTTTCGACAGGGTATCCTGGAAATTTATGAAAGGTCTATTACACCATATGGATTTTGGTATACAGTATATAAAAGGGATTGAAGCAATATAATCAAAACAAAAAGCTAAAATCATAATCAATGGAAATTTATCACAGGAGTGTGAAATCAGTAAAGGGGTCAGACAAGGTTGCCCACTATCCCCCTTAATTTTCATATTAACATTGGAAGTTTTATGTAAACAAATTAGGGAAGAAAAAGAAATAAAAGGGATTATGCTGGGAAATAGAAGTTCCAAACGAGGGCATTTGCTGACGATTTAATTATAACTACGGAGCAACCAAAACAGAGTTTAAGAAAGGCGTTGGAAATAATATATGGCTACGGTAAAGTTGCGGGGTTCAAAATGAATTTCAACAACACAAAACTATTAGTTAAAAATATGTCGCCAGCTGAAAAAGCAGAATTAGAACAAATAATACACATTGAAATCTACCCCAAAATCAAGTATTTAGGATTATGGATAACACCAAAGAATCTTAACTTATATGAAGATAATTATACCAATTGTTGGAAAGATATCAAAAGACAGTTGGAGACATGGACAAGGTTAAATTTATCATTCCTGGGCTGTATTTCGGTAATTAAAATGATAGTTTTACCGAAGCTAGTCTTTCTATTCTAAACGATTCCAATTACAGGAAAGACCAGCAGTATCAACAGGTGGCAAAAAGAAATTTCTAAATTTTTGTGGAAGGGTAAAAGACCAAGAGTAAAGCATAAGATATTAATAGATACTGTAGAAAGAGGTGGCTACGGGTTACCGGATTTGAAGCTATATTACGAAGCCTCATGTCTTCTCTGGTTGAAAGATTGGTATTTATTAAAAAATTGGGATATTTTAGGGTTTTTTTTATTTAAATATTTATTGAAATTTTCAAAAAATAAAAAGAAAACCATAAAAAAAACATAAAAGAAAAACAACAATTAAAAACACTTAAAGTTCACCTCTTACTGTCAATGACCAATTTCCTTGACTTCCCCACACCTCCCCTTCTTGTATTCCAGTTCCAATTTTAGCTCAGCAAGTTCTTGTCCCCAAACTTTATCATATTTTCTCTAATTCATTTTAGTTATCCAATTTTAACTTATAAACCTCAGTCTTTGTACATCAATACTTATTCTTAAAAATCTTTTTCTAAGTTCACCCCATCAATTTAATTAACCAACTTTAACTTAAGAACCTCAATCTTTATACGTCAATACTTATTCTTAAAAGTCTTTTTCTAAGGTCGGCCCCAATTCCCTTCCCTAAAATCCCCACTTTTATGTTAATGACAAAACCAAATTAATTAAAACAATATATAGTTATACACCCTTCGGATTCCCAGGACCCCACCACCCCCTTTTCCCGGTTTCGAACCCCAACAAAAAGTCCATCAGTCCATCTGCAATCAGCCTGGCGACCTCACATCCGAGGCTCTCAATTCTCTCTCAGCTCCTCTCTGCTGGTTTTTTTGATAGTCCTTTATATTTAACACCAAATCTCAAAGAAGCTCTGTCCCAATAATGTCCATGTTTCTTCCAGCCAGGCCTCCATATTTAAAAGTGGAGCCAAAATCTTGTTTCTTACTTCTCTTAAGTCCAAATGTCCCAAAAGCTCCAATTTCCACTTTAACCAGGTTTGTATTCCATATATCTTCAGATCTCCACATAGGGAGATCTCTCCATTTTCCATTCTTCAATTCAAACCAAATTTTCATCATCCTGATCTTATTTTCCTTTATATCCATCTTGGCCGGCCTCTGGCTCTCCTCAACCATCTGTGGCATTGTAGCTCCTCCTTCTTTTTCCTTCAAATCATCCTGTTCCTCTTTCATCATATTCTCAGATTTCTCAAATTTCTTTTCTTGTTCGGCTGCTGAAATTTTAAGGTCAACTGCAAGACTTTCTTGTTCATCTGCAAAAACTTGAGTCAAGTCCCTCCCAGGCTCAGCAACTTTGTTTACTGTTCCCTTCAGTATTGTGACGTTATTAGTCAAAACATCAGTCTGTTTCTGTAACTCTCCCAAGAGAAGAAAAGACCTCTCCAGTTCAGCCAGTATTTTTGCACTTACAGCCATTTTTGTAATGTCTTAAATCCCCCCTAGAGGGATTCTAGTTTCTTGTTATCTTCCAGTTCCAACCCAAAAGTCAAATTAGTCTTTTCTCTTTATTTTTAACAATTTATTACCAAATTGTAACAAAAATAACCAGCAAAGATAGCAAAAACAAAGTTCTCCTTTTCCCCCAACTTTGACAGCTAGTTTGACAGCTGTCAAAGTCTTTATTTCTCTTCCGCAGGCTCTCCCATCGATCGCTCCCGGGTCTTGGGGGGGGGGTGAATTCCGTTTCCAATGTTTGCTCTTATCCTCCAGCACAATCACTTAAATTGCCCCAACGTTAATTGCTTTTCTCCACAAAGTTAATTGCTTTCCTCCACAAAGAAGAAAGGTATTCTCACAACCTTAGTAATAAAATCCTTGCTTTACGATGTTTACAAGACGGGTGGGCGGACCTCCTTTTAACACCTCACCCAATCGTGCCTAATTCCCAAAGAAAATTTCCCTTTTAAGTCCAATTTCCGTATTACTCACGGGTTGTTACTTTTAGTCCAAATGTTCAAAGAAAGAAGTTAGTGCTCTCCGTCCATGGCATGCGGCTTCACTCAGCAGGAGAAGCAGTCGACTCACAGCACCACGCCACTCTCCGTCCCCCGTTCCGGAGCCTTTAAAAAGGCTCCTTTGCGGTTCGGGGGGGCGCAAATGGTGCCCGCCGAGTCACCAGGTCCACAGGCTTCAACGCCTGTAGTTTATGAGGGTCCCCGCGTCGCCGCCGCGGCAGGACCCAACCCCTGCTGGGCTGATTCCCTCCGGATCTCGGAGGGAATCCGCCATTAGGCGATGGCACTAACAAAACAAAAAAAATTGGGATATTTTAGAGCTAGAAGGTCACGACACCCGTTTTGGGTGGCATGGCTATCTTTATTATGGGAAAATAAAGACGCATAGGAGTTTTTCAAATCATATAATAAGAAATGCTATATATAAGGTATGGGGAAAATACAAAAGATATTTGGAACAGAAAACCCCAAGATGGAACTCTCCACTAGAAGCAATCGCCGTTAAAAAAAGCAACAACATCAAAGAGAACTGGATAACGTATAACACAATATTAAGGGGGGAGGAGGAGGGTCAACTAATATTGATAAGTTATGAGAAAATAAAAGATCACTTTTCTAGTTGGCTAGATTACTTCCAGGTGAATGAAGTGTTCATTTTTTATTTTTTTTAAATGATATTTATTAAAATTTTTCCATTTTAATACATCAAAAAATAAAAAAAACAGAACGAAACAAAAAAATTTTTAAAACACATAAAATTCACAGTCCTTATTTTCAATGACATATTTCCCTGACTTCCCCATACCGCCCCCTCTTGTATTCCAGTTCAGATTGTTGGTTCAACAAGTTCTTGTCCCCAATTTTTAACCTTTTTATATTTCATTCATTTTAGAAAAACCCATTTTAACTTATAAACATCAATATTTAAACAACAGTTCAACAAGTTCTTGTCCCTAATTTTTAACCTTTTTATATTTTATATTTTATATTTAGTTCATTTTAAAAAACTAATTTTGCCTTATAAACATCAATAATTATACATCCATGCTTATTCTTAAAGCCTTTTTCTAAAGTCGACCTAAATTCCCTTCCACGATTTCCTCAATTCTCATACAAATAACAAAACAAAATAAAAGCAAAACAAATTATAATTATGCACCCTTTGGATTCCCAAACTCCACCCCCCCTTTCCCGGTTCCGATCCCCAATAATCGTCCATCAGTCAATCTACTCTCAGCCTGGGGATCTCACGTCCGAGGCTCTTAATTCTCTCTCAATTCCTCTCTGCCGGCTTTTTGGGTAGTCCTTAGTATTAAACACCAAATCTCGGAGAAGCTCTAGTCCAATAAAGTCCATATTTCTTCCAACCAGACCTCCATACTTAAAAGTGGAGCCTAAATCTTGTTTCTTACTCCTTTTAAGTCCAAATGTCCCAAAAGCTCCAACTTCCACCTTAATCAGATTTGTAATCCTTAGGTCTTCAGATCTCCACACAAGAAGATCTCTCCATTCTTCAGTCTCCAATTCAAACCAAATTTTCACCATCGAGTTCTTATTTTCCTTTGCAGCCATCATGCCAGGCCTCTGGCTCTCCTTTATCATCTGTAAAATTACAGCTCCTCCTTCCTTTTTCTCAGGAACAACATATATCTCTTTCTTCACACTCTCAAAGCTCTCAAGTTTCTCTTCTTGTTCAGCTGCATAAGCTTCCTGAGTCAATTCCTTGTCAGATTCAATGAATTTGTTTACTGTTAAGTCCAGAGTTGTAACATTTGTAGCCAAAACATCAATTTGGCCTTGTAACTTTCCTTTTTAAAAAAAATAAATGTTTATTAAAGTTTTACAAATCAAAAAATTCATCATTTCACATAGATCATTCCATTAAATAAAGTTCACAGAAAAAACAAAAACAAAAAAAACAAAAATATATAACAAAAAAAGAAAAGGAGAAAAAAGAAAAATCCACTTTTTAAATTTACAAAATTCCATACCCCTCTGTCCTGGCCTCCTCACGTCTCCCTTTTTTGTGTTCCTCTTTATTCCAATCAAATTCAGCAAGTTCAAACCCTTATTAAAACCATGCTTAAATTATATTCTTCTAATTATTATGTCCCAAATTTTCATTATTTTAGCCCATTCCTCATCTTATATACTATGACATAATATTATTCTGTTCATAACCCCTTCTCCTTTTTAACATTCTTCTTTTCATTCACATTTAACCAAATCCCACAAGCCCTGTTACCTTCACTTCCCACATCATGTTAACACTCAAACATTTTGCAGTGTTTTTGTAAATAGTCCTTAAACTTTTTCCAGTCCTGTTCCATCAGTTCTTCCCCCTGGTCACGGATTCTGCCAGTCATTTCAGCCATCTCCATGTAGTCAATCACTTGCATCTGCCATTCCTCCACGGTGGGTAGATCTTGTGTCTTCCAATACTTGGCAAGAAGTATTCTTGCTGCTGTTGTTGCATACATAAAAAATGTTCTATCTTCCTTTGGCACCCATTGGCCAACTATGCCCAAAAGGAAGGCCTCTGGTTTCTTAGGGAAGGTAAATTTAAATACCTTCTTCAATTCATTATATATCGTTTCCCAGTAAGCCTTAACCCTTGGGCACGTCCACCAAAGGTGAAAGAATGATCCCTCAGCTTCTTTACATTTCCAGCACTTGTTGTCAGGCAGGTGATAAATTTTTGCAAGCTTGACTGGGGTCATGTACCACCTGTAAATCATTTTCATAATATTCTCCTTTAAGGCAATGCATGCCGTAAACTTCATACCGGTGGTCCACAACTGCTCCCAGTCAGCAAACATAATGTTATGACCTATGTCCTGCGCCCATTTAATCATCGCTGATTTAACCGTTTCATCCTGTGTATTCCATTTTAACAGCAAGTTATACATCTTTGACAAAAACTTGGTTTTTGGTTCTAACAGTTCTGTTTCCAATTTTGATTTCTCCACCTGGAAGCCAATTTTTTTGTCCAAATTGTAGGCCTCTCTTATTTGATAATAATGAAGCCAATCTCGCACTTTGTCTTTTAATTTCTCAAAACTCTGCAGTTTCAGTCTGTCACCTTCTTGCTCCAAAATTTCCCAATATTTTGGCCATTTGGCCTCCATATTGAGCTTTTTCTGAGACTTAGCTTCCATAGGTGACAACCACCTCGGGGTTTTGCTTTCCAGCAAATCTTTATATCTTGTCCAGACATTAAACAGAGCTTTCCTGACAATATGGTTTTTAAATGCCTTATGTGCTTTAACCTTGTCGTACCACAAATATGCATGCCACCCAAAAACATTATTGAAACCTTCTAAATCCAAAATGTCTGTGTTCTCAAGAAGCAGCCAGTCTTTTAACCAGCAAAATGCTGCTGATTCATAGTACAGTTTGAGGTCTGGCAGGGCAAATCCACCTCTTTCTTTTACATCGGTTAAAATTTTAAACTTTATTCTAGGTTTCTTGCCCTGCCAGACAAATCTAGAGATATCTCTCTGCCACTTCTTGAAACAATCCATCTTGTCCAAAATTTGCAAAGATTGGAACAAAAATAACATTTTTGGCAAAACATTCATCTTTACAGCTGCAATTCGACCCAACAAGGAAAGCTTCAAATTAGACCAAATTTCTAAATCTTTTTTTACTTCTGACCAGCATTTCTCATAATTATCTTTAAATAAGTTCAAGTTTTTCGCAGTCATATTAATCCCTAGGTATTTCACTTTTTTAACCACAGTTAAACCTGTTTCATTCTGAAACCTGTCCTTTTCAATTGGTGTTAAATTCTTCTCTAATACTTTAGTCTTTGACTTATTTAATCTAAATCTTGCCACTTGACCAAATTCTTTAATCAGTTCCAAAGCTCTTTTCATACTAGATTCCGGCTCCTGTACAGTCAAAACCAAATCATCTGCAAAGGCTTTCAATTTATATTGTTTGGCTCCGACCTGTATTCCTTTAATAGACCGGTCCCTTCTGATCATGTTCAGCAGCACCTCCAGGACCGAAATAAATAATAATGGAGAGATAGGGCAGCCCTGACGTGTTCCTTTTTCTATCATGAAATCTTCAGTCACCACATTATTTACAATCAGTTTTGCTTTTTGTTCTGAATAGATTGCTCCTATACCATTTTCGAACCCCTGTCCCACTCCCATCCCTTTAAGATTTTTCTTCATAAAGCTCCAAGAAATATTATCAAAGGCTTTCTCCGCATCAATAAAAACTAACACTGCTTTCGTATTGATATTCGTTTGCAACAACTCCAAAATGTCAATTATATTCCTTGTGTTATCAGATAAGTGTCTGCCTGGAAGAAAGCCTGCCTGGTCCTTGTGTATTACTTCAGCTAACACTTTTTTAAGTCTATTAGCTAAAATGTCTGCAAAGATTTTGTAATCCACATTTAAAAGGGAGATGGGACGGTAGTTCTTTAGTTGTGTCTTTTCAGCTTCTGTCTTGGGTATCAATGTGATGTATGCTTCTTTCCACGATTCAGGCGCCTTCTTCCCTTCCATAATCTCGTTGCAAACCTCCTTTAATGGTTGAATTAAAAAGTCTTTCAAAGTCCTATAATATTTGGAGGTTAATCCGTCCGGTCCTGGAGATTTGCCCAATTGCATGTTCTGAATGGCACCTTCAATTTCTTGTTCTGTAATTTGATGATTCAATATTATTTTATTTTCTTGAGATATTTTTTGTAATCCATTGGTTCTTAAGAATTGGTCTATATCAGTTTCTTTCTGCGGCCCTTGCGTATAAAGTTGTTTGAAATATCTCTGGAAACACCTTCTAATCTCCACCGGGTTCTGTATATTTTCCCCATCAATCTCAAGGTTTGTAATCGTATTTAACTTCTGTCTTTTTTTCAACTGCCACGCCAATAGTTTTCCACATTTATTGGCTGACTCAAAAGTCTTTTGTCTCATTTGCTTAATTTTCCATTCTACTTCTTCATTAATCAATTTCATATATTGTACCTGATATAGCTTGATTTCTCTTAGGATCTCTTTTGAGTTTGGTTTAGCTCTTAGCTTCTTCTCTCCTTCTTTTATTTTCTCCAAAATTTCCCCTTTTTTCTCATTTTGAGATCTCTTTTTTATTGCATTCTGTTGAATCAGGAACCCTCTCATAACCGCTTTGCTTGCGTCCCAGATTGTTCTTTTTTCGACCGTGGTTTTTAGATTTATTTCAAAATAGTCTTTCAAAGTCTTTTGGGCCTTCCTTACAATGTCTTGATTTCTTAATAAGGTGTCATTCATCCTCCATCTGAAGGAACCGATGGGTGTTAGTTTCATTTCCATCCTTACAGCATTATGGTCGGAGCAGGTTTTTGGGCAGATTTCCACCTTTTTTATCTTAGGTGCCAGGCCTCTAGTTATCCAAATTTGGTCAATCCTAGTCCATGTCATTTTGGCTTCAGAAAAGAACGTCCCTTCTCTACCTAGGGGGTTTTTGGTCCTCCAGATGTCAATCAAGTCCATATTGTCAGTCAGTTCAAAAAAAGTTTTTGGTAGTCTGCCCTCTTTCGTTACAGTCTGTCTTTGTGCTTTGTCCATGTTCGTAGATACCACTCCATTCATGTCTCCCATCATAATGATGTTATTGTAATCCATAAAGTCCATCAGTGTCTCATGCAACTTCTTGTAAAACTCCGATTTCCCCTCATTTGGTGCATAGATTCCTAAAATCAAAAATTTTTCTCCTTGTGTTTGGATTTCAATTGCCAAGATTCTTCCCTGTTCATCTTTAAAAAGAAATTTTGGTGATAGGCTTTCTTTTGCATAAATAACCACTCCTCTCTTCTTCACCTTATCTGATGAAATAAATTCTTGGCCTAGTTTCTTATTAATTAACACTTTCCTGTGAAGCCTAATCACATGTGTTTCCTGCAAACAAATTATGTCCAATTGTTCCTTTTTTAATAAGTGAAAGATTTTCCTCCTCTTTTCAGGGGAATTCAAACCATGAATATTCCAACTTAGTAGTTGCAGAGACATGTCGAAGCAGTTCTATTTTCCTCCTGTTGCTCCCAAAAGTGGCGTCTCTTTCTCAGGATCTTTCAATCCCCCAGGTGTAGGTATTAAACTCAGTAGTCCAGGTCCTAAGTCACTTGATTCTTCTTCAATCCCTTTCTGGAGGTCTTCTCCGTAGTCGTTCAAAAATTTTTCCTTATCTTCCACAGATTTGATTTTAACTTTTTTCCCTCTAAAGGTAAAGGATATCCCCTGGGGGAATTCCCATCTGAAGATAATCTTGTTGCTCCTCAATAGTGTCACCAGATCTCCGTAGTTCGCTCTAAGCTCAAGCAGATGTTTCGGAATGTCCTTATAAATTTCCACCCTTGTATCTTGGATCTCTAAAGGCGTCTTGAAGTGCGCACTCAGAATCTTATCTCTTTCTTCCTTCGTTCTTAGGGAGATCAAACAGTCTCTCGACTTGATCTTCCTCCCTCCCTTTCCCAGTCTGAATGCACTTACAATTTTAAAGTCCTTTTCTTCTTCCAGAGACCAAAATTCTGTAAATTCTTTTGTGAGGTAAACAATTAGATCTTCCCTCTCAATTTCTGGAATTGATCTGATTCTCAGATTATTTTCTTTATTTTTTAACTCAATCATAGACAGAAGTGCCTGATGCTCCCCTATCTGTTTACGCATAGGTTTAATTTCTCCTTGAACTTCCTCAACTTTCTGCTTTGCCTCCTCAGCTATTTTACGATTTGCAGTGGTGTCTTCCACAAGCTTTCCAATAGTTTGCGCATTTAAATTTACTTGCTGGGTCAAATTGTTAATACTGGCAGTATTTTGGTCTATCTTGGCTGACTGGTCAGTCACTTGTTTACTTAGACCCTCCAATTTTTCAAAAAATTTATTTAGCACTGCAGTAAAGTCCCCTCCTGAGGCCATTCCTTCCGGCCTAGGTTGTTCTAAATCTTCCTCTTGTGCCACAGGAATCGTGGGAACAGATGATCTGCGTAGCTGAGAAGTTAAAGTGGTCTGCAATGTTTTAGCTTTGGCTGATCTTGTCTTTCTGCTCATCCCCCTTCTTATCTATGCGTCAAGGTCAATCCCACAGTCTGTCTTTCTCATGGAAATCCCCAAATCCACAGATGGAAAATTCCCCCAGTAAGTTGTCAAATCTAGATACTCCAGTAGAGGGACACTATGTTCAAGAGTGTTCAGAAATGTCGCAGTTTGTAAAAGTTACAAAGTGCCCTCGACAAGTTAAACAATATCCAGTTTCCAAAAAACCTTCAGACTCCTTTTAAGTCCATTAAATTTCCACAGAGTTACTCTTTAAAAGTTAATATGTCCCAAACGAAATGCGAGATACAAAGTGACAGTTCCAAACAGCCTTCTAGTTCCAACACTGGCAGCTCAGTAGCCAGGGATTCAGTTTTTTTTCCAAGTCCAAAAGTCCAAGAAACAAGTAGGAAAAAGCTGTTTTTCACCTTCTCCACCCCAAAATAAATTGAGGTGAGGTCTTCTGCTTAATGTGGAAGTTTGGATCTTGTTAGCTCCCAAATTCCAAAGGCTTGGGTTCTTTAAAAGTCTTTGCTTTGATCTTAAAACAAAAGCCAAGAGACGGACTTCCTGGTTGCTCGTATGCCAAATTAGTTAATTTTTAATCCTGATTCAGTCACCTACTCGCGGGTAGTAGTTTTCTTGCAGCCGAATGGTCCCCAGGAAAAGGGTCAGCGCTCACCGACAGCAGCTTAGCGGCTTCACTCCGCAAAAAGAGCGATCGACTCACAGCACCGCGCCAACCCCGACACGTTCCGGAGCCCCTTACGGGGTCCCTTCACGCAATCGGGGAGCGCTAAAGGTGCCCGCCGAGTCCCACGACCACAGGCTATCTCCGCCTGTGGGTTTTCCAGCGAGGGTCTCCGCTTCGCCGTAGCGGACGACCCGTTTCTGCGGAGCTTCCCCTTCACGAACGAAAGGGGACCGCCATTGCCGTTCGCGCCGCCCCCGGAAGTCTCTGGCCTTGTAACTTTCCCAAGAGAACAAAGACTCTGTCCAGTTCAGCTTGGATTTCCCCTCCTTCAGCCATTCTTGTAACGTCCCAAAACCCCCTCTAGAGGGATTTTGGTTACTTAGTGTTCTTTCCAGTTCAAATCCAAAAATCAAATTAGTTTGTATCAGTTCTTCCTTGTTTTCAACATAATATAGTCAAATTGTAACAAATATAGCCAGCAGAAGCAACAGAAACAAAGTTCTCTTTTTCCGTCTGACAGCTAATTTGACAGCTGTCAAACTCTTCCAATACCTTCAAAAGGCTCTCTCGCGGATCACTCCCGGGTCCAGGGGGGTGGCACTTCAGCTCCCAAAATTAGCTCTTATCCTCCAGTAAGGTTTCTTCTAGTGCCAAATCATGAAATTAATGTCTTTTGCCAAATAATAAAAGAAAAAATTCTCTCGACCTTAGTTAACAGGTCCTTGCTTTAGATTATTTACAGGAGGAGGAGGCTGACTTCCTGTTTACACCTCCCCCGATCGTACCTAATTCACCAAAAAAAAATTTCTTTAAAAGTCCAATTTCCGTACTACGGAATGAAGTGTTCAGACAGGATAAGCAGATGGGTTTTGAAAAGGAGCCTTCAAGATTTGAAAGAGAACTACTGAATAGTAAAACCAAAATAATCGCAGAAATGTATAGACTTCTTTTAGACTACGAAGTAATGAATGAGGAGGTTAAGGCTTCAATGATAAAGTGGGCCCAAGATGTGGGCCGTCCAATTATGCTAAAAGATGGGGAAAACTGATGGAATGTAAATTTGAAATAACAGCCAGCTATAATATAAGAGAGAACATGATGAAAATGGCTCATAGGTGGTACCTCACTCCTTCCAGATGATCAAGAATGTATCAAAATTTGGCGAATGCTTGTTGGAGATGTGGAGGAAATAACGGTGACATGAGCCACGTGTGGTGGACGTGTGAAAAGATTAAGATTTTTTTTTGGGGGGGGGGGGAATATACGATGAATTAAAAAAGATGATGGGGATAACTTTTACGAAAAAAACGGAGGCATTTCTATGAAGTATTTTAGATAAAGAGATCCCAAAAAATCTAAGAGAGGTATTCTTGTATGCAACCGCAGCAGCTCGTATACTTGTGGCCAAGGGATGGAAAGATCACGAGGCTCCAAAAATAACAGATTGGCAAATCAAATTACAGGAATTGGTGGAGACGGCTCAATTGACTAGCAAACTCAGAGGAATCTCAAAGCAAAAATTTACAGAAAAATGGAATGGTTATACAAGATATGTTCAAAAATACAATAATAGTTTTGACTCCGTGCTAGCATTCGAGTGATAAAGGAACTAAAAGGAGGTGGACAACAATTAAGGATTTATTATGTTTTCAGAATGTATTGGAAAATTTATATAGAAAGGATTATTGTTTTGTGTACATTCCATTGTAAGAATGGAAACAGAGCCACAGCCACAGCCACAGCCTAAGTCTGAAACAGTCCTTGATAGAGTGCCAGAGCCAGAGCCAGAGCCAGAGCGAGACCCTGAATCAGTGCCAGAACCAAGTCCTCATTCAGAACCAGAGCCTGAGAAAGAGCCAGAGCCAGAACCAGAGCAACAGCCACAGCCACAGCCTAAAGCCACAGCCTGAGTCTGCAACAGTACTTGATACAGTGCTGGAGCCTGAAACAGAGACATAGCCTCAAACAGAGCCTGAGCCTGAAACAGAGGCAGAACCACAGCCACAGCCTGAGTCTGAAACAGTCCTTGATAGAGTGCCAGAGCCAGAGCCAGAGCGAGACCCTGAATCAGAGTCAGAGTGAGACCATGAATCAGAGCCAGAGCCACAGCCTCATTCAGAGCCACAGCTGAAAGAAAGCCAGAGCCAGAGCCAGAGCCAGAGCCAGAGCCAGAGACAGAGACAGAGCCAGAGACAGAAATAGGGCTTGATACAGGGCCGGAGCGCAAAACATAGCTGCAGCCACAGCCTAGAGCCACAGCCTGAGTCTGCAACAGTACTTGATACAGTGCCGGAGCTGGAGCCAGAGCCAGAGACACAGCCAGAGCCAGAACAAAACCCTAATTCAGAACCAGAGCCTGAAAGAGAGCCAGATCCTGAAACATAGCTGGGTCAGAGGCAGAGGAAGAGCCATCATGAGACCCTGAATCAGAGTCAGAACCAGATCTTCATTCAGAACCAGACCCTGAAAGAGAGCCAGAGCCACAGACAGAGCCACAGACGGAGCCTAGAGCCACAGCCAAGATCCACAGCCACAGCCGAGATCCACAGCCTCAGTCTGAAATAGTGCTTGATAGAGTGCTGGATCCTGAAACAGAGACACTGTCTGAAACTGAGCCTGACGCTTAAACGTAGCCAGGGCCAGAGGGAGAGGCAGAGCCTGATACAGTGCTTGATACGGCATAGGAGCCTGAAGCAGAGACACAGCCAGATCCAGAGACACAGCCAGAGCCAGAACAAAACCCTACTTCAGAACCAGAGCCTGAAAGAGAGCCAGAGCCAGAAACAGTGCTTGATAGAGTGCCAGAGCCTGAAACAGAGGCAGAGGCAGATACAGGGCTTGAAACAGCGTCAGAGCCTGAAACAGAGAAACAGCGTGAAACAGAGACAAAGGCTGAGACACAGGCCGACCCTGAAATAGAGCTAGAATAAGTGCTAGAGCCAGAGACTGAGACAAAGCTTAATAAAGAGCAGAAGCCGGAGCCTGAGCCGGAGCCGGAGCCTGAAACAGTGCTTGATACAGTGCCAGAGCCTGAAACAGAACCAGAGCCACAGCTACAGCCATAGTGCCACAGCCTGAGTCTGCAACAGTGTTTGATACAGCGCCGGAGCCTGAAACAGAGACACAGCCTGAAACAGAACCTGAGCCTGGTTATTAGCATGGCAATTAAAGAAGAGAGAGGCAGAAAGGCTTATAAATAGAGTTAAGTGCGAAGGCAAAATAATAAACAACCCTAAAGAAATAGAGAAACGATTTCTCGAATTCTTTAGAGAAATCTATAAGGAAGGAAATGAAACAACAGAAGAAGTTAAAGAACATTTAGAACAGAACTGTCTTCCGAAACTTACTAAAGAACAAAAAGAACTGTTGAATGCCCCTATTACATCGTACGAAATTCAAAGAGCAATTAAGGAAGCAAAGATAGGAAAGCCACCAGGGCCAGACGGCCTACCGGCAATATATTATAAAAAAATTGAGGACTAACTGTCTGACCCATTAAGAAGTATCATGAACAACATCTTCAAAGACGGAACCATGCCGGATTCTTGGAAAGACAGCCTTATTGCATTAATTCCAAAACAGGGAACGGACAATCTACTTATTAACAACTATAGGCCTATCGCGCTTCTAAATAACGATTATAAATTATATGCAAATATTTTAGCCGAAAGATCAAAAAAAGTCTTCCAGATGATGATACACAATGACCAAGCTGGCTTTTTGCCCGGGAGGCACATTTATAGCAACACTAGAAACATTATAAACTTATTAGCGTATTTAGACTTAAGAATAGAAAAAAAGGCAGTCTTAATGGCTATAGATGCAGAAAAAGCTTTCGACAGGGTATCCTGGAAATTTATGAAAGGTCTATTACACCATATGGATTTTGGTATACAGTATATAAAAGGGATTGAAGCAATATAATCAAAACAAAAAGCTAAAATCATAATCAATGGAAATTTATCACAGGAGTGTGAAATCAGTAAAGGGGTCAGACAAGGTTGCCCACTATCCCCCTTAATTTTCATATTAACATTGGAAGTTTTATGTAAACAAATTAGGGAAGAAAAAGAAATAAAAGGGATTATGCTGGGAAATAGAAGTTCCAAACGAGGGCATTTGCTGACGATTTAATTATAACTACGGAGCAACCAAAACAGAGTTTAAGAAAGGCGTTGGAAATAATATATGGCTACGGTAAAGTTGCGGGGTTCAAAATGAATTTCAACAACACAAAACTATTAGTTAAAAATATGTCGCCAGCTGAAAAAGCAGAATTAGAACAAATAATACACATTGAAATCTACCCCAAAATCAAGTATTTAGGATTATGGATAACACCAAAGAATCTTAACTTATATGAAGATAATTATACCAATTGTTGGAAAGATATCAAAAGACAGTTGGAGACATGGACAAGGTTAAATTTATCATTCCTGGGCTGTATTTCGGTAATTAAAATGATAGTTTTACCGAAGCTAGTCTTTCTATTCTAAACGATTCCAATTACAGGAAAGACCAGCAGTATCAACAGGTGGCAAAAAGAAATTTCTAAATTTTTGTGGAAGGGTAAAAGACCAAGAGTAAAGCATAAGATATTAATAGATACTGTAGAAAGAGGTGGCTACGGGTTACCGGATTTGAAGCTATATTACGAAGCCTCATGTCTTCTCTGGTTGAAAGATTGGTATTTATTAAAAAATTGGGATGTTTTAGGTGTTTTTTTATTTAAATATTTATTGAAATTTTCAAAAAATAAAAAGAAAACCATAAAAAAAACATAAAAGAAAAACAACAATTAAAAACACTTAAAGTTCACCTCTTACTGTCAATGACCAATTTCCTTGACTTCCCCACACCTCCCCTTCTTGTATTCCAGTTCCAATTTTAGCTCAGCAAGTTCTTGTCCCCAAACTTTATCATATTTTCTCTAATTCATTTTAGTTATCCAATTTTAACTTATAAACCTCAGTCTTTGTACATCAATACTTATTCTTAAAAATCTTTTTCTAAGTTCACCCCATCAATTTAATTAACCAACTTTAACTTAAGAACCTCAATCTTTATACGTCAATACTTATTCTTAAAAGTCTTTTTCTAAGGTCGGCCCCAATTCCCTTCCCTAAAATCCCCACTTTTATGTTAATGACAAAACCAAATTAATTAAAACAATATATAGTTATACACCCTTCGGATTCCCAGGACCCCACCACCCCCTTTTCCCGGTTTCGAACCCCAACAAAAAGTCCATCAGTCCATCTGCAATCAGCCTGGCGACCTCACATCCGAGGCTCTCAATTCTCTCTCAGCTCCTCTCTGCTGGTTTTTTTGATAGTCCTTTATATTTAACACCAAATCTCAAAGAAGCTCTGTCCCAATAATGTCCATGTTTCTTCCAGCCAGGCCTCCATATTTAAAAGTGGAGCCAAAATCTTGTTTCTTACTTCTCTTAAGTCCAAATGTCCCAAAAGCTCCAATTTCCACTTTAACCAGGTTTGTATTCCATATATCTTCAGATCTCCACATAGGGAGATCTCTCCATTTTCCATTCTTCAATTCAAACCAAATTTTCATCATCCTGATCTTATTTTCCTTTATATCCATCTTGGCCGGCCTCTGGCTCTCCTCAACCATCTGTGGCATTGTAGCTCCTCCTTCTTTTTCCTTCAAATCATCCTGTTCCTCTTTCATCATATTCTCAGATTTCTCAAATTTCTTTTCTTGTTCGGCTGCTGAAATTTTAAGGTCAACTGCAAGACTTTCTTGTTCATCTGCAAAAACTTGAGTCAAGTCCCTCCCAGGCTCAGCAACTTTGTTTACTGTTCCCTTCAGTATTGTGACGTTATTAGTCAAAACATCAGTCTGTTTCTGTAACTCTCCCAAGAGAAGAAAAGACCTCTCCAGTTCAGCCAGTATTTTTGCACTTACAGCCATTTTTGTAATGTCTTAAATCCCCCCTAGAGGGATTCTAGTTTCTTGTTATCTTCCAGTTCCAACCCAAAAGTCAAATTAGTCTTTTCTCTTTATTTTTAACAATTTATTACCAAATTGTAACAAAAATAACCAGCAAAGATAGCAAAAACAAAGTTCTCCTTTTCCCCCAACTTTGACAGCTAGTTTGACAGCTGTCAAAGTCTTTATTTCTCTTCCGCAGGCTCTCCCATCGATCGCTCCCGGGTCTTGGGGGGGGGGTGAATTCCGTTTCCAATGTTTGCTCTTATCCTCCAGCACAATCACTTAAATTGCCCCAACGTTAATTGCTTTTCTCCACAAAGTTAATTGCTTTCCTCCACAAAGAAGAAAGGTATTCTCACAACCTTAGTAATAAAATCCTTGCTTTACGATGTTTACAAGACGGGTGGGCGGACCTCCTTTTAACACCTCACCCAATCGTGCCTAATTCCCAAAGAAAATTTCCCTTTTAAGTCCAATTTCCGTATTACTCACGGGTTGTTACTTTTAGTCCAAATGTTCAAAGAAAGAAGTTAGTGCTCTCCGTCCATGGCATGCGGCTTCACTCAGCAGGAGAAGCAGTCGACTCACAGCACCACGCCACTCTCCGTCCCCCGTTCCGGAGCCTTTAAAAAGGCTCCTTTGCGGTTCGGGGGGGCGCAAATGGTGCCCGCCGAGTCACCAGGTCCACAGGCTTCAACGCCTGTAGTTTATGAGGGTCCCCGCGTCGCCGCCGCGGCAGGACCCAACCCCTGCTGGGCTGATTCCCTCCGGATCTCGGAGGGAATCCGCCATTAGGCGATGGCACTAACAAAACAAAAAAAATTGGGATATTTTAGAGCTAGAAGGTCACGACACCCGTTTTGGGTGGCATGGCTATCTTTATTATGGGAAAATAAAGACGCATAGGAGTTTTTCAAATCATATAATAAGAAATGCTATATATAAGGTATGGGGAAAATACAAAAGATATTTGGAACAGAAAACCCCAAGATGGAACTCTCCACTAGAAGCAATCGCTGTTAAAAAAAGCAACAACATCAAAGAGAACTGGATAACGTATAACACAATATTAAGGGGGGAGGAGGA
The DNA here is from genome assembly GCF_027172205.1 of Podarcis raffonei. Lineage (NCBI taxonomy): Eukaryota > Metazoa > Chordata > Lepidosauria > Squamata > Lacertidae > Podarcis > Podarcis raffonei. The sequence continues at coordinate 7,084,781 of NC_070620.1, read as the reverse complement.
GGGTCAACTAATATTGATAAGTTATGAGAAAATAAAAGATCACTTTTCTAGTTGGCTAGATTACTTCCAGGTGAATGAAGTGTTCAGACAGGATAAGCAGGTGGGTTTTGAAAAGGAGCCTTCAAGATTTGAAAAAAACTGCTGAATAGTAAAACCAAAATAATCGCAAAAATGTATAGACTTCTTTTAGACTACGAAGTAATGGATGAGGAGGTTAAGGCTTCAATGATAAAGTGGGCCCAAGATGTGGGCCGTCCAATTATGCTAAAAGATGGGGAAAACTGATGGAATGTAAGTTTGAAATAACAGCCAGCTATAATATAAGAGAGAACATGATGAAAATGGCTCATAGGTGGTACCTCACTCCTTCCAGATGATCAAGAATGTATCAAAATTTGGCGAATGCTTGTTGGAGATGTGGAGGAAATAACGGTGACATGAGCCACATGTGGTGGACGTGTGAAAAGATTAAGATTTTTTTTGGGGGGGGGAATATACGATGAATTAAAAAAGATGATGGGGATAACTTTTATGAAAAAACGGAGGCATTTCTATGAAGTATTTTAGATAAAGAGATCCCAAAAAATTTAAGAGAGGTATTCTTGTATGCAACCGCAGCAGCTCGTATACTTGTGGCCAAGGGATGGAAAGATCACGAGGCTCCAAAAATAACAGATTGGCAAATCAAATTACAGGAATTGGTGGAGACGGCTCAATTGACTAGCAAACTCAGAGGAATCTCAAAGCAAAAATTTGCAGAAAAAATGGAATGGTTATACAAGATATGTTCAAAAATACAATAATAGTTTTGACTCCGTGCTAGCATTCGAGAGATAAAGGAACTAAAAGGAGGTGGACAACAATTAAGGATTTATTATGTTTTCAGAATGTATTGGAAAATTTATATAGAAAGGATTATTGTTTTGTGTACATTCCATTGTAAGAATGGAAACAGAGCCAGAGCTACAGCCACAGCCTAAGTCTGAAACAGTCCTTGATAGAGTGCCAGAGCCAGAGCCAGAGCCAGAGCGAGACCCTGAATCAGTGCCAGAACCAAGCCCTCATTCAGAACCAGAGCCCGAGAAAGAGCCAGAGCCAGAACCAGAGCAACAGCCACAGCCACAGCCACAGCCTAGAGCCACAGCCTGAGTCTGCAACAGTACTTGATACAGTGCCGGAGCCTGAAAAAGAGACATAGCCTCAAACAGAGCCTGAGCCTGAAACAGAGGCAGAACCACAGCCACAGCCTGAGTCTGAAACAGTCCTTGATAGAGTGCCAGAGCCAGAGCGAGACCCTGAATCAGAGTCAGAGTGAGACCATGAATCAGAGCCAGAGCCACAGCCTCATTCAGAGCCACAGCTGAAAGAAAGCCAGAGCCAGAGCCAGAGCCAGAGCCAGAGCCAGAGCCAGAAATAGGGCTTGATACAGGGCCGGAGCGCAAAACATAGCTGCAGCCACAGCCTAGAGCCACAGCCTGAGTCTGCAACAGTACTTGATACAGTGCCGGAGCTGGAGCCAGAGCCAGAGCCAGAGACACAGCCAGAGCCAGAACAAAACCCTAATTCAGAACCAGAGCCTGAAAGAGAGCCAGACCCTGAAACATAGCTGGGTCAGAGGCAGAGGAAGAGCCATCATGAGACCCTGAATCAGAGTCAGAACCAGATCTTCATTCAGAACCAGACCCTGAAAGAGAGCCAGAGCCACAGACAGAGCCACAGACGGAGCCTAGAGCCACAGCCGAGATCCACAGCCACACCCAAGATCCACAGCCTGAGTCTGAAATAGTGCTTGATAGAGTGCTGGATCCTGAAACAGAGACACTGTCTGAAACTGAGCCTGATGCTTAAACGTAGCCAGGGCCAGAGGGAGAGGCAGAGCCTGATACAGTGCTTGATACGGCATAGGAGTCTGAAGCAGAGACACAGCCAGATCCAGAGACACAGCCAGAGCCAGAACAAAACCCTACTTCAGAACCAGAGCCTGAAAGAGAGCCAGAGCCAGAAACAGTGCTTGATAGAGTGCCAGAGCCTGAAACAGAGGCAGAGGCAGATACAGGGCTTGAAACAGCGTCAGAGCCTGAAACAGAGAAACAGCGTGAAACAGAGACAAAGGCTGAGACACAGACCGAGCCTGAAATAGAGCTAGAATAAGTGCTAGAGCCAAAGGCTGAGACAAAGCCTAATAAAGAGCAGAAGTCGGAGCCTGAGCCTGAACCTGAGCCTGAAACAGTGCTTGATACAGTGCCAGAGCCTGAAACAGAACCAGAGCCACAGCTACAGCCATAGTGCCACAGCCTGAGTCTGCAACAGTGTTTGATACAGCGCCGGAGCCTGAAACCGAGACACAGCCTGAAACAGAACCTGAGCCTGGTTATTAGCATGGCAATTAAAGAAGAGAGAGGCAGAAAGGCTTATAAATAGAGTTAAGTGCGAAGGCAAAATAATAAACAACCCTAAAGAAATAGAGAAACGATTTCTCGAATTCTTTAGAGAAATCTATAAGGAAGGAAATGAAACAACAGAAGAAGTTAAAGAACATTTAGAACAGAACTGTCTTCCGAAACTTACTAAAGAACAAAAAGAACTGTTGAATGCCCCTATTACATCGTACGAAATTCAAAGAGCAATTAAGGAAGCAAAGATAGGAAAGCCACCAGGGCCAGACGGCCTACCGGCAATATATTATAAAAAAATTGAGGACTTACTGTCTGACCCATTAAGAAGTATCATGAACAACATCTTCAAAGACGGAACCATGCCGGATTCTTGGAAAGACAGCCTTATTGCATTAATTCCAAAACAGGGAACGGACAATCTACTTATTAACAACTATAGGCCTATCGCGCTTCTAAATAACGATTATAAATTATATGCAAATATTTTAGCCGAAAGATCAAAAAAAGTCTTCCAGATGATGATACACAATGACCAAGCTGGCTTTTTGCCCGGGAGGCACATTTATAGCAACACTAGAAACATTATAAACTTATTAGCGTATTTAGACGTAAGAATAGAAAAGAAGGCAGTCTTAATGGCTATAGATGCAGAAAAAGCTTTCGACAGGGTATCCTGGAAATTTATGAAAGGTCTATTACACTATATGGATTTTGGTATACAGTATATAGAATCATAGAATCATAGAATCATAGAATCATAGAATCATAGAATCATAGAATCATAGAATCATAGAGTTGGAAGAGACCACAAGGGCCATCGAGTCCAACCCCCTGCCAAGCAGGAAACACCATCAGAGCACTCCTGACATATGGTTGTCAAGCCTTTGCTTAAAGACCTCCAAAGAAGGAGACTCCACCACACTCCTTGGCAGCAAATTCCACTGTCGAACAGCTCTTACTGTCAGGAAGTTCTTCCTAATGTTTAGGTGGAATCTTCTTTCTTGTAGTTTGGATCCATTGCTCCGTGTCCGCTTGTCTGGAGCAGCAGAAAACAACCTTTCTCCCTCCTCTATGTGACATCCTTTTATATATTTGAACATGGCTATCATATCACCCCTTAACCTCCTCTTCTCCAAGCTAAACATGCCCAGCTCCCTTAGCCGTTCCTCATAAGGCATCGTTTCCAGGCCTTTGACCATTTTGGTTGCCCTCCTCTGGACACGTTCCAGTTTGTCAGTGTCCTTCTTGAACTGTGGTGCCCAGAACTCACATTCTGAGGCGTGGCTATGTTCACAGAGGGGAGTGTTTCTCTGTGTGTCTTTTCTCTTTCGCTTTTGCCGAGAAGCGGAGAGGATGCCTACCATTTCGCCGGGCTGAATTTACGATGTTATTCTACTCATTAAAGGCTGTTGGAGATAAGAGAAAAGCCTGCGTTGCAGTCTGAGTTATTACCCACGCAAGCAACAGCTTTCCCCGCTGTGTAAACTCTGCTAAGAGGGCCAAAGAGGCTGGAAGAGATTATTACCGGCACGGACAGCAGTGACGCAGCTAAGAAGAGTGCTGGACGCCATTTGGCCCCATAGGTTATGGAAGTCAGCCAAGCTTTGGAGCTGTTGCTGCGTTGTGCCTGCGTTTGGGAGAAGCCAGCTGAGGAGAAGCTGGAGCCAGTTGGAGCTGTGCCTAACGTTTGAGGCAGAGAGGAGCTCGCTGGGGAGGATCTGGTCTGCTGAACCGGGTGCCGGAGGAGCTGCTGTTACGTGAGTCAGCTGACCCCCGGGGAGAAGATGGCAGACAGCCAGGAATCATACTCCGTCCCTTTCGAAAAATTAAATGGCAGAAATTGGGAGGAGTGGAGCAGGAAGCTGAAGGCATGGCTGGTAGCCAAGGGTCTGTGGGAGGCGGTCCAAGGGCCTCCACAGCAAGCTGCAGCCGATGCTTCGGCAGCAGATATTGCAGCTGCACATGCTTCGCAGAGAAAAAATCACAATAATAATAATAATAATAATAATTTATTATTTATACCCCGCCCATCTGGCTGAGTTTCCCCAGCCACTCTGGGCGGCTCCCAATCAGTGTTAAAAACAGTACAGCATTACATATTAAAAACTTCCCTGAACAGGGCTGCCTTAAGATGTCTTCTGAATGTCAGGTAATTATTTATCTCTTTGACATCTGATGGGAGGGCGTTCCACAGGGCGGGCGCCACTACCGAGAAGGCCCTCTGTCTGGTTCCCTGTAGCCTCACTTCTCGCAATGAGGGAACCGCCAGAAGGCCCTCGGCGCTGGATCTCAGTGTCCGGGCTGAACGATGGGGGTGGAGACGCTCCTTCAGGTATACAGGACCGAGGCCGTTTAGGGTTTTAAAGGTCAGCACCAACACTTTGAATCGTGCTCGGAAACGTACTGGGAGCCAATGCAGATCTCTCAGAACCGGTATTATGTGGTCCCGGCGGCCACTCCCAGTCACCAGTCTAGCTGCCGCATTCTGGATTAATTGCAGTTTCCGGGTCACCTTCAAAGGTAGCCCCACGTAGAGCGCGTTGCAGTAGTCCAAGCGTGAGATAACTAGAGCATGCACCACTCTGGCGAGACAGTTCGCGGGCAGGTAGGGTCTTAGCCTGCGTACCAGGTGGAGCTGGTAGACAGCTGCCCTGGACACAGAGTTAACCTGCGCCTCCATGGACAGCTGTGAGTCCAAAATGACTCCCAGGCTGCGCACCTGGTCCTTCAGGGGCACAGTTACCCCATTCAAGACCAGGGAATCCCCCACACCAACCCGCTCCCTGTCCCCCAAAAACAGTACTTCTGTCTTGTCAGGATTCAACCTCAATCTGTTAGCCGCCATCCATCCTCCAACCGCGTCCAGGCACTCACACAGGACCTTCACCGCCTTCACTGGTTCTGATTTAAAGGAGAGGTAGAGCTGGGTGTCATCTGCATACTGATGAACACCCAGTCCAAACCCCCTGATGATCTCTCCCAGCGGCTTCATATAGATATTAAAAAGCATGGGGGAGAGGACAGAACCCTGAGGCACCCCACAAGTGAGAGCCCAGGGGTCTGAACACTCATCCCCCACCACCACTTTCTGGACACGGCCCAGGAGGAAGGAGCGGAACCACTGTATGACAGTGCCCCCAGCTCCCAGCCCCTCTAGACGGTCCAGAAGGATGTTATGGTCGATGGTGTCAAAGGCCGCTGAGAGATCCAGCAGAACTAGGAAACAGCTCTCACCTTTGTCCCTAGCCCGCCGGAGATCATCAACCAGCGCGACAAAGCCCTGGGAGCTATAGTGCTCAGTTTGGAGGGCTCACAGCTACCTTTGGTGGAGGGTCTTGACAGTGCCCAGGCTGTTTGGCAGGAGCTGGAGAGGGTTTGCCGAGAAACCACAGCGGAAGCCAAAAGCCACGTCCCCAGATGCAGTACAGCCTCAAGGAGAGCTGCTGGCAAGGTTGGGGGGGCAGAGAAGACCAAAGGCAAGTTTGCAAAGTTTTCCACCGGTTGTTTGTGTGACGTACAGGAACGCCGCCTAAGAGAGGGCCGAGCTGGCACAGTGAGCCCATCCGGTTGCAGGGGGGGGTGGGCAGGCCAGCAGAAGGCACAGTTCAGGCTTTTTCCACTCGTTGTTGTTTTGTCTGTGGATCAGTTGACCATCTGCGTCGTTCCTGCCCCCGGAGAGCCAGAGATGCTGGGCAGGATGTCTCCAAGGTCGCTTCCCATGGCAGTCAGCCAGGTTTCCATGGCAGCCAGTCCAGGAAAGGAGGCCAGCGTGGGAATGCGCAGGGAGGACGTGACACAGAGAGTGAGAAGGACAGTTCTTATCACCTAGCTGCCTCCATGGCAACGCTACGGGACAACTCCAGTGAGGAGAGAGTGCTGCGTTGGGTCATCGACTCTGGAGCGAGCCATCACCTGATGCCAGCGCCACCTAGGGGTGAAATGTGGAACTGCAGGGCTGTTTCAACTGGGAAAACAGTTGTTTTTGCTGATGGGTCACAGAGACATTTTATTTTTTTATTTTTTTATTTACGGCTATTAGCCCATAAAATATGTACAAACATAAAAACACAGAGACATAAAAACCGATATATCCGACAACAGAAGGTGAACACCACGATGCAAGGGTGGGTCATTGAGCAGAGCCAAATGACAGCTTGGGGCCAGGAGAGCTCCAAGGGACGGATCACAGAAAAAGGAAAACTGAAGACGAAATCCGACATGCACTCTCATCATAACAGTCCGATTAGTTTTGATGTTGTTGTTGTTTTTTGGTGGTTTTTGAGTGTGAGATAACCGCATTCAGGAATCTCGCCACCTGCAGAGTTACAGATGGCGACGGCTTAGCAAGCAGGCTTTGGAGCTCCGCAGAGGACGGGAATGTAGTTGGCATTGACTGCCACCCAGGGAAGTAATTTTTCCTTTTTTGCTTCTCTACTTTTTAACTTACTGAGAGTCTGGCAGCACCTTCTCGTCTATGCTGCGGGCAAGTTCTGTGAAGCATCCTGGGCAGGCCGCCAGCTGCTAGCTATTAACCGCCAACTCCCTTCTATACTTTGTCCCTGAAACTCCTGGCAGTCTCCACACAGAGAAGCTCTTAAATTGAACAAACTGAGCACTTTCTATTCTTTTCTCTCTTTTCTGGTTGGGGAAACCTCTCCTTGTTTACTCCCCACGGTGACGCTATGCCTGCTAGTAAACGCCACAGGGATCCAGAGGATGTAGCTCTCTCACCGGTTCCCAAACAATCTAAAATAGAGGACTTTTTTAACAAATCTGCTTTTACAGTTCCAACAAAAAACCGGTTTTCTCCTCTTGAAGATGATTGTGAGTGTGGGGAGAGTATTCAAGGTGAGAGCGTGGAACTGGATCCAGCAATGGAGCAAGCTGATCCTGTGCTCCTCAGAGAGGAAGGAATAACAAGTAGGGAGAGCACCCAATTAACTCTAATTGCAAGAACGGTTGAGCATATCTTCCAGCAAATTAGAGGTATTGCCTCTCAAATAACCCAGTTATCCAAAGAGGTTCACAGTTTATCAGTTAATAACAAGCAGGCATCAACAGAACACCATAGTACCAAAGGAAATTGGCGACAACAAGAGCAGACCCCTAAGCTCAACATGGAACGTGCAGAGGCTCTTAAAACAAACTCTTCTTATTTAATCTTCCAACCAAAAAAGATCTGCATGACAATTTGTGGAAGGCCAGATCAAACTCCTAGCTGGAAAGGTGCCCGGCATTCCAAACGACATTTATCAGATTTACTTGGCATTGGACTTACGGAGATCGACCTCGTTAGGACTGAACTCTTGAGTACCACAAATCAAAGCCAAAAAATTATGTTAACTTTTTCCTCTACTAGACTGCCCTCACTAATTCACAAGCTGAAATTCAGATTGTCAAGCAGAGGAGTTTTTCCAACCCGGGTATTTCGCGATTCTATTGTTGCACCCTTATGTAAGATGAGGACTGCTGCTTCAGAGGGGCTCGCAAAACCAAAGCCTGGATCCCCAATGGAAGTAATGACATCACAAAAAAACTTGGCTGGTGGGGAGGAAACAGACATGTCTGAGTTGAATCCGCAGGATCATGCCCAACATCAAAATAACCAGGTGAGCCAAAAGGAACAGCCGATTCCTCTAGACAATCATCTTCAGGAATCTGAGCACTCTGTAAATCCTTTGGAAGAGGATTTTCTCAGCTCCTTTAGGAATCTCCCTCAGGAAGAGCAACAAACAGTTATCAAGAGGCTTGATCTTATGAGCCAGACATTGAAAGAGATTAAAGAACTGGAGGCAGAGACTGATAATAGACCCAATGGCCACAACAGAATGATAACTATAGAATCACCGGAGCATTGGACAAAGATGAGATATTTAGAAGAGGAGGAGTCAGGAAATACACCCAAGAAAGCCCCATTGGCAAACAATTTGCAAAGAAAAGGCCCAGTGATTACAAATGTGAGCACTTTATGTACGACGACTGAAATAATCGAACATCTGGATTATTCCACTAGCATTAGCAATAACCTGTTGCCTCAAAAACCGGTAAACTCCGAGAGCACATTGGCCAACAATTGACTAAGAGTAAATCACTGTAAAACAATTAAACTTCTCTCATGGAATGTAACAGGGTGGACGAACAAGATCCAAGACAGTGATTTCTGTTCTTATCTACAAACACATGATATCATCTTTCTTCAAGAAACCTGGGCAAAAGAGGGCACTATGGTTGAACTACAGGGTTTTACAAGTTACACTCAACCAGCTCTTAAAACAGTAAAGTATGGAAGGCCTAGAGGGGTGCTGGCAGTGCTGGTGTCAACCTCTCTTAACGTATCAATTCAACAGTGTCCCTCGTTGACCACCCCTAATTTTTTAGTGTTGTCCCTTTCTGATAGTCTCCTGAGAAATACTTATTGCATATGTGTGTATATACCTCCAGTAAAGTCTTGTGGGGAACTGAGATCATATTGGGATAAACTTGACCAACTACTCGAAAGCATAGACTCTCTGTCACCTAACCCTCGGTTTATCTTGGGAGGTGACTTTAATGCCCGGATCGGCCTTGTTTCCCCACAAAATACAATATTTTCTGGTCTAAACTTGGAGGACGAACCTGAAATCAGTCAGAGGGCAGCAATGGACACCACCTCTAATCGCGCTGGGAAACATCTTTGTGAACTTATAATAAAGCATAACCTTTTGTTATGCAACGGGCATGGTCAAAGGGATCAAGAGGGTTATTTTACTTTTATCTCCCCCAGAGGATTTACTAGCACCATAGATTATATCCTAACATCTAATGATGTGCCAGTTAACCGAGATACCTTCAGGATAATTCCCAGAGCTGAAAGTGACCACTTTCCACTTGAGTTATCTCTGACATTATTCTTTTCTCCTGCCTTTCCTAAATTATTGGATGAAACAGAATATCTGATACTTGGAAATAGAAGGCTAAAATGGAATGCACAGGTCCAAGAAAAAATGATTCAGATCCTGGATTCCTATGAATTTGCTTTATTAAAGGGGGAAATGTTGTTAGAAACAGGAAACGTAATTGGACTTTATGAGAACATAATCAACCAAATGCGCCCACTGATGACCACAGCTAGTGTGATAAAAAACAAAAAGTTTAAGAGACAGACTTGGTTTGATAAGGAATGTCAGAATAGCAAAAAATCCCTAGCTAGGGTACTTAGAAAATTGAAGTTAAAACAGGATAAGCACAATCTTGCCCTACAAGCTGAGGTAGCCCAGTTACGAAACAACTATAAATTATTACTTAAAAGCAAGAAACAAATATATTATGAACAACAGTGGAAAGAATTGGGAGATGCAGCACTTCAGAAGGACTCACGGAAATTTTGGCATCTGGTTGCCCAAGGCACAAATGGGCTGGGCTACTCGTTAGAAGCATCTGTCCAAGGAAAGGATTGGGTGACATATTTTACAGAAATATATGGCCCCTGTCCTGACCTACCCCCACTAGTTTACTATACTCAGTTATCAGAACTGCCAGAATGGCCAGACGTCACGCCCAATCAGATTAAGAGGCTATTCGCAAGCCAACTAGCTAATAAAGCTCCAGGAGAAGACATGATCCCAATGGAGATCTATAAGATAAGACCTGATTTCTGGTCACCCATATTTGCAAAATTGTTTTCATACATTAACAGCTCAGGTCGTATACCTGAAGGGTGGAAGTTGAGTATAATTGCCCCAATATATAAAAAGGGCGATAAGAAAAACCCTGCCAATTATAGACCCATTAGTTTGTTAGATGTAGCCTCCAAACTATATGCCAGGCTCCTTCTTGGGAGACTAGAAGAATGGGCAGAAACAAATAAGGTGATATCTGAAGTCCAGGCAGGTTTCCAAAGAGGGAAATCCACATTGGACCAGTGCTTTGTGCTGAACTTTCTGCTATGTAAATACATCCATAATTTGAAGCAAAAGTTATATGTTGCTTTTATCGATCTAAAGTCAGCTTTTGATACGGTCCCAAGACACGCATTGTGGCAAAAATTGGAAAAGACAAATATAGACCTCCGTCTATTATTTCTCATCAAAACATTATATACTGACACATCAATACAAGTAAAGGTGGATCTGGCTGGCCATCTCACCGCTAGAATTAAGACCACTACTGGAGTCAAACAGGGATGCATTTTGGCACCTTTCCTGTTCAATTTTTATATTAATGACATGGTTAAAGAACTGGAGGGCCCACAGTTTGCCCCTGTCACAATTCTCGACCAAAAACTCTCAGTTTTAATGTATGCTGATGACCTAGTACTGGTATCTAGAACCCAGGTGGGCCTGAGACGGCTGCTTGCAAAATTAAGTTCATATTGCAAGAGGAATGCTTTATCTATAAACTATGATAAGACGCAGGTCATTGTATTTGGGAAGCGTTCTAAAAAGCATGTTTGGCACCTGGATGAACACATCATAAACCAAGTAAATACGTTTAAATATCTGGGATTGATTTATTCAGAAACGGCATCTTGGAATACACAGCTATCCAATATTAAATTGCAAGCCTTTAAATCAGCAAAAGCCATTCTGAAATTCGCTGCATGTAAAGGTGGAAATCTGGTCAACCCGGCTCTATCTGTGTATAAAGCAAAAACAATGGCCCAGATTTTATATGGTGCAGAGGTTTGGGGTACCTCAAAGGTCTCCGGTCTGGAACCCCCACAGAATTATTTTTTAAGAGTTCTTTTAGGTTTACCCAAAGACGTGCAATCTGCCATGGTCAGGTTGGAAACTCGCATGTTGAGCATAGAGAGCCAAATAGATAAAAGAATTCTCTGCTACTGGTTTAGAGTTCAACAGATGGATAACACTAGGCTACCAAAAAAATGCCTGATTGAGCTCTCAAATGGATTACCCCTTAAAAACTGGGTACATCATGCTGCCCAACTGATGGGCAAATATGATCTCTCAGTGACTGAGATTAAAGAACTCCCCTTATATTCACAGAAAAATATTTTTAAACGAACCATAAGGGCAGTTGCAACTAAAAACGATCTAAACTCTATGTGCACATCCACATGCGCCCCATTGTATTTTAAACTTAGAGAGGTCAATGAACACATCTCTTATTTTAATGAATTGACTTTTGCACAGCTTCGAAAAGCTTTTACAGAGCTACGACTAAATACAATAAGCTCTGCTTATAGAGATGGGAGACATAGAGGCATACCAAAAAACGAACGTGTTTGCATTACGGGATGTTCTGAAGTAGAGGACCTTATGCATTATATCTTGCACTGTCCGTTATATAATGATGCAAGAAAAAGATTTTTGGTACCTATAATGACAGGGTCCCCTGACCAGAACCCCCTTGATATGATGTTATATCTCCTTGCAGACACAGATAAGTATGTGACCTGGCGGGTAGCACTTTTTGCAACTGCTGCTAGGAAAATAGACCAAATTATATAGCCAAGGTAGCCATTAACTGTAAAGGAGATGAATTTATTTGATCCTATCTATCTACCTCAGGCTATGCTCTATCTTTGTCACCAAACTCTGAGTATAAATTGCACACTGTATTAATTGATATTGTTTTTAACATTCGTGACCATGTGATGATTTTAGCTTATGAATTTTACTGTTTAATGTTTTTATTTGTACATTGGGGTACTTTTATAGCTTTGTTTAGAGTACGTAATGTTTTAATAATATAAATGTTTTAAGTCTTTTTTTTACCAATTCAGTATATTTTCTTTTAATTGTCAAATAATTCTGTGTACATTGCGGCAGCCTTTGGCTATGTGCAATAAAACTGACTGAGACTGAGACATGTATGATGGAAGGCCAAGTGGTGGGGTTATTCCGTGATACCTGGGGGAGCAGACACCCCCACCCCTGGCGAGGTTGTGTTGATTTTCAATGTCCGCTAATCTTTGCTCAATAAGGCTTTTGGCTGAGCGCAAGTTCATCTTTAAGGAGTCCGCTGGGGAAATTCCGATGCTCAGAAGTTTGGCATGGATTTTTCCTACCCACGGATTGACAAAGACGTCCCGCCAGAGGCACTGAAAAAGGTAATGGTCGGGAAGCCTATGCCAGCTGGACAGCCAATAGCCAAAGACTCGCTTCCAGATGACAGTCTCCAATGATGCAATCCTTAACTCCAGACGTATGGCTGCGTTGCTCACACACATGGGGATTTTCAGAAGGCGACGGAGAAACTGATTCTGCAATGTCCCCAGCGATGTTAAATTGGACCCTGGGGCCCAGAGCGGGGCAGCATAACAGAGGGTGGAAACCACTTTCGCGTGGTATACCTTCAATGCAGAAGGGATGTGAGAGGCTCCGTCGACCGCAAAAAAATGGAGTAGAGTATAAAGTATTGTTTTCCCTTTGTTTAGTAAATACTGTATCTGTGGCTTCCAGCTTAGATTGTAATGAAAAAAGACTCCCAGGTATTTAAATTTGAAAACCTGTTCTAATTGGACTCCATCTAACTTCCAGCTGTAAGTTTTCCGAGACCTGGTAAAGACCAGGACTTTAGATTTCCCATGATTAATTGTCAGATGGTTAAGTTTGCAATAAGCCGCAAAAATCTTTAGAGCTCTGCATAAACCAACTCTAGAGTAGGAAAGGATCGCTGCATCGTCGGCATATAGGAGCAAAGGGCAGCGAAAATCAGCTAGGCGGGGGGCATGAATGTTGGCTTGAGACTCATTCAGAAAGAGCTTCATATCGCTAATAAACAAGTTGAAGAGGAGTGGGGCCAAAATGCAGCCTTGGCGCACACCTCTATTTATTGGGACCTCGTTGGATAGGTTTCCCGCCGGTGTGAGTCTCACTCTAGCCGACGACCCATGGTGTAATTGGGTTATAAGCCATAACAGCCTTCTATCTATGCCCCATCTCTCTAATTTCTTCCATAGGCAGTTTCTTGGGATACTGTCGAAAGCAGCCTTTAGGTCTATAAAAGCGACACATAGGCGCCCCCGACTCGGGGCAGAATATTTTCTGGCAAGATGATACATGATTACCATATGGTCAGAGGTCGAATAATTGTTCCTAAAGCCCGCTTGCTCATGGCCAATCAAATTTGAGTCGTTTGCCCAATGGGACAGCTTAGACAGCAAAAATTTTGCATAGATTTTCCCGATGATAGACAAAAGGCTGATGTTCCGATAGTTCTCCGGGTCAGCAGGGGGACCCTTTTTATGGACTGGCACGATCACGGCCTCCTTCCATGACCTAGGGATAAGCCCCGTAGAATTAATTACATCAAAGACTTTGGCCAGAATTTCACCCCACCACCTCGGTTGCGCAACAATAGCCTCAGCAGGGACTAGATCCGGCCCGGGGGCTTTGCCCGTTTTCAGATCTAATATCAAGTCCATTATCAGGTCTGGGTCGGTGGAGGGCCACAAAGGTAGATGGTCGGCTCGGAATTCCGTGGATGAGTTGGATTCCTCTGCCAAGGAGAAATATTTACTCAAGATTTTTTCCCATGTGGGCGCAGGGATAATCGTCAGTGGGTACTTCCTTCCTCTTTTGTTTATCAGAGCCCAAAATTCCTGTGGTCTGCGGGATCTCGAGGCCGCAATCAAGGCTCGCCAACGCTTTTGATACCACTCGCGTTTGGCCAGCTTTAAAGTCTGTTTGTATGCTCTTTTGGCTTGTAAATAGGAGAATGGTAGAGCCTGGGCATTAGAGTTTTTGTATTCATTATAGATGGAACGAAGAAGGGATCTTGCTTGTTTGCAAGAGGTGTTAAACCAAGGGGCCCCAGCACTGCAATGCGCCACTTTCGCCTTTTGAGGAGGTGATGTAAAAAAAGTGGTAAGGTTTGTTATAAGAAGGTTAAAAAGTTTCAAAACCGAATTGGAATCTTGTAAATCAGTAGTTATTTGAGGTAAGTAGGCAGTGATTTCCCTATGGAAAAAAACCTGGTATTTTTGGGCCACAGCCTCCGACCATTTGATCCCTCTTATTTTGAACGATGATGAGGTTTCCAGAAGGACTGAGTGTTTATTGTCGTTCTGGCACCGGAACAATGACAAAGTGTCACTATTGGGAGGTGATCACTGAAATGTTGGTTTTCAACTTGGAAGGAAAGTACATTAACGGCCAGATTTGCGGAGATCAAGAAGTAATCGATAACACTGTTAGATGTTAGTCCCAGGTGAGTGAACTCCCCCGGTATATCGGGGGGGAAGGTGCCGTTCAAAAATACTAGATTCAGGCGAATAGCCATTTGGTAAAGGGTCACTCCTGCTTTGTTTACTCTGTTGTCCTTTGAAGTTCTAATTCTGGCATGTTCCAAGTCAAAATTGTCCAAACATGGGGGAGTCCACCATTTGGACTTGGTTAGTAGGTCCCAATTTGTGGCAATACGAGCATTAAAGTCTCCCCCAATTAAGGAGTACGAGTTAGGGCATTTGGTATGACATGACAGTAGGTGATTTTCAAATGATTCCCATCTCCAATCAAGATCAGGCGCTGAGCCTTCGGGGGGGAGATAAACATTAGTAATTAGTAATGAGGACTTCCCTTCTGTGATCAGTCCAGATAGAGCAAAAGGCGGGGAAGCCCGTACCAGAGTGAATTTGGCGCGAAGTTGGAGTGAGATCCCAATCAAAAGACCCCCTTTGGGGCGTCCACCTTTCAAAGAAGGGGAGGCCGGAAGTGTTAGAAGATCAAAGCCGTCTATGGTAATCTCTTCCTCATCCCATGTTTCTTGGAATAGAATGATTTTAAATGAATTTATGTACTTCCTGAATTCGGGGTCTGATTTTTTGGTTCTCCAACCAGCAATGTTCCAGCTAAGTATTGATAATGTCGGGTCCTTGTGCTGTCCCGGTAATTGTCACTTTGAGTTGTTTAATGGGTTCTTGGAGGTAGAACGAGGACCCATAAGGAAATCGGTAATTTTAGTTTGTGCGGATAAGGTCTTCTTCTGTGTTAATTGTATCGATGATTTGGTAACATTAACAGGCAGGAAGGGCTTTGCCGGGAAGGAAGAATTAGGCAAAGTTGGTGAGGTCGGATGCTGTTCATTGAGGTGAGTAGTAACAAGTCTTTGATGGGCTACACTAGTAGATCCGTCAGAGTTATCAGTCTTAACCAGGGTAGCGCTAAGAGGTGTTCCAGCCATCACTTGTAGTTGCTGCGCAGATGGAGAAGAATTATCACGCAGATGTATTAAAGGACATGAACGTGAGGATGGTGCATGCATAGTCATTTCCTGGTGATCTTCAGGCAGGGTAGATTCTAGCTCAGGCATTGAGGCAAAGGAGTCATCAACTTCCATATTTTGATTGGGCATAAGGTCTGAGACGGGAGTATTGAGTTTATCGACTTCCTCCACGGTAGAATGGTGCTGTTGGTCAACAGGTGACTGCTGATTCAGATCAGTAGGGCGTAACAAGGTAGCAGGTTGAGAAATTATCAAGGCATTTGGTGGAGACGCCATGTGGGACGTGGAGCGCCTGCTCTCCTCTCTCATCGGTATAGAGGGGTCCCCTTGCGATAGGAGTCTTTGTTTGAGTAGATCCAATCTATCGAGAATAGCCTGCTGTTCTTCTGAAGGGAGTTTTCCATAAGAGGAGATAAGATTTCTCTCTTCAGGGATATTCCAATCTCCGCTTGCAATTGGATCATTCCTCAACGTAACTAGATGGGCACTTGGGGTCGCAGGTGGAACAGGGGATACCCGGCTAGGTGTTTTTCCCGTTATTATAGGAACAGAAGAAGGAAACGAGCGTTCATTGCCAGTTAAGATGTTGGCAAAAAGAGGTTTAACACTCGTGTCCTTAAAGACTCTTGTTGTTACAATCTCCCAGGGTGCCAGCCGATCTTTTTGTCTTGCAAGAAGATGTGGGATCCTTGCAGACTGGAAGGAGAGCATAAATTTCCTTGGCCAGGGCGTGGCATTTAGGGGTGCTACAGATATAAGATCTATCTGGAAAAAAGGAATATTTAACAAATCACGTAGGTACCCTTTAGCCATCCTCAGGTTATTCCACCTAAGACTGGGGGCGTCACGGGAAAAAATGGATAAACATATTTTATTAGGTTGAAAAATCAAAGATTGCTTATTCCTTTGGAGCAGTGGCAGCCTGCATCTTAGGCCCTTAAGGAGAGATTTCTGATCAAGTTGTCTCTTTAAGGCACTTACAAGCTGCACAGGAGATTGATGCAAATTAGATAGCTCAGTTGAGGAAGGTAGATGAGCCAGAAGGGCCCGTGAAAGTTTGTTCAATGACAAAGAAATCCCCTCCAATTCCTTGAAAATGAAGCTTAAAGTCCTGATTACCAGTTGTATTTGATCAGGTACTAATTCATGGGCAGTTTGCCCTAATGCTTCCCGTTTCAGTGACGGAGGGGTAATTAAGGTGTCGGGGAGGAGGGCTTCCCTATGGCTTCCATCCCCCGCTGGATCAGCTTGCTCCGTTTTGCTGTTATTGTTAGTAGATGGTGGGGGAGATTCAAGCTTTGACTGCTTTACTCTTGGAGGTGAACAACCTTTCTCAGCAGATCTTGGTCGCTTGCCATGACCCATTTGTCGCTGTCTCACTAACTACGGAGGTTCAAAGTAGAGGTAAACGGAGATAAAAGAGAACTTATCTTTTATGGACACAACTCCTCTGCTACTCCTCCTCCACTGCTCAACATAACCCAGTCTTCAAGGCGGCGTTACTAATCAGCAGAAGGTTTGAATATCCTTGTTGATATGTATATTGGCCAACCATAGAAGTAAAACGATTAAAACTTCTAACAGAGGTAAAATGATTTAAAAGTCTAATAAAAACAGCTATAAAGGCGGCTGTAAAAGGCTATAAAAGGCTATAAAAGGTTTGTAATCTGGAGGGTTCATGAAGGAGAAGTTGTTACAGCCGCCATCTTCGGGCTCCTCCCCCCCCTGTATTCCACAGAGACATTTAACCACTGTTGGAAATGTGTTTCTTTCTTTCTTGCAGGCGGAGCTGGAGGTCTACGTTGTGCCTGAGATGAAACATTGTCTTTTATCTGTATCTTGTCTCTTACAGGAGGGGTACAAGGTTTGCTTTGAAAACAATGTCTGTTCTATTTCCAGGGGTGGGGACCAACTGGTCAGTGTTGCATGTCAGAACAACCTCTTTGTTCTGGAGACACCTCTGGAGAGTGAGGGGGACGCTGAGGAAGCACAGGCGAAGTGTGCGAACGTTCCACCTCATGATTCATGTGCTCATTTGTGGCACAGGAGAATGTCACATGGCTGTTGGGAAGGTATCCAGAAGTTGCCCCAGTACACTGTAGGGTGCAAGATAAAAGCATGTGACCGATCCCTAGATTGTAGGGCATGCAGAAGGGCAAAGGTGAAAGGGTGCAGTTATCCCAGGTTGGAGAGGGTAACCACAAAGCCTTTTGAGCTTGTGCACACAGACCTTTTTGGGCCCATGCCAGAGATTTGCACTGATGCTGACAGATGATTTTACCCAGAACGCATGGGTCTTCTCGCTGAAACGCAAAGGCGAGGCAGCGCAACTGATCAAAGATTGGGTTGCGGCAGTGGAACTACAGTTTTCCACCAAGGTGCAGGGGTTTCAGAGTGACCGAGGCGCAGAGGTCACTGGGTCTGCTCTGAAGAGTTTCTTCCGCCAGAAGGGAATACGTCACTGGTTGACGGGTGCTACTTCTCCTCATGAGATTGGTGTGGCGGAGCACAGAAGTAGAGCACTAGCTGAAGCTACTGACATTCTACTGTGTGACTCTGGTTTGCCTCAAAGTTTTTGGGGGGAGGCGATAAAGACGGCCAATTTCACGATGAACAGGTCCTACAATTCAGTGGTAGGTGACACCCCGTATTTCTTGCTCCACGGAAAGAAGCCGAAGCTGCATTTCTTCCGTGTGTTTGGTTGCCAAGCCTGGGTGCTGGTGCCAAAGGTTCAACAAAAGGAAGGTGACCCGAGGTTCCGGAAAATGATCTTTTGTGGGTATGAGCCTGGGACAAAGGGGTGGAAGTTTGCATATCCAGATGGTGATCAGTCCAGGATTCTAGTTAGCAGAAATGCTGAGTTCTGTGAGCAGAATGGTTGGTCAAGGATCCATGCGAATCCTGACGTTCTCTCAGAATGTCTATCTGATTCTGAGGAGGAGGGAGAGGCAGAAGCTGAACCTGTTGATGAGGACCAGGTCGCTGACCAAGGTCAAGAACAGGGTTGGGCATCTCCACAGGTTGTTAAAAGAGAGCCCAAGAGTGAGCCTTCGTCTCCCGTTAGCAAAGTTCAGAAGGCCCGAAGACGCAGTAAGTCAGAGGGGGAGTCTTCTGGTACCAGTGAAACACTTGCTGGACCCAGTGGGACAGAAGGAGCACCTGAGACTGTGCTCAGACGGTCCGCACGCACCACGAAGGGGGTACCACCTGAGAGGTTTCAGGTCACCAGCGCATGGGTTGGTTTCACACAGTGCGAACCTGGGAGTTTTGAGGAGGTTCAACAGTTGCCTGAGACAAAAGCCAGGAAGGGGCAAGAGGCAATGGGAAAGGAGTTGAACTCAAAGAGGTCTGTAGATGTGTCCTCACAATTTCCCTCAGGATGCGAGACGAGAGGGGGTGTGAGGAGAATCAGAACTTACAGGGTTAAACAGTTCTGAGTGACGTCTCACATTCTGAGGCGTGGCTATGTTCACAGAGGGGAGTGTTTCTCTGTGTGTCTTTTCTCTTTCGCTTTTGCCGAGAAGCGGAGAGGATGCCTGCCATTTCGCCGGGCTGAATTTACGATGTTATTCTACTCATTAAAGGCTGTTGGAGATAAGAGAAAAGCCTGCGTTGCAGTCTGAGTTATTACCCACGCAAGCAACAGCTTTCCCCGCTGTGTAAACTCTGCTAAGAGGGCCAAAGAGGCTGGAAGAGATTATTACCGGCACGGACAGCAGTGACGCAGCTAAGAAGAGTGCCGGACGCCATTTGGCCCCATAGTGAGGTCTGACCAGAGCAGAATACAGTGGCACTATTACTTCCCTTGATCTAGATGCTATACTCCTATTGATGCAGCCCAGAATTGCATTGGCTTTTTTAGCTGCCGCGTCACACTGTTGGCTCATGTCTAGTTTGTGGTCAACCAAGACTCCTAGATCCTTTTCACATGTAGTGCTCTCAAGCCAGGTGTCACCCATCTTGTATTTGTGCCTCTCATTTTTTTTGCCCAAGTGCAATACAGTGGTGCCCCGCAAGACGAACGCCTCGCAAGACGAAAAACCCGCTAGACGAAAGGGTTTTCCGTTTTGGAGGCGCTTCGCAAAACGAATTTCCCTATGTGCTTCCTTCGCAAGACGAAAGCCCATAGGGAAATCTCCAGGACAGCGGGGAAGCTCAGCGCGTCTTCCCCACTGTCCTCGAACCTCCTCCGAAAGCTGCCGGTGGGGCGGAGAGACCTCCTCCCTCCGCCAGCCTTCGGAAGGCTGCTCCGAAGGCTGGCGGTGGGATGAGGTCTCTCCGCCCCACCGGCAGCCTTCGGATGGCTGCTCCGAAGGCTGCTCCAAAGGCTGGCGGCGGGAGGAGGTCTCTCCGCCCCACCGGCAGCCTTCGGCGGCGGGGCGGAGAGACCTCCTCCCGCCGCCAGCCTTTGGAGATCTCCTCTCGCCGCCAGCCTTCGGATCTGAAAATGCTGGCGGGCGGCAGCGAATGCTTCGCTGCCGCCCGCCAGCGTTTTAAAAGCCCCCGGGACAGCGGAGACTTCTCTGCTGTCCCGGGGCGATCTGAAAATGCTGGCGGGCGGCAGCGAACGCTTCGCTGCCGCCCACCAGCATTTTAAAAGCCCCCGGGACAGCGGAGAAGTCTCCGCTGTCCTGGGGGCTTTTAAAATGCTGGCAGTCGGGAGGAAAGCCCTCCTGTCCCCGGAGCTTGAGGGGTGGGAGGTGGGGAGAAGGGCTTTTCTTCCCACCGCCAGCCTTCAGAACAGCCTTCTGAAGGCTGGCGGTGGGAAGAAAAGCCCTTGTCCCCCCCCCCCCCCAGCCTTCAGAAGAGGTCGGGGGACAGATTGTCCCCGACCTCGTCTGAAGGCGGTTTCCATAGGAACGCATTGATTGATTTTCAATGCATTCCTATGGGAAACCGTGCTTCGCAAGACGAAAAACTCGCAAGAAGAAAAAACTTGCGGAACGAATTAATTTCGTCTTGCGAGGCACCACTGTACTTTACATTTCTCCCTGTTAAAATTCATTTTGTTTGTTTTGGCCCAGTTCTCTAATCTGTCAAGGTCGTTTTGAAGTGTGATCCTGTCCTCTGGGGTGTTAGCCACCCCTCCCAGTTTGGTGTTGTCAGTGCCGCCCGAGGTCCCAGCTCACCAAGGACCAACACTGCTTCGTTGTTTAGTATAAAAGTCTTCATTGAAGTTCAGTTTCACTTCCACAGCCGCAGCGTGCAGCACTACGTCTCAAACTCTAGACCGCCGAAGCTCCATCTGAATCTCCTCCCCCCTGACACCAGTTTAAGATTCTAGCCTTGCTCCACCTCCTCCTTTGTTCTTTCCTCCTCTGGGTCCACCTGCCCGTCGGGGTCTCTCCCTTCCTAGACTCCTCTGACGCTGAGTCCCCTGACTCTTCCCCCTCCCTCCGTCGGGCTTTAGGACCTGGCTCCCAATCCGGGTTTCCTGCTGTCCCGCGCGCCTGTACATTTGAACTTGGCGCGCGCGCCCAGCCTCCCACTTTCCTTCTGACCGTTACACTGCTGTCACTACTCCCTCCTTCGGGGAGGCTAGCTGGAACTGACCTCACCTCCGTTTCCCCACTTTCCGATGGGGGCGTGGTCAGCCCTGACTCATCTTCTCTCCCTGCTGGAGGAGAGGCTGGCCCTGACACATGTGACTCTTCCCCCCCACTGCGCTCTGGTGGGGGAGCTGGTCCTGATCCCCGCTGCTGCCTTGGGAGTCCCCGCTGGCCCCCTGCTTCTGGTGCGTCCCCCCTGGGACCCCTCTTGCCCTCACCATCGGTGCCCCCTTCTGGGAATCTTCTGATTCGCTGGAGAAGCTCATGGAATCTCTCGGGTCACTGTCATACTCCCCTACGCTCCCCTCGGATTCCTCCCCTTCGCTCTCCATTTCCTCTCTCCCCTGTGCTTCTGCTCCTGAGCCCCTGACATCCATCCCCCCCTCGAAGCCCCCCCTTCCCCCCTCCCCCTCTTCGGGTGTGGGTTCCGGGTGCTCCAGTGCTGTGCGTGTGAGTGCTGAATGCCGTTCTCTCCCCCTGGTGTGCAACCGGCCAGCGGGATCAGGCCCGCCCGCGATGGGTTCGTCGACGTCGATTTCCTCTGCTTCCATTTCTCTGCTGTCGTGCTCAAATCCAGGATCCTCCCCCAACACGTCCATGTCCTCCTCTCCACCCGGTCCCTCGGGTGAGGCTGTGTGCCCCCTCAGCAGTTCCCTGCTCCACCCCACCTCTGGTTGAGTGTCCCACCAATAGGAGCGGTCTGTGACCAACCCCGAGAGTGACCCCTCCGGGGAGCTTGTTTCTGGCGTCGGCTCCTCAGCTGATGAGAAACCCTGGAACGTACTGGCTGAAAGTGTGGGTGTGAAAAGCCAGTCGTCGAAATACTCCGCCGGCATGGGTCTGCGTGGGAAGATTGAATGGAACTCGTCTTTGAGGTAGTGCTCCTCCACGGCATAGCACGGTACCCACTCGTTGGCGCTGGCCGGGGTACCTTCCCTGGCGAGGAGATATTCCACTCCCTCTTCCCCCCATCTCGAGTCCAAAATCTCCGTGACCTCGTTGAGTGTCGTCGCCCTCTGGGACCCTCCCCCTGTTGGCGATTTGCTACGTGGGTCTGGTGCGTTCCCTGGTGCCTGAAACCTGTGGGGTGCCTTGTAGGGTGTGAGTGTCGAATTCAAGCCAGCAGAGCCAGCGAAGCTCTGAGGAATTTGGCCACCCTCCAGGTGCCCGGCTTGAATCCTTGTTGACCTCCCCTGCCAGCGACTCCCGGCAGGATCAAGGGAGGTCTCCAATCGGCGATTCTTCTCAACGTGAAGAAGAACACACCATTCCTCCCCCTCCTCTCCCAGGGAGGGGAAAGAGACAGACAGAAATATATCTACATACTTTTATTCCTGTCTTTCCAGCAGTACAGAGAAAACATGTCTGTACTCTCTCATCCCAACTGCAGAGAGAGAAAATAACTCCACCCATGTACTTCCAGTACAGGGTCATGTGCCACTCTGAGCTAACATCCGGTGCTCAGTGCACTGAATAGACCGTCCCTGGTTCCCACGGTTCAGTCCAATAACATCAGTTTCCTGTTTACCATTCCAGCCACCTGGAGCTCGCTTCTGCATTGCTCCTTTTTCGTAACATCCTCCCCCAAAAGAATCAATGTGTGTTGCGGCAAGCAAAGCGTGATCCAGAGAATAAAACAAACAGTTGTTATACACATAACACTCCCCTGTTGTTTCAGTTCCACCCTCGGAACTCCCCGCCACTGGTTTCCCCAGTGTACCTCTCTGGTTGTTTGGCTTCCAAGGAATGAGTGCATCTGCATTACCTTGGCTAGCAACTCTCTGTTGTGTCTTTGTCTCTGACTTAGACACAGCTCCAACCTGTCCTCGGTTGTTTACAACAGCAACACATGCAACAGCTAAGTTAGCAAACTCTTTTGAGTACCTCTTGGGTGGTTGACCCTTTGTAACTCTCTCAGACCTGCGTATGAGGTGCTGATCCTCTCTGCTCACTGTTCCAGTCTCAGGACTCTTTGGAGAACTAGTTCCAATAGTAAACAGTGGTTCATCCTTCACCTGTGAAGGCCTATCCATTGTGTGAGATCTCCTCTCAATGACTGTGACAACTGAGCTCTCCGAGCTATCAGTGTCATCACTCTCAGTACCACTGTAATCTGTAAAGTCAACATCATCATCTGAATCGTCCTCTGTGGGAAATGTGTGTACTATCACTCTCTCCTGTTCAGGAGCACTCTCTAGAAATTTTGTGAGAATCACCTGACCAGATTCAGACAAAATTACTCTGTAGAGACCCTTTTCATACGCCACAAAAATGCCTCTGGCATTCTTTACTCCACCTGGAGCTTCTGTCCTCACATGAGACCCAAAAACCTTGAAATGGGCAACAGAAGGTTTTCTATGGAACAGTTTCTCAAATGGAGAACTTCCCAACTCTTTTGAAACCTCTCTCATCTTCGTATAACAATACGACATCAGCGACTCGGCCCAGAACTCATGTGGCAGATGTGAACTAAGCAATTGCGCATTCATCCCCTTTTGCAATTCTCTGTTCACCCGTACACAGACACCCCTGTTCCACGCTTCCTCTGAAACAGCAATCTTGTGTCTTATCCCTTTCTTCTGCAGGAACCTCTGGAAATCCTGTAAAAGAAAAATCTGCTTCTTGTCTGTGAATAGACAATCAATGTTAGCATCATGCATACTCTTAACCTTGTCACAAAACTCCTGAAACCTCTCCAAGGCTTCGTGTGGCTTTCTCAACACATAAATCCAGACAAAGTTAGAGAAATGATCCACACACACAAGATAAAATCTTGCATTGCCCCTAGATGGTTCTAGAGGACCAATCACATCAGCATACACCCGCTGAAATGCTCTGTTGACCCCGGTCTTCTTCTTGCT
This sequence comes from Podarcis raffonei, assembly GCF_027172205.1. Lineage (NCBI taxonomy): Eukaryota > Metazoa > Chordata > Lepidosauria > Squamata > Lacertidae > Podarcis > Podarcis raffonei. Next base: position 7,060,808 of record NC_070620.1, on the reverse strand, counting down.
CACACCTGCAAGAGAAACTAGGTTAGACACAGATGAACTACATTCCATGTAATCACTTTGATCAAAAGTCAACAAATATAATCCATCTTTCTCTCTGGCAGAAAGAAATAACTCTCCATCTTTGTAGATCTTGCAGCTCTCAGCATCATAGGACAGTCTCAGTCCTTTCTTTGCAATCTGCGAAACACTCAGCAGATTGAACTTCAATTCAGGAACCAAATAAACATTGTTTATAGTCAAGTTCAGACTCTTAAGATACACAGTCCCTACGCCGGTCGCTTCCAGCTCCTGACCGTTGGCCTGTTTCACAGCGAAGCTTTGCTTCTTAAACGTTGAAAAGAGTCCTCTGTGTGGGGACATATGAACGGTACATCCAGTGTCGATAACAAACGGGTTGCCAACATCTGGCGTGGTTCCTTTCGCCATCAAAGCCTTTCCAGGTTTCACCATAGGCTTGGTATGACCTTTGCCTGACGCCTTAGGCTTTGCTGAGCGGCCCTTAGCTCCTTTTGGCTGGCGTGGCTTCTTACAGTTCCGCTGAAGATGCCCAGCCTGTCCACAATTGTAACATCGGACAACGTTCAAAGCTAGAGCTTTCTCTCCAGTAGCTTCATCTGCGGGGGAATTAGAACTCCGTTCCTCCCTCCCCCTGTCCTTTTCTTCCAGTGCAGCATGCCGGCTGTGTTCACCCAGAACCACGGCATTCAGGGGAGGTGGACAAGGTAACGCTCCCCCCTTTCTGGCATTCATTCTTGAATCCAAGGGTCAGCTTTCACTTTCTCAAGCCAGTAAAATCCAAAGGTCCTCTTTTGGCTGTTTACTGCTTCACTGGCAGGCAAACTTTTGGGCTGTTTTCAAAATCCTTGCACAGCTGCGCAGAATTCAAAACAATTCCACTTCCCAGGCTCTTTCCCAGCCATTCAGTAACTTTCCAAGTACTGGCGGTCGTTGCCTAGCAACCTTTCTCGGGACGGGAATCTTATCTTACCACAAGAATTCCTGGTATGCAACCCTTCTTCCAGAGCTGTTTTTTTCAAACGTAGCTCTTTTATGTGAACCAGAGAATTAAACCTTTCTGCGTTCACTCTCTTTAGCCCGAAATGCAGCATACCTTTTGGGGCTCCGTTGCCTTGAAATACACTCCTCCAGCTGTCTGTTTCAGCTTCTGGCTGCAGGCAGACGCTTTCTTTATCTCCTTAGGTGCAGAGGATGGCAACGATTCATTGACCTCTCACCTCTCATGCTGATTCTCATAGATCAGAATCCATCGGCTCTGCTACCAGATGTCGAATTCAAGCCAGCAGAGCCAGCGAAGCTCTGAGGAATTTGGCCACCCTCCAGGTGCCCGGCTTGAATCCTTGTTGACCTCCCCTGCCAGCGACTCCCGGCAGGATCAAGGGAGGTCTCCAATCGGCGATTCTTCTCAACGTGAAGAAGAACACACCATTCCTCCCCCTCCTCTCCCAGGGAGGGGAAAGAGACAGACAGAAATATATCTACATACTTTTATTCCTGTCTTTCCAGCAGTACAGAGAAAACATGTCTGTACTCTCTCATCCCAACTGCAGAGAGAGAAAATAACTCCACCCATGTACTTCCAGTACAGGGTCATGTGCCACTCTGAGCTAACATCCGGTGCTCAGTGCACTGAATAGACCGTCCCTGGTTCCCACGGTTCAGTCCAATAACATCAGTTTCCTGTTTACCATTCCAGCCACCTGGAGCTCGCTTCTGCATTGCTCCTTTTTCGTAACAGTGAGCACTGACCTATGAAAGACTGGGTGCATTCTGGAGCCCTCCGGGAGTGTCAACCGGAAGGCCACTGGATTGATTTGTGCCGCAACCTGGTAAGGTCCCAGTTGCTTGTGCCTGAGCTTCTTCTTAGCTAACGTTCTGGCCGGCACTGCCTGGGCTGCTAACCAGACCCAGTCCCCCACCTGGATGTCTTCCCCGACCCTCCTGTGCCTGTCCGACTGCGTTTTGTAGGCGTGTTTCGCTAGTTCAAAGTGCCGAAAGATCAAAAAAAGTCTTCCAGATGATGATACACAATGACCAAGCTGGCTTTTTGCCCGGGAGGCACATTTATAGCAACACTAGAAACATTATAAACTTATTAGCGTATTTAGACTTGAGAATAGAAAAGAAGACAGTCTTAATGGCTAAAATCTAAAATCAATGGAAATTTATCACAGGAGTGTGAAATCAGTAAAGGGGTCAGACAAGGTTGCCCACTATCCCCCTTAATTTTCATATTAACATTGGAAGTTTTATGTAAACAAATTAGGGAAGAAAAAGAAATAAAAGGGATTATGCTGGGAAATAGAAGTTACAAAATGAGGGCATTTGCTGACAATTTAATTATAACTACGGAGCAACCAAAACAGAGTTTAAGAAAGGCGTTGGAAATAATATATGGCTACGGTAAAGCTGCGGGGTTCAAAATGAATTTCAACAAGACAAAACTATTAGTTAAAAATATGTCGCCAGCTGAAAAAGCAGAATTAGAACAAATAATACACATTGAAATCTACCCCAAAATCAAGTATTTAGGATTATGGATAACACCAAAGAATCTTAATTTATAGGAAGATAATTATACCAATTGTTGGAAAGATATCAAAAGGCAGTTGGAGACATGGACAAGGTTAAATTTATCATTCCTGGGCCGTATTTCGGTAATTAAAATGATAGTTTTACCGAAGCTACTCTTTCTATTCCAAACGATTCCAATTACAGGAAAGACCAGCAGTATCAACAGATGGCAAAAAGAAATTTCTAAATTTTTGTGGAAGGGTAAAAGACCAAGAGTAAAGCATAAGATATTAACAGATACTGTAGAAAGAGGTGGCTACGGGTTACCGGATTTGAAGCTATATTACGAAGCCTCATGTCTTCTCTGGTTGAAAGATTGGTATTTATTAAAAAATTGGGATATTTTAGAGCTAGAAGGTCATGACACCCGTTTTGGGTGGCATGGCTATCTTAATTATGGGAAAATAAAGACGCATAGGAGTTTTTCAAATCATATAATAAGAAATGCTACATATAAGGTATGGGGAAAATACAAAAGATATTTGGAACAGAAAACCCCAAGATGGAACTCTCCACTAGAAGCAATCGCTGTTACAAAAAGCAACAACATCAAAGAGAACCGGATAACGTATAACACAATATTAAGGGGGGGAGGAGGAGGGTCAACTAATATTGATAAGTTATGAGAAAATAAAAGATCACTTTTCTAGTTGGCTAGATTACTTCCAGGTGAATGAAGTGTTCAGACAGGATAAGCAGATGGGTTTTGAAAAGGAGCCTTCAAGATTTGAAAAAAACTGCTGAATAGTAAAACCAAAATAATCGCAAAAATGTATAGACTTCTTTTAGACTACGAAGTAATGGATGAGGAGGTTAAGGCTTCAATGATAAAGTGGGCCCAAGATGTGGGCCGTCCAATTATGCAAAAAGATGGGGGAAACTGATGGAATGTAAATTTGAAATTTACAGCCAGCTATAATATAAGAGAGAACATGATGAAAATGGCTCATAGGTGGTACCTCACTCCTTCCAGATGATCAAGAATGTATCAAAATTTGGCGAATGCTTGTTGGAGATGTGGAGGAAATAACGGTGACATGAGCCACATGTGGTGGACGTGTGAAAAGATTAAGATTTTTTTTTGGGGGGGGGGAATATACGATGAATTAAAAAAGATGATGGGGATAACTTTTACGAAAAAAACGGAGGCATTTCTATGAAGTATTTTAGATAAAGAGATCCCAAAAAATCTAAGAGAGGTATTCTTGTATGCAACCGCAGCAGCTCGTATACTTGTGGCCAAGGGATGGAAAGATCACGAGGCTCCACAAATAACAGATTGGCAAATCAAATTACAGGAATTGGTGGAGACGGCTCAATTGACTAGCAAACTCAGAGGAATCTCAAAGCAAAAATTTACAGAAAAATGGAATGGTTATACAAGATATGTTCAAAAATACAATAATAGTTTTGACTCCGTGCTAGCATTCGAGTGATAAAGGAACTAAAAGGAGGTGGACAACAATTAAGGATTTATTATGTTTTCAGAATGTATTGGAAAATTTATATAGAAAGGATTATTGTTTTGTGTACATTCCATTGTAAGAATGGAAACAGAGCCACAGCCACAGCCACAGCCTAAGTCTGAAACAGTCCTTGATAGAGTGCCAGAGCCAGAGCCAGAGCCAGAGCGAGACCCTGAATCAGTGCCAGAACCAAGCCCTCATTCAGAACCAGAGCCTGAGAAAGAGCCAGAGCCAGAACCAGAGCAACAGCAACAGCCACAGCCTAGAGCCACAGCCTGAGTCTGCAACAGTACTTGATACAGTGCTGGAGCCTGAAACAGAGACATAGCCTCAAACAGAGCCTGAGCCTGAAACAGAGGCAGAACCACAGCCACAGCCTGAGTCTGAAACAGTCCTTGATAGAGTGCCAGAGCCAGAGCCAGAGCGAGACCCTGAATCAGAGTCAGAGTGAGACCATGAATCAGAGCCAGAGCCAGAGCCTCATTCAGAGCCACAGCTGAAAGAAAGCCAGAGCCAGAGCCAGAGCCAGAGCCAGAGCCAGAGCCAGAGCCAGAGCCAGAGCCAGAGCCAGAGCCAGAGCCAGAGCCAGAGCCAGAGCCAGAGCCAGAAATAGGGCTTGATACAGGGCCGGAGCGCAAAACATAGCTGCAGCCGCAGCCTAGAGCCACAGCCTGAGTCTGCAACAGTACTTGATACAGTGCCGGAGCTGGAGCCAGAGCCAGAGACACAGCCAGAGCCAGAACAAAACCCTAATTCAGAACCAGAGCCTGAAAGAGAGCCAGACCCTGAAACATAGCTGGGTCAGAGGCAGAGGAAGAGCCATCATGAGACCCTGAATCAGAGTCAGAACCAGATCTTCATTCAGAACCAGACCCTGAAAGAGAGCCAGAGCCACAGACAGAGCCACAGACGGAGCCTAGAGCCACAGCCGAGATCCACAGCCACAGCCGAAATCCACAGCCTGAGTCTGAAATAGTGCTTGATAGAGTGCTGGATCCTGAAACAGAGACACTGTCTGAAACTGAGCCTGACGCTTAAACGTAGCCAGGGGCAGAGGGAGAGGCAGAGCCTGATACAGTGCTTGATACGGCATAGGAGCCTGAAGCAGAGACACAGCCAGATCCAGAGACACAGCCAGAGCCAGAACAAAACCCTACTTCAGAACCAGAGCCTGAAAGAGAGCCAGAGCCAGAAACAGTGCTTGATAGAGTGCCAGAGCCTGAAACAGAGGCAGAGGCAGATACAGGGCTTGAAACAGCGTCAGAGCCTGAAACAGAGAAACAGCGTGAAACAGAGACAAAGGCTGAGACACAGGCCGAACCTGAAATAGAGCTAGAATAAGTGCTAGAGCCAAAGACTGAGACAAAGCCTAATAAAGAGCAGAAGCCGGAGCCGGAGCCTGAGCCTGAGCCTGAGCCTGAAACAGTGCTTGATACAGTGTCAGAGCCTGAAACAGAACCAGAGCCACAGCTACAGCCATAGTGCCACAGCCTGAGTCTGCAACAGTGTTTGATACAGCGCCGGAGCCTGAAACAGAGACACAGCCTGAAACAGAACCTGAGCCTGGTTATTAGCATGGCAATTAAAGAAGAGAGAGGCAGAAAGGCTTATAAATAGAGTTAAGTGCGAAGGCAAAATAATAAACAACCCTAAAGAAATAGAGAAACGATTTCTCGAATTCTTTAGAGAAATCTATAAGGAAGGAAATGAAACAACAGAAGAAGTTAAAGAACATTTAGAACAGAACTGTCTTCCGAAACTTACTAAAGAACAAAAAGAACTGTTGAATGCCCCTATTACATCGTACGAAATTCAAAGAGCAATTAAGGAAGCAAAGATAGGAAAGCCACCAGGGCCAGACGGCCTACCGGCAATATATTATAAAAAAATTGAGGACTTACTGTCTGACCCATTAAGAAGTATCATGAACAACATCTTCAAAGACGGAACCATGCCGGATACTTGGAAAGACAGCCTTATTGCATTAATTCCAAAACAGGGAACGGACAATCTACTTATTAACAACTATAGGCCTATCGCGCTTCTAAATAACGATTATAAATTATATGCAAATATTTTAGCCGAAAGATCAAAAAAAGTCTTCCAGATGATGATACACAATGACCAAGCTGGCTTTTTGCCCGGGAGGCACATTTATAGCAACACTAGAAACATTATAAACTTATTAGCGTATTTAGACCCTTGGCACCATTGTTTAATGGCGGATTCCCTCTGAGCTCCGGAGGGAATCGGCTCCGTAGCGTCTGGGTCTGGCCGCTGCGGCGAAGCGGAGACCCTTAGAATCACAGGCGCGGATGCCTGTGAACACAGAGGCTCGGCGGGCACCATTTGCGCCCCCCCAATCCGTGACGGAGCCTTTTTAAAGGCTTCGGAACGGGGACAGGGTGAGGCGTGGTGCTGAGAGCTCTTCCTCGTCTACGGAGTGAAGCCGCAAGCCATTGACAGAGAGCGCCAACTTCTTCTTTGGATCGATTGGACTCTAAAACATCAACCCGTGAGTAATACGGAGATTGGAACTTTAAAAAATTCTATTTTGGATCTGGAACGAGCGGGAAGGGGTTAAAAAGGAAGTCCACCCCCCCTCTTTGTAAACAATCTAAAGCAAAGGATCGGGCAGCTAAGGTCGAGAGAATCTGTTTCTTGATGTTTAATAAAAGATCTTGACTTCACGGTTTTGACATTATAAGAAGATTTACTGGAGGATAAAAAGAATTTTGGGAGCTGAAATTTCACCCCCCCCTAGACCTGGGAACGTCCTGTGAGAAAGCCTGCTGTATGGAAGAGTTTGACAGCTGTCAAGTTAGCTGTCAGTCAGCTAGTTGTCAGCTGGAAAAAGAGAACATTGTTTCTGCTGTTTCTGCTGGTTTATTTGTTATAACTTGCTGAAAATAAGGAGGGCTGATACAAAATAACTGGACTTTTGGTTTTGAGCTGAAAGGAATATTAAGGAACTAAAATCCCCCTAGAGGGGTATTAGTGACATTACATGATAAAAATGGCTGGAGCATGGAAAATTCAGGCAGAATTGGACAGAGCATTTGTTCTCCTGGGAAAGTTACAAGATGAGTACAATGCTTTGTCTACAGAGGTTTCAGTACTACGCTTGACAGTAGATAACAGTTTTGAGCCGGATAAGGACTTGAAACAGGAAGCCCTTTCAACTGAACAAATAAATGAAACTGAAAGTTTAGACACGATGGAGCAATATGTTGCTTTTGAAGAAAATGAAGGAGGAGCTGGAATTCTGCAGGAGTCAAGGGAGAGTTGCAACATGAGGCCTGACATGATGACAAAAAAGGATAATAAAAATTCGATGCGGAAAGCCTGGCCTGAATGGGAGTCTGAAAAATGGAGAGATCTCCTTTGGAGGGGATCTGAAGACCTGAGGATTACAAATTTGCTGAAGGTGAAAGTTGGAGCTTTGGGGTCATGTGGATTTGAAAGAAATATGAAACAAGAGTTGGAGTACCCCATAGGCTTTGCTTTTAAGTACGGAGGTCTGGCTGGAAGCAATATGGATCCTGTTGGGCCGGAGCCTCTCCGAGACTTGGGGTTTAACATTAAGGACTATCAAAGAGACCGGCAGAAAGGAACTGAGAGAGATATAAGGGCCTCGGACGTGAGATCTCCAGGCTAAATAACATAAGGACTGATGGATTTTGGTTGGGGACTGGAACCGGGAAAAGGGTGGGTGGAGGTTGGGAATCCAAAGGGTACATAAGTATAATCTGTCTTGTTTTTTATATTTTGTTAGTTGTTTGGAAATTGGGAAAATCGTGGAAGGGAAATTTTGGTCGACTTTAGGAAAAAGGTTTAAGAATAATTAATGAGGTATAAGTATTGATGTGTAAATTTGATAAGGTAAAATTGGTTTTTGAAATTAAATAGAAATAAGGTTGGTAAAAATAAATTGAGGGAATGGAAAAAAGAAGTAAAGTAAAATAACAGTATGTTAGAACAAATGTTCAAGGTAAAGTGAAGAAATAAGTTAAGGACTTGCTGAATTGACAACTTAAATTGGAATACAAGAAGGAGAGGTGTGAGGAGGTCTGAGAAATAAGGTTAAGGAAAATAAGTATTTGAAACTTTATGTGTTTTATTTTTTTTCTTTTTTTGTTTAGTCTTGAATTTTATGTATTTTTGTGTTTTTTTTGTGTTTTTTTGTCTTTGATTGTTATATGTTTGTTGAAAATACCAATAAATATTTAATTAAAAAATAATAATAATAATAATAAACAACCCTAAAGAAATAGAGAAACGATTTCTCGAATTCTTTAGAGAAATCTATAAGGAAGGAAATGAAACAACAGAAGAAGTTAAAGAACATTTAGAACAGAACTTTATATAGACGGTGCCTGTCTGCCTGCCTCTTGCAAACTTCCTTGGCCCGCTCCAAGTTCAGCCTGAGTTGCTGGTGTAAGGCCTCCATTTCCTCCACAAATTGCTCAGCCGCAGGTACACTCCATCCTTCCTCCCCCCGCCCCGGGAAGGCCCTGGGGTGACACCCGTAATTGGCCATGAAAGGGCTCATTCCCGTGGACACGTGTTCAGCGTTATTGTACGCAAATTCAGCCAAAGCTAATTTCTCTACCCAATCGTTCTGCCTCTCGCTGACATAGCAGCGTAGGTACTGCTGGAATATACCGTTCGCTCTTTCGGCCTGTCGGTTGGTGTCTGGGTGTCTCGCCGTCGAGAAGCTCACCTCGACCTGTAGCAAGCTCATGAGTCTCCGCCAGAACCGGGAGGTAAATTGTTTCCCGCGATCCGAGATTACCCTCAATGGGGCCCCATGCAGTCTAAAAATGTGGTCCACAAACAGCTTGGCTGTCTCCTCTGCCGATACTGCATGCGAGCAAGCTACGAAATGGCACATTTTAGTCAGTAGATAGACCACTACCATGACTGCTGTCTTTCCCCTTGACATGGGCAGATCTGTCATAAAATCAATGGACACCACCTCCCAGGGCCTTTCCGGTGTAGGTAAGGGTTCCAGTAGCCCCGCCGGGGCAGTCCTTTCCCCCTTTGCCCTCTGGCATCGGTCGCACCCTCGTACATATTCTCGTACGTCTTCCCTCACCTTTGGCCACCAGAACTGCCTGGTGACAAGTAGCATGGTCTTGTGCTGTCCAAAGTGCCCAGCTGTTGGGTTGTCATGGAGCTGTCTAAGTACCTTCCGCCTCAAAGTCTCTCATACAGTAGCCCTTCCTTTTCCTCAAACCATCCATTGTCTTCCTTTCCGTCCCTGAGCTCCCTGATTTTTGTCTGAGCAAACTCATCGTCTCTGGTGAGCCCTGCTAGTTCTCGTTTCCCTACCAACGCTCCCCAACACACCCACCGGTCCTCGGGGAACACGTGCCTGGTCTCTGGTGGCCCCTCTCCTTCCATGTACTCCGGTTTCCTGGAGAGTGCATCTGCCCTCACGTTTTCCCCTCCCGGCACGTATCATATCTCGAAGAAAAACTTGGCGAACTCCTGGGACCATCTGATCTGTCTCTGGTTCAGCACTCGTGCGGTCCGCCAGTATTCCAAGTTCTTGTGGTCAGTTCGGACCTGGATCTTGTGCCGCGCCCCTATCAAAAGATGTCTCCATTGCCGAAATGCCGCATAGATCGCAAGCAGTTTTCGGTCATACACCGTGTAGTTTTGTTCCAACTTGCTCAGCTTCCTAGAGAAAAAGGCACACGGTCTCCAGTTCTCCTTAGACCCGGGTTGCAAAAGTACCGCTCAAATCGCGCGGTCGGACGCGTCCGTCTCCAGTCTCATGGGCTTCTCCTGATCCGCGTGCAGGAGCTGCTCTTCCGAGGCGAACGCCTTCTTCAGTTTTTCAAAGGATTGCTGCGCATCCTCTGTCCACGCGAACTTCTTTTTGCTACTAAGACAATCCGTTATGGGCGCTGTCAAGTGAGCGAAGTTCTTTATGAACTTCCTGTAGAAGTTGCTGAAGCCTAGGAACCTCTGCACATCCTTTCTGTTTTGGGGGGCATTCCATTCCAGCACTGCCTTCACCTTGCCTGGATCCATGGCCAGTCCTTTGTCTGACAACCTGTATCCCAGGAACTCGACCTCCCTGGCGTGGAATTGGCATTTTTCCAGCTTGACCCACAACTGATGCTTCTTCAATCTCTGTAGCACCTCCCTGATGTCTCTGGCGTGTTGCCTTTCATCGTCCGAATAGATTAAGACGTCATCCAAAAAGGCTACGCAATTCTTGTACAGCAGGGGCCCCAACACATGGTGCATGAAGGCTTGAAAGCAGGCCGATCCCGATTGTAATCCAAATGGCATGACTAAGTACTCAAAAGCCCCCAGGGGGGTGAACATGGTCGTTTTCCATTCGTCCCCCTCCCTTATCCTAATCAGATTGTATGCTCCCCTGAGGTCCAGCTTGGTAAAAATCTTCCCCTGCCTCACACGTGTCAAAATATCGTCAATCCTGGGCATTGGGAAAGTCACTGGTTCTGATACCAGGTTCAGGGCCCTGTAATCCACGACTAATCTGGGCTGATTAGTCTCTTTTTTGTCCACAAAGAACACTGGACTGCCCCCCACCGCCTTAGATTCCCTTATGAAACCTCTCTTCAGATTCTTGTCAATAAACTGCCGCAGCTCCTGCATCTCCCGGTCGGACATGGCATACAGCTTACCCACTGGTAACTGAGCCCCTGGAAGCAGGTTGATTTGGCAGTCAAAGGGCCTGTGGGGGGGCAGTTTGTCTGCCTCCCTTTCACTGAAGACCTCCTTCAAATCAGCATATTGTGGTAGCACCTGCCCTTTTTGCTCCAGGGCCAACCCCGCCACCCTGGCTACAGTCATTCTGGGTTCCTTTCCTCCCAGACAGTGTTCTGAGCAGTAAGCTGACCCAAAGGTGAGCAACCGCTGATGCCATGACACCACCGGGTCATGTAGTGCCAGCCAGCTCATTCCTATTATTATTGGGGGTCCTGCCAGTGTGGCCACGTGAAAGGCAATGGTTTCCGTGTGCCTGGCGACCCTCATTCGCATTGGTGGTGTCTGGTGTGTCACTTCCCCTCCCAGGAGCTCCCTGCCATCGATGGTGGTCACCAGCAAGGGAAAATCTAGTGGCAACAGGTGGAGTTGGTGCTCCAGAGCGAAGTCTCTGCTGAAGAAATTACACGAGCTGCCAGAATCTAGCAGTCCCTCCACCTTGACGGGGTGCCCGTTTGGGAGTTCTAGCACCACCTCTAGGGCTACCGCTGCCTTGGGGGGGTCAGGCTGGGGCACTTCTATTGGTTGCTGACCTGGCTGCCGGCCCCGCTGGTTGGCAGCCAGGCGTTGGCGTTTCCCTGCGCCTGCCCCTCCTCCCCCTTCTCGTCGTGGCCTGCAGCCCCCATCATGCCTTGCCAGGCCTTTCGTTGAGGGCAGACCTTTGCAAAATGTCCCGGTCGCTGACAGAGGAAACACTTCTTGGTAGTTTTCCACTCCTTTCCCTCCCTTTTCTGACCTTCACCGGCGTTTGAAACTTCGCGCACGCGCGTTGCATCAATTTCCATCGGCTCCGCCGCCTGGGAAGGCTCCCTCAGCATCTCAGGAATGCGGTTGTCATGGAAACGTTCTGCCCTTATCTCCCGCTTCTCCTGAGCCCGCCCACAGTCTTTGTGAGTTCATCCATCGACCGCGGGCGGGGCGCTCGGGACAATTCGTCTTTCACTTCAGGGGACAAACCCCTTTCGAACAACATTTGCATTGGTTCAGAGCCCAGATCCCACCCGAGCTTGTGGACTAACATCGCGAACCGCGACCAGTAGTTTCTGACGGACAGGCTCCCCTGCTTGCACCCCATCAGTTCCCGTCGTGTCACGCTTTGCTCAACCTCGCTGGAGAACATCGCGTCCATCGCCTGGTAGAATTTCTTGAGATCTTTCAATGCATCATTCTGGGTCGCCATTAGGGACCTGATCCATTCACACGCCCCATCCTGCAGATGTCTCACAATGTAAGCCACCCTCTCCCCGTCATCGGCAAAGTCATCTTTCTGCAGTTCCAAAGCGTACTGGATTTCCGTTCGGAATGCATTGTAGTCCTGGGGCTTTCCACCAAATTTGTGTACCAGCCCCTGAACCTTCCTCCCAATCAGGGTGGCTCTGACCTGTGCATCCTGAGCCCGTCTCTCCTCCAGCCGCGCCGTCAAGGTAGCTACATGCACCTCCAGGTCTCGGTTCTTCTCGACCAGACCTCGCACCAAGGCTTCTTGCTCTGTTCCTCCGGCCGGCTCTGTGTGGCTCATCGTGCTGCCTCTCCGGGACTGCGCACAAGCAATGTCAGGGACTGACGGATTGCTGTAATGGCTCTAGGGGTTACTCGTGCGTAAGCCGGTGACAACACCTGGCTGGGTTGCCTAAGTGAACCTTTCCTGTCCGGACAGCCACTCACCCGTGGCTGTCTCAATCGCTGGCAGAATCCGTCAGTGGGCGTTTCTTAAACTTCTTCCAACAAAGAAGTTCTTTCACGCCCATTCTCCTCCTACTCTCCCTGCGCGGAAGCCTTCTGCGCAAGGAGGGCATAGGCAGCGGAGGACCCTTCCTCCCCCCGCTGGTCCCCGGCAAGGAGTCATGTGACCCCCTCTCAGATTCCCCCATCTGCCCCCCTTCTCCACTGGAGCTAAGCTGATTCCGGAGGCGGTGGACTTCCGGAGGCGGCGCCAACGGCAATGGCGGTCTCCTTCTAACTACGAGGGAGAAGCTCCGCAGAAATCGGGTCTATCCGCTACGGCGCAGCGGAGACCCTTTAAAAAACCGCAGGCGGGGGAAGCCTGCGGCCGTGGGACTCGGCGGGTGCCAAAAGCGCCCCCCCCAAGTGGCAAAGGGACCCCGCGAGGGGCCCCGGAGCGGAACGGGGGTGGTGCGGCACTGAGAGTCGATCGCTACTTCTGTGGAGTGAAGCCGCTGCAGCTGTTGCCGGAGAGCGCTGTCCTTTCTTCTTTGAAATTCGGCTTTTAAACTACAACCCGTGAGTAAGATCTTCTAAAGTTGGCAAGATCAAAGGATTTGTTCCTTTAATCGGAATAAAGAACTTGAACTTGGCTCTTTGGGAAAATAAATCCTGCGTCCAGTCAGGCTTCCCTGCGTGGCTCTGCTTGGAAGCTGACCTGGCAGGAGAGCAGAGTAGCAGCGGTCCTGCGTCCGTGTGAGATGAGGGATAAATCAAGTCCAGAGACAGTTCGGTTCTTATCTCTAGAAGCGTTTATTTACAAAGCAGTAATTCCATCAGAACTTTCCGACATCTCTCCGTGCTCCAAAAGCACACACGCAGCCTCTGAGCTTGGGCTGCATCTCAGTCAGAATCGAAAGCAAGTCTGAATGCAGACACACACTGTGACGCACTTCTCTGCGTCAAGCTCCTCCCAGATACAGGACACCACGGAGTTTTAACCCTGTCAGTTCCAAACTCCACACCCCCTCTTGTCCTGCATCTGGGGACAATAGCCAACAATGCTTTCCCCATACTCAGACCCTCACAGAACTCCTCGTGCTTCTGGAAGGTTAATGGTTTTGTGAAACCATCAGTGAGGTTCTTGGTTGAGGGACAGTATTTCAGAGCAACTAGCCCCTCATGAACGCTCTGACATACATTCTGGAAACGTATGTCCAAATGTTTGGTCCTCGCCTTGAATTGCCCCGTCTCAGCCAATTTGAGGCATGGTTGATTGTCTTCATGCACCACAACGGGCAGACAATTCTCTCCACAGATTTCCTCAACCAAACACACATAGAACTCCAGCTCTCTGCAAACCTCTGATAGCGCACTGAACTCAGCTTCAGTAGATGAAAGCGCTATGAGACTTTGCTTCCGGGACCTCCACCCAATCACTGAGTCCCCAAACTTCACCACTAGGCCTGACACTGATTTGTGGTCCTCAAGGTTAGCCCAATCCGAATCCACCCAGGCGGTCAGCTTGACATCGCCCTCAGCTGACATCTTGAGGCAAAAGTCTTTGGTATCTTGCAGGTAACGTAGCACCCGCTTAATACCATTCCAGGCCTGCACACTAGGACTTGAAGCCTCTCTACTGAGCAGATTGACAGCAAACGCTATGTCTGGTCTGCTCCACTGTGACAGATACAACAGACTACCCAGAGCTGACTGAAAGAGTTCAGTGTTTTCGAACACCACGCGTTCTACTTGCTGACACTCCTTCACGTATCCAGCCTCCATGGGTGATCTGGCACCTGCACAATCAGACATCCTGAACTTCTCAAGCAACTGTTCAATCTTACCTTTCTGGCGAAGCAAAAAGCTTCCATCACTTGCTCTTGTGATCTCGACGCCTAAATAGGATTTGACATCTCCAAGCTGCTTCAGCTTGAACCGCTTTCCAAGCTCCTTAGCAAACTTCTCCACCTGTTCACCTGTCTGTGCCATGATCAAGATATCATCAACAAACACCTGAACCACTTGCTGTTACAAGTCTGAATCTCTAATGTAAAGACAACTGTCTGCAAGAGATCTCTTAAAACCTAGCTCTTCTAAGGCTTCATGTAGGCACATATTCCAATTCCTGGCAGATTGGCGTAATCCATAGATGGATTTGTGCAATCGCCACACGACGCCTGGCTCACTGACTTCAAATCCTGGAGGAGGAAGCATGTACAACTCCTCCTGGAGATCTGAGTTCAGGTAGTCGACATCTACATCAAAATGGTTCACCTTCCAACCTCTCTGTGCTGCTATCGCCAAAAGCGTTCTCAAAGTCTCCACTCTCGAGGTCAGCGAATAGACCTCTGTGAAGTGGACACCCTTCCTCTGTGTGAATCCTCGGGCCACTAACCTCGCTTTATACTGTGGTTCTCCTGCTTCTGTGGGTTTAAGTCGGTAAACCCACCTGCGGCTCACAGCTTGCTTGTTAGCTGGCAGCTGAGTGAGTGAGAACACACCAAGAGACTCCATTGAGTTCATCTCCTTCTGCATCGCCTCATGCCATTTGCTGGCTTCTTCCCGAGGCAACTTCTGAACATCCTCAAAGGATTCAGGTTCACATCTAGCCACACCAACCCAGACACTCGTGGCTTCATACCTTTCAGGTGGCTTCCCTTTGGTTGATCTTGCTGACCTCCTCAGCGTGAATTCTGGAACTGCGCCTGAATCACCTGGATCAACCCTACTATCCTCTGTGTCAGAAACATCCCCCTCTGACCTGCTGCACCGTTTAGGGCGTACAGCTGGTTCTGCTGGCGAGGATGGTTCACTCCTTAGCTCAGACTTGACAGAGACCTGTGGAGGGGTCCTGGGACTCCCTTTTGGAGAGATACGGAGCCTCTCCCTTGGAGATCCCGGCTCTGGACTCTGTGGCTGTGGACTGTGCACCTCAGCAACAGGTTCAGCCTCGTCCTCCTCCTCTTCCTCATCTGAGTCTAACAGAACATCCGGATTCCCGTGAAGATGCTTCCACCCACTCTGCTCGCAAAACTCAGCACTGCTGCTAATAAGCAGCTTGGACTGGTTGCCAGTAGGGTATGCGAAACGCCACGCCTTTGAACCCGGCTCATAGCCTACAAAGATCATCTTCCTAGACCTTGGCTCACCCTTTCTGCGCATGGCCTTTGGAATGAGAACCCAAGCCTCAGACCCAAAAGTGCACAGAAAACCCACTTTCGGTTGCTTCCCATGCAGCAGAAAGTACGGTGTGTCTCCCACACTTGAATTGAACACCCTGTTCTGCAGAAAACATGCTGTCTTATAACTCTCAGCCCAAAAGCGCTGTGGCAAACCCGAGTCTGCCAACATAGCATTCGCTGATTCCTGTAGTGTGCGAAATTTTCTCTCTGCAACCCCATTCTGTTGCGGAGAGTGGGGGGCCGTCAGTCGATGACTGATACCCTTCTGCCTGAAAAACGATTGCAGCGCAGAACCTGTGAACTCCCCCCCCCCCCGCGATCAGATTGAAAGGAAATCACCCTGGTAGAGAACCGTAGCTCTACCGCTGTGATCCAATCCCTGATCAGTGCAGCTGCCTCTGATTTCTGTTTAAGCGAGAAGACCCAAGAATGTCTTGAAAAATCGCCAATCAGAACCAGAACCCATTTAGACCCAGCTAAATAAGGTGTTGGCATGGGGCCTGACAAATCTGCATGCACAAGTTCAAAGGGTTTACTGGTTCTCCTCTCTGACCTGGGGTATGTGCATGTTGTGACCTTCGATTGCTTACAGGCTTGACAATCTAGGTATTTGTCACATGCCTTGAACCTACATCCAATTGTGTTGCCAGTGGCTTTCCTCACATATGACCACCCTACGTGCCCAAATCTCCTGTGCCATAAGTGTATACAATCATGGTGTGGTGGGACATTTGCACACTGCCCTTGGGCGTCTTCAATGGACTCTCCACTAGCCCCATTTTCCACCAGCCCCATTTTCCCACCAGTCCCATTTTCAATGCGCATCTCCACCAGAAAGAGCCTGTCTTTTCTCTCGACACTGTAGATCTTCTTCCCATCCCTGTAGAAGGAACACAAATTGTTAGAGAACAGAACATCGAACCCAGCAGCCATGAGAGCTGGCACACTTAAAAGAGAGTGGGCAAGCTCGGGGACCACATAAGCTTGCACCCAATGATCTATAAAAGAACAATAAAGAAACCCAGATTCAGTCAGCGGTCTTTGAGACCCATCTGCTAAGGTGACATAACGTTCAGTTTTAACTGTCTTGCAGTTCCGCAGGAGCCCTCTAGATGTCACAAGGCAATGGGAAGCTCCTGAGTCGATAATAAGAGATAAAGAGTGTCTCTGGCTGTTTTCCAAAGATGCCATGGCGTTGCTCGCACTCCCATTGGTTGCCATGGCCACAGCCTCCCCCCGACTGAGGCTTTTGCCTTTTCTCAGAGACACCATCGCAGCTGTGAGGTGATAAGACTTTGTCTTTGTTTTTTTCCTGGCCTGCTGCTTTCCCACGTTTCTGCTGGGAACCGGCACTGGGAACCTGCTTTGTTGACATTCCACGCCGGCCGGTGTCCTTGGCAGCCTGGGCCTCTAGCGGATGTTTCCCAGCGCTGTTGGACGTCGCCTCAAAGCACAAACAACTTTCAGAGCCTTTGGCATTCTCAGAGCTCTTGGATCGGCCTGCACCCCCACTCCTGGGTGCACAGCTTCCAGAGGAACAGACTGCAACTGCCTTCCTCTTCCCAGCTCTCAGCCGCTCTCCAGCACACAGTCCATCACACAGACGTGTTGAAGCATTGCAACAGCTTCCCAACACAGTCCCAGCCCCTTCTGGGCTTGGTGCTCCCTCTGGGCATCTTCTAGCCCCCTCTGGTCTGGCTCCCACTGCGGCCTGACATGCCGTCTTCAGTGCCTGCCACGCGACCCAGGGCTTGCTCCCTTGGCCCTCGGCTTCCTCCTGGCCCTTGGCTCCTGCTGAGCTTTCGCACAGACTCCTCAGCACCCGCCAGGTGGCCTGAGCTGTTTTAAGGCCCTCCAGGTGGGGCAACAGCAAAGCGTCCACACTTGCTTTCAACATGCAAAGCTCTCTCTGCCCTCTCTCACTCAGCAGAGCAGTAGCATGCATGGGTGGCGCCGGCTCCTTCTGGACTGGACTCCAGAGCCCTGTGGCCACAAACCACCCCCTTGCTCTTCTTGACCAGGCCTCCCAGTTGGCCCCATTCAGTCTCTCACCGGGGTAGCTGTCTTGGCTCTGCTGTGCCTGTGCAGCAGCCATTCTCCTCCCCCCGGGGCTTCAAGCGTACTCACAAGTTTGCCAGCAAGCTGGACTTTCGAAGCAGCCGTCCTTCTTGGCCTTTGGCTCCGCTCTCCAGCATCTCCCACTGCCCTTCCTGGCAGGAGATTACAGCAACTCAACGCTGGCAGCCTTCCTCCCTTCTCACACTTGTCAGGAAACGCGAAACTCCCATAACCTTTGGGAAAATAAATCCTGCGTCCAGTCAGGCTTCCCTGCGTGGCTCTGCTTGTGAGCTGACCTGGCAGGAGAGCAGAGTAGCAGCGGTCCTGCGTCCGTGTGAGATGAGGGATAAATCAAGTCCAGAGACAGTTCGGTTCTTATCTCTAGAAGCGTTTATTTACAAAGCAGTAATTCCATCAGAACTTTCCGACATCTCTCCGTGCTCCAAAAGCACACACGCAGCCTCTGAGCTTGGGCTGCGTCTCAGTCAGAATCGAAAGCAAGTCTGAATGCAGACACACACTGTGACGCACTTCTCTGCGTCAAGCTCCTCCCAGATACAGGACACCACGGAGTTTTAACCCTGTCAGTTCCAAACTCCACAGGCTCTGAAGCGGGGAAGACGTAAAAAGGAAGTCCGTCTTCCGGTTTTATAGACAGTATTAAAGCAAAGACTATTGGAACTAAGAACTGTGAAAGTTGAACTAAAAAGATTTAATTTTAATGCCAGATTTAAGAACCCCCTTCAAAGTGGGGGGGGGAGAAGAAAGTATTTTTGAAGGGAAAAGTGGAAGGAAAGAAGAGACCACCACTTAATCCCTGATTTTGGTCTGCCAGGAAAGTGGAAAGTATTGCACCGTTTAGTGACATTGTAACTTTATGTGTTTAACCTGCATTTGAACTGAATTTGAAGGACCCCCTTTTGCAACTGTTGCCATTCTATGGGAGAATTGGAAAGTAAGAGATACTGCTGCCTTTAGACAAAAGTTGCTTTGAAAAGAATACTGTTGCCATTGTGCTCCCCTAGATGAGGACTGGGATATAACTGGGGAATTTCCACTGCAGCTGGCTTGGAGACTTTCTCATAACAAAACAAGTTAAGTTGTGAGAACGACCTTGGGACCTTAAGATAGAGTTATGGATCAAGATAAACCCCAGGAAAAATCTACAAGGATAAAAACTAGGCAGCAGCAACGAAGAAAGTCGATAGTAGTTCCATCTCTCCCAGAAAAAGAGGATACTGGGCAGACAGGAACAAAGGGAGTAGGCCCTGATGAGACATTAAATGCATCACTTGACAAAATATTTGGAGCCTTGGAAAAATTGTCAGCTAAAATTGATTTAAACACTACAACCATCAGCTCCAATACACAGGCTATTGACCGGCTGCTTCAGGAATCTAAAGAGACAAGGAAAATTGCTGAAGAAGCGAAAGAGAAGGTGACGGAGATAGAGGGAAAGATATCTCCGATTAATAAGCAATTGGAAGACCACAAGGCCCAACTATCTCTAACTGAACTTAGAGACAAACAGAACAATTTAAGAATTAGGGCAGTACCGGACGTGGAAGGTGGCAACTTGTGTGATTTTCTCACACAGGAGTTTGAGGAACTTTGGGACCTTGAGTCAGATAAAGATTTCAAGATAGTGAGTGCCTTCAGAATTGGCAAAGGGGGAAGAAAGAACAAAGTGAGAGACTGCTTGATTTCACTTAGATCCAAAGAAGAGAGAGATAAAATATTGAGCCTCCATTACAAGAATCCATTGGAGATACAAGATTTGAGAATTGAAATCTTCAAAGACATTCCAAAGTATTTACTGGATTTGAGAGCTAACTACGGTGACCTAGTCCAACTGTTAAGAAGAAACAACATCATTTTCAGGTGGGAGTTCCCCCAGGGTCTGTCCTTTAATTACAAAGGGGAAAAAATGAAGATAAGATCAGAGGAGGACAAAGTGAGATTCTTGAACCATCACGAGGAAGATCTACAGAAAGAGACGGAAAAAGAGCTGAAGACATTAAGACCAGGAGACCTGGACATCGGGAACTTAACATCAGGCTTGGAAAAAACAGAGAAAGCATTACCACCTGTCAGGGAACTGACATCAAAGATCAACGGAGAGGGAAGTCGCTCCGAGGATGCAGGGGAGGGAACCAGCAAGGAGAGAGGGAGAGCTTCCGCTGGGGAAGGAAACCAAGGTGACACCAGGAAGAAAGGGGAGGCTGAGAGTACTTCGGAGGGAAGGCTCCGAGACTCTTCCAGTGAGATCAGTGGGGAGAGCGTAGGACCTCCGCTTGGCACACCTACTCTGCGCAGAAGGCTTCCGCGCAGAGAAGCTAGGCGGAGATTGGGGGTGAAAGAATTTTTATGTTGGAAGAAGTTCAGGAAACGCCCACTGACGGATTCTGGCAGTGATTAAGACAGTCGCGTTTGCAAGGCGCTGTCAAACCAGGGAAAGTTTGAGCTATATAACCTGCTTGGAGCAGTTTGGAGTTTTACGCATGAGCAACACCATTTCCCATTACACCACCCACTGATCAAGAACAACTGACGGGAGCAGTTGGAGGGACTACAGAATAATAACACAATGTCTCTG
Organism: Podarcis raffonei; assembly: GCF_027172205.1. Classification (NCBI taxonomy): domain Eukaryota; kingdom Metazoa; phylum Chordata; class Lepidosauria; order Squamata; family Lacertidae; genus Podarcis; species Podarcis raffonei. The sequence continues at coordinate 7,040,502 of NC_070620.1, read as the reverse complement.
CAAGCACTAAGTTGGAACATCCGGGGTCTGAATTCCCCTGACAAGAGGAAAACAATCTTTCATTTGTTGAAAAAAGAAAATTTGGACTTGATTTGCCTGCAAGAAACCCACGTGATTAGAACACATAGGAAAGTATTGATTAACAAAAGACTGGGCCAAGAATTTATTTCATCAGACAAAGTTAAGAAGAGAGGAGTGGTGATCTATGCGAAAGAAAGTTTACCCCAAAATTTGTCCTTAAAGATGAACAAGGAAGATTTGTGGCAATTGAAATACAGGCCCAAGGAGAGAAATTTTTGATAGTAGGTGTTTATGCACCAAATGAGGGGAAATCAGAATTCTTTAAGAAACTGCATGAGACGTTGTTGGACTTTATGGATTATAACATCATTATGCTTGGAGATATGAATGGAGTGGTATCGACAAACATGGACAAGTCAGACAGACAAATAATAACAAAAGATGGAAGACTACCGAAATCTTTTTTTGAAATGACAGACAATATGGATCTAATTGATACGTGGAGAACTAAGAACCCCCTAAGTAAAGAAGGGACTTTCTTTTCTGAAGCCAAGAAGACCTGGACAAGAATTGACCAAATCTGGATAACCAGAGGAATGGCTCCAAAGATTCGAAAGGTGGAAATTTGCCCCAAAACCTGCTCTGACCATAACCCTGTGAAACTGGAAATGAAACTAACAATGACTGGCTCCTTCAGATGGAGGATGAATGACACCTTGTTTAGAGATCCAGAAATTACTAGGAAGGCCCAAAAAATGGTGAAAGACTATTTTGAGATAAATTTGAAGACATCAGTGGAAAAAAGGGTAATCTGGGACGCAAGTAAAGCTGTTATGAGAGGATTCTTGATTCAGCAGAATGCAATAAAAAAGAGATATCAAGAAGAGAAAAAGGGAAAGATCTTGGAAAAAATAAAAGGAGAGAAGAAGCTTAGAGTTAAACCAAAGTCGCAGGAAATTTTGAGAGAGATCAAATTTTACCAAGCACAATATATGAAAATGACAAATCAGGAGATAGAATGGAAAATTAAACATATGAGACAGAAGACTTTTGAATCTGCTAACAAATGTGGGAAATTGCTAGCATGGCAATTGAAGAAAAGACATAAGTTAAATACTGTGACTAACCTTGAAGTGAATGGAAAGAACATACAAAACCCACTGGAGATTAGAAACTGCTTCCAGAGATATTTCAAACAACTTTATACACAAGGGCCACAGACAGAGACTAAAATTGATCAATTTCTGAAAACCAATGGATTACAAAAAATTTCTCAAGAAAATAAACTATTGTTGAACTCTAAAATATCAGAACAAGAGGTTGAAGGTGCCATACAGACTATGCAATTGGGAAAATCTCCAGGGCCTGATGAATTAACCTCCAAATATTACAGATCTTTGAAGGACTATTTGATTCAACCACTAAAGGAGGTTTGCAACGAAATCATGGAGGGGAAAAAGGCGCCGGAGTCGTGGAAAGAAGCTTTCATCACACTTATACCTAAAACTGAGTCTGAGAAGACACATCTCAAGAACTATCGTCCCATATCCCTGCTTAATGTGAATTACAAAATTTTTGCTGATATTTTGGCTAAAAGACTTAAAAAAGTTTTAGCAGAAATGATACATAAAGACCAGGCTGGCTTTCTCCCTGGTAGACATTTGTCTGATAATATGAGAAATGTAATTAACATTTTGGAAAAGTTACAAGTGAATATTAATACAAAAGCGGTTTTGATATTCGTAGATGCGGAGAAAGCCTTTGACAACATTTCTTGGAGTTTTATGAAGAAAAATCTGCAGGGGATGGGGGTTGGACAAAATTTTGAAAATGGTATAGGTGCGATTTATTCTGAACAAAAGGCTAAACTTATAGTTAATAACATAGTGACAGAAGAATTTAAAATTGAGAAAGGGACACGACAAGGCTGCCCAATTTCCCCATTGCTTTTTATTTCGGTCCTGGAGGTCTTGCTAAATATGATAAGAAGGGACCAGCTGATTCATGGTATTCAGGTCGGAGCAAAACAATATAAACTTAAAGCCTTTGCAGATGATCTTGTATTGACATTACAAGAGCCAGTACCTAGTACCAAGAGGGCTTTAGAATTAATCCAGGAGTTTGGTCATGTGGCAGGCTTTAAGTTAAACAAGTTAAAAACTAAGGTTTTGGAGAAAAACTTGACGCCGATGGAGAGAGAGAGGTTTCAGAAAGAGACAGATCTGACACTAGTAAAGAAGGTAAAATACTTGGGGGTGAATATGACTGCTAAGAATGCAAATTTATTTAAAGATAACTATGAGAAATGTTGGTCAGAAGTGAAGAAGGATTTAGAGATTTGGTCGAATTTGAAGCTTTCCTTGTTGGGTCGGATTGCTGTCACTAAGATGAATGTACTGCCGAGAATGTTGTTTTTGTTTCAATCATTACAAATTATTGACAAGATGGATTGTTTCAAGAGGTGGCAAAGAGATATCTCTAGATTTGTCTGGCAGGGCAAAAAGCCCAGAATAAAATTTAAGATACTTACTGATGCTAAAGATAGAGGGGGGTTTGCCCTGCCGGACTTTAAACTCTATTATGAATCAGCAGCTTTTTGCTGGTTGAAGGAATGGCTACTTCTTGAGAACACTGACATCCTAGATCTTGAAGGTTATGATAATGTATTTGGGTGGCATGCATATTTGTGGTATGACAAGGTTAAAGCGCATAAAGCATTCAAAAACCATATTGTCAGGAAAGCACTATTTAATGTCTGGACAAGATATAAAGATTTTTTGGAGAATAAAACTCCAAGGTGGTTATCACCTATGGAAGCGAAAGCTATGAAAAAACTTAATATGGAGGCAAAATGGCCAAAGTACTGTGAAATTTTGGAACAGGAAGGTGACAAGTTGAAATTGCAGAGTTATGAGAAGCTCAAAGGGAAGGTGCGAGACTGGTTACATTATTTTCAAATAAGAGAGGTTTATAACCAAGATAAAAAAATTGGTTTTCAGGTGGAAAAATCAAAGTTGGAAACAGAATTGTTAGAACCCAATGCTAAGATATTATCAAGAATGTATAATTTGCTGTTGAAATGGAGTACTGAGGAAGAAACGGTAAAATCTGCTATGATTAAATGGGCACAAGATATGGGTCATAATATTATGTTTGCTGACTGGGAACAGTTGTGGACCACTGGGATTAAATTTACGGCATGCAATGAGGTGTGAGGAAGTCAGGAAAATAAGTTAAGTAAAAATGAATATTTAGAAAAGAGTGATTTGTGTTTTTCTTATTTTATTTTATGTGTGACAATTGCTAAGGAAACAATTGAAGAGTACTTCAAATGGAATTTAAATGGGGAAACAGCTCTAGAGGTAGTGTGGGATGCAGGAAAGGCAGTCATGAGAGGCTTCCTGATCCAGAAAAACAGTCAATTAAGAAAAGAAAAAGAGAAAAAGAAAGAGCAAATTCTAACTGAGATTATGGAAAATGAAAGAAAATTAACTATAAATCCCGGTGATGAGAACGTAAAACAAAACATAAAGATATTACAAGCCAAATTTTCAGTAATAATTAACCAGGAAATTGAATGGAAAATAAAAATGATGAAACAGAAAAATTTCGAATCAGCCAATAGGATAGGGAAATACTTGGCATGGCAAATAAGAGAAAGAAGGAAACAAAACATGATTAGCAAGATAAAGGATGGAGAAAGGATTGTAGAAGAACCAAAAGAAATAAAAAGGACTTTCCAGAAGTATTACAAAGAACTATACAAAAGAGGCAAAGAAACAGATCATGAAATAGACTGCTTTATGCAAGAACATCAGATGCCACAGATCTCAAAAGAAGAAAAAGAGTTACTAGACCAGACTATTACACAAGAAGAGATAAAAAGGGCTATAAAAAGGATGAAAATTGGAAAAGCGCCGGGGCCGGATGGCTTATCGGCTAAGTATTATAAGACATTAAGCGATCAAATATCCCCAATTCTATGCGAAGTGATGAATGGTATCTTAAAAGAGGGGAGGATCCCGAACACCTGGAAGGAAGCATATATTACTTTAATTCCTAAAAAAGAGGTCGATATGTTGGAGCTGAAGAATTATAGACCAATTTCGTTACTAAACAACGATTATAAGTTGTTCGCAGACGTAATGGCAGAAAGATTAAAAAAGGTATTAAATAATAGAATTCATAAAGATCAAACGGGCTTCCTTCCAGGGAGACAATTGAGGGACAATGTAAGAAATGTGATAAATATTATTGAATATCTGGATATGAGAATAGATAAGCAGGCCGCCCTGGTATTTATAGATGCCGAAAAGGCATTTGATAATGTTTCATGGGGGTTCATGAGGAAAAGCTTGGAAATGATGGGGATGGGAGAAAAATTTAGAAAAGGTATCGAAGCAATCTATCATGAACAAAAGGCAAAACTCATAATAAATAATACTATGTCAGAATCTTTTGATATATTTAAAGGGACTAGGCAAGGTTGTCCTCTGTCTCCTTTATTATTTATAATAGTATTGGAAATATTCAATAAGAGATTAAGGGAAACAACAGAGATTAAAGGAGTCAGAGTAGGAAAGAAGGAACACAAAATAAAAGCTTTTGCCGATGATATTGTATTAACACTGGAAGACCCAAAACACAGTGTAAAAGAAGCTTTAAAAAAATTTGAAGAGTTTGGTGCAGTGTCAGGACTTAAGATCAATAAGAACAAAACTAAAATGTTGGTTAAAAATTTGACAAAGGAAGAAATGTTAGATTTAGAGCAAAGGACGGGACTTATGATAGCTAAGAAAGTGAAATACCTTGGAGTGTGGATTACGGTAAAGAACATTAATCTCTATAAAGATAATTATGAGGTCACTTGGAGGAATATTAAGAAAGATCTTGAAATCTGGGGGAGAATGAGGCTATCCTTCTTGGGGAGGATAGCAGTGGTGAAAATGAATGTTCTCCCCAGAATGCTGTTTTTATTCCAAACTATACCCGTACTCAAAGGTTTAAGACAATGTAAAGAATGGCAGAGAGCCCTGGGGAAGTATGTTTGGCAGGGAAAAAGACCACGAATAAAAATGAAAATATTGGTTGATAGAAAGGAAAGAGGGGGCTTTGCTCTACCGGATTTGAGCATATATTATGAAGCGGCATGTCTACTATGGCTAAGAGATTGGATTAGACTGGAAAATAGAGATATATTGGATCTGGAGGGCTTCGATAATAGGTACGGGTGGCACTCGTACCTATGGTACGAAAAGGTGAAGGTGCACAAGGGCTTTCTAAATCACATTTTCAGGGGACCAATATTTCAGGTATGGGAGAGAAATAAAAACTTATTGGAAAGGAAGACCCCCTGGTGGATCTCACCAATAGAGGTGCTAACTATCAAGAAATCTAATATGGAAGAGAAAAATGCCACCTATGAAGATCTCATAAGTAAAACAGAACAAGGTATTAAACTTAGACCGTATGAAGAAATAAAAGACTCACTTACTGGTTGGTTGCAATACCACCAGGTGAATGATTTGCTAAAAGAAGACAAAAAGAAGGCAGGTTTTGAGGATAAAAAATCTAAGTTTAATGTGGAGGTTGTTGAAGGCAAGAGTAAAATACTGTCTAAAATATATGATATACTACTCGAGTGGTATACAAAAGACGAGGAGGTGAAGGAGGCAATGACCAAATGGGCGATAGATTTCGGGTATAATATTGAATTTGAAAGATGGCTGGAATTATGGAATAAAAATATAAAGTTTACAGCGTGTACGGCACTGAGGGAAAACGTATGGAAAATGATATATAGGTGGTACCATACACCGGTGAAATTGGCCAAAATGTATAGATTAAAGAACAAAAGTTGTTGGAAATGTGGTGAGGCGGAGGGCGATCTCTATCATCTATGGTGGTCATGCAATAAAGTGAAAGGTTTTTGGGAACTAATATATAATGAGCTTAAAAAAATTCTTAAATATACATTTCCCAAAAGACCCGAAGCCTTTTTGTTAGGAATTCTGGGTAAAGAAATCAAAAAAGAAGATAAGATAATATTTCTCTATGCCACTACAGCCGCAAGAATCATGTTGGCTCAAAACTGGAAAACGGAAGTTATACCTAATATAAATGAATGGCAGCTTAAAATGGTAAATTATGCAGAGCTTGCCAGGATAACAGCAAGAATACGAGATCAAGATGAACAGGAATTTCATAAAAACTGGAACAAATATTGGAAATATATTGGAAATAATTTGTAGATGATATTAGCGGGGATGGAGTAACGCTAACAGCAGCTAATATATAAGTTTAAAAACAAAGTACATGATTATAGAATTTTTATTTGATACTTACCAAAAGGGTAGAGGGGAGTCCAAAGGTTTTTTGTTTGTTTGTTTAGGGAAGGGATATAATAAACTATGTAAATGAAAGATATGTACATATATTGTAAGATTTATTAGCATGTTTATTTGTGTACCTTACATTTATAAGAATCTGTTTATTTACAAAAATTTGAATAAAAATGTATTGAGAAAAAAAAAAGACAATTGCTTTATTTCTCTTGCTAAATGTTTGTATTTTATGTATTGTGAAAGTTTGTATTGTTGTCTTTCATATTTTTTCTGTGTTTCTCTGTGTTTCTCTGTGTTTTTATTGTTCTATTTTTCTATTGTTAAACCTAATAAAATATCATATTAAAAAAAAAAAGCTGATTCTCTTCCCCAGAAGATGGGCTGCCTCTCCCAATCCCGGGACGCTCTCTGGGATCCCCCTGGAGCTTGCTCTCTCCCTCCGGCACTGATGGCAGTTCCCTGACAGGTGCATTAGCTAAAAACCATTAACTTGAGCACTTGAGCAAATGTATAAACAGGAACCCAGCTGTATAAACAAAGCCCTCTCCTTTATCAGTCCGTGACGCTTAATGGATGGCCTTGTCAGTTCCGAAGTGGAGACAGGATGGCAGAGCTGGGGCTTATCTTATTTTGTGGGTTGTAAATATCCTGACACACTGACGCACAGACCTTGCAAGACACCCCCGCACTCAGGGATGGCGCCAGGAGTGCTCTTAGAGTTGGTGACCTTCTTACCCCAAGATAAGGAATACAGGAACATCCTTTTACGGTCAAGAGTACAGGAACAGGAACATCTGTTTATGGTCATGGATGTCAACTTACGTGTATAAGCTGACGTGGCTGGATTCCTGGGGAGGGGGCAAGGGTACCAGAAAGGGTATATAAGCTGTGTGTAACTGCTCTTTAAGTGCTCTTGCTGTGAACCTATCATGCAGTGCCTTCTGCTACCCGGAGAGCAGAATAAACTCTTTCTCTGAATCCACCTCGGTGTCATTTGACTTCCTTTCTCCCTCCCAGGAGCAATGCAGACCCCACCAATCGGTAGAGTCTAAAAAAGCTACATTTCTTGGTGCATTGGCCTGGAATCCGTGTTCCCCGAGGATGAGGGATGAAGGTCCGAGGCATCACTGCAGGCGAACAGCTCGGATCGGCGTCGGCGGCTCCATCCTACCAGTTCACAGGAGGAATCGGCCACCCCGTTCCTGAGTGGAGACGCTGCAGCGGCGAGAGAAAGAGACAGCGGCCGCACGGGAAAAGGGTACCCAAGGGAAAGGTAAGCTCCACCGCTTATTTTGTGGGAGCCAGGGATCTGATCAGCCCCAACTGGTAGGGCAGTAAAGTGCCACCGGTTTCCGGTAGAGAGCAGTAAAGTGCCGCCGGTTCTGGGAAGTTGGTGGGTAAAGGTGATTGGGGGAGGTGCATGGGGGTTGTATGTGCATGGGGACACTCCAATGAATGTTTGAGTGCATGAGACGTTGGGGCTCAGGGCCACTGGCGAAGCGAAGTGTGGTCCTTGAAGTGCGGTTCCTGGCAACGCGAGTCCGTCCAGGCCACCAACAGGACATGGAGAAAGGTGACTGAGTGAGAAATTACATTAGGTGAACGGAGTTTCCCAAATCATGGGGGGACAAAGCAGTAAATCGACCCCCTTGCAGTGTGTGTGTGTTTTCTGGATAATTGGAAGAATGCTACAAAGGGAGATGATTGGGGATTTTAAATCCCATGATCATGCAGATCAGGAGAGAAGTGAGAATGTTGGAACAGGAGAAAAGTTGCTTAGTGTGTTGTAAAGCCCTTTCCGAGCCTGCAGAGGAGAGGGTGTTGCGGGCAGGGCCCTCCCACATTCGCGGGGGCTTCCCTTGTCCCCGCGAGAGCTGGGGAATCCCTGGGCGTGCCTGCAACCCAGCCCGCCAATCGGCGGGTGAGGGGAGGCGCAGCCTGGGCTACTTAAGGCCAGGCACGCCCAGGGACCGCCCTCTTTTCCCCCTCGCCCAGCAGCATAAATAAATAAATAAAAAATAAAAGCCTCATACTTACGCTCCTAACTGCTAATCAGTAAAAATCTAGAAGACAATACTAATATATATCGCATCTGCATTTGGCAGCTACTGTTTATTTCGCATTTTGGTGAACAACAAATTTCTATTTTTAGTTACGTTGGTTGGAGCTAGGTTCCCGTCTTCTGCAGTGGGTTTAAGCGAACTCATGGCGAACACTGCCATCTAGCGGCAAGAAATATATTTGCAGGGGTTTTTTTTGTTTTGTTTCTTTTGTGCAGTGCATTTCAGATCCCTTATTTACAGCAACAGCCAGTGATTGTTGGTAGATCGGGTTGCCTGTTTCCCATTGCGGTTGTTGAATATATATAATATATAATTGCCAGGTATTATAATAAATTTAATAATAAATGAACGAATAATTAAATAAATTTAATTTTAAGTGAATAAATAAACAAATAGATAAGCAGGAGAATAAATATTTAAATGCATAAATAATTATATAGCTAAATTTATATTAAAATAAATAAATAAATAAAATAAAATAATCTAAATAAGGCAATGAAAGTTTTGAATAAAAATAAAAATAAAAATAAAAATAAAAATAAAATAAAAATAAAAAATAAAATAAAAATAAAAATAAAAATAAAAATAAAAATAAAAATAAAAATAAAAATAAAAATAAAAATAAAAAATAAAAAAAAAAAATAAAAATAAAAAAAATAAAAAATAAATAAATAAATAAATAAATAAATAAATAAATATAACTAAAAAGGGGAGGAAAAGGAAGCGTATTCACTGTCAGTGTAGCCCATACTGAACTGTCCTTTGGACCGTGGGTTGTTGGCCTTGGATTTAGGAATGGCTTCAGGTGGTGACCAGCAGCCATCTACTTCTGGCACCCAGCCAGCATCCAATAGTTCTGGGGGTGAACAGTTACCAGCCATGCCATGCGACCCTCAGGCTTTCGCCCAATTTTTTGTGGCGTTCGAAACCTTTTACAGACAATGCAGGTCTAGAGGATCGCTAGCGCTTCCAGCACCCGAGCCATCAGAAGACGTGATACCTGATACGCCCCCGAATATCCAAGGGCAGCAGGGTGCTGAGGCAAATCCGGGGGTCAGCGCGCATCCCGGGCCCTCAGTAGCAAGCCGCCCTAATACTCGTGCCCAGGCAGCTATTGCTAGGAAGGCTAGCCATAACGCAGGCAGAGCGAAGGCGCCAGCGAAGGGTCCCAGTAAGGGGAAGGCGCCTACCAAAGGTACCAGCGGCAATACCCTCTCACTGGCTGCAGATATCCCTAGTGTCTTTCAGGGACAGCACCCTCAGCACAGCTCAACAGAGGACAGTGCATGTTCCGGCTCCGAGGGGGAGCAACCGGATCCTCCAAGTGCTCAGCCGGCGGCCAGCGGGAGCACGCCAATCAGTGAGGCGCAAGGGGGTAAGAGGAAAGCTAAGAAGAAACATACGTCGGCTAAGAGGAAACGGAACAAGCAGTCAGAAACCGAGGATGACTCAGGTACGTCTTCTTCCGAGTCGGACTCTGAGGACCAGATGGATGGGTACTGGGGGATAGGCGAGAGCAACCATGGGGTTCCGCTCTGGGCACATGAAAGGAGGGCTAACTCCCACCGCAAAACTTTCAATGGAGTGCTGGAATGGAGGGATGGGGCGTTGGTCGAGGATGTGAAAGTATCCACCAACCAGGCTACTGATTTCATATTAGGGAACCATTTGTCCCAAAAGAAGAGGAATAAGATCCTCAACGGGGACTATGTCGATATCTTTACCCTCCTACCCCCTGCCAAACTAACGGGAAAGGGCAAAAAGAGGCGTTCCTACGGTAAACGGAGGTATAGAACGCCTAGGGCGGAGCGCACCTTCGAGAATTGGTTAGATGGATACCAGGTTTTCATGGGTGTCGTTTGCGCCGCTTATCCCCGGCGATCCATGGATCTAGTGGCCTATCTGGCTCACGTGAGAAGGGCGTACTCACTTGCAGGAGAAAGTGCTGCGTTAACGTATGATGAGAACTTTCGTAGGAATGCCTCTCTCCTGCCGTCCACCCGTTGGGACCTAACTGATCCTAATTACTGGGGCGAGGACGTCAATCCCTACATAGAAAAGAAAAACCAGCACCCGGCCAAAACTGGTAAGATTGAAGCAAAAAGGCGCCGACAGTGCTGTGAGTTCAATCGGGGCGTCTGTTCTCGCCCCTTTTGTAAGTATGCCCATGAATGCGAGCGGTGTTGGGGAAACCACCCCGCCTCCTCGTGCTTTAAGAATAAGCAGCAGCCCTTTCGGGGGGGCAGGGGGTACTTCCACAACAATGCCAGAGGTGCCCCCGGACCATCTCATCAAGGACCTAGTAACCGCCAGTAATCACGAGCTTCGGTTGGCCCATACCCCTATCCGACTCCAGCCACTAAAAGCCCTGCTAGATCTTTACCCGGACCAAAAAGCTGCGCAATACCTGTGGGAGGGTTTCTCAAAAGGCTTCAGAATCCCTGTGGCTGTTCCCCCTACCCCCAGAGATCCGCAAAACCAAAAGTCTGTTAGGGAAAGGCCTGACATAGCCAGGAAGAAGATAGAGAAAGAGATTAAGGCCGGGAGGGTGGCAGGTCCCTTCTCTGCGCCTCCATTCGAAGGGCTTCACCTATCCCCGTTGGGCATCGTTCCAAAAAAGACTCCAGGAGAATTTCGCATGATCCATAACCTATCTTACCCGAGGGGAAGCTCTGTCAACGATGCCATCCCCCAGGAACTTTGTACGGTAAAATATGCCTCTTTTGACCAAGCAGTTAAAATGATTCGGCAATTCGGGAGGGGAGCGCTGCTAGCAAAATGTGATATTGAGTCAGCTTTCCGTCTCCTCCCGGTCCACCCAGCTGACTTTCGCTGGCTGGGCTTTAAATTTCAAGGGGAGTATTTCATCGACAAAGCGATGCCTATGGGCTGCTCCGTAGCCTGTGCGGCTTTTGAGTCTTTTAGTACTTTCCTCGATTGGGCCCTCCGCTTCAGAACAGGGTCTGTGGGCGTGTCCCATTACCTCGATGATTTTATTTTAGTGGCCGACAGTAGGCAGGGCTGTTCCGCCCTCCTAGGGGCTTTCACAGCCCTGTCAGAGGAGTTAGGGGTCCCCCTGGCCGCCGAAAAAACGGAGGGTCCAGCCACTTCCTTGGTTTATTTAGGCATTGAATTGGACACAGTGGCGCAAACATCGCGACTACCGGAAGAGAAGCTGTCCGCCCTTAGAACGGTGATCCAGCAGCTTCTGCCCCTTAAGAAGATCACCCTTAGGCAAATCCAATCCCTGCTTGGCCACCTAAATTTTGCCTGTAGAGTTGTTGCGCCAGGCCGCCCCTTTTGCATCCGCCTGGCTAGATTGGCTGCTGGACTTAGGGCTCCCCAGCATAGGGTTCGCCTTTCCAAGGAAGTAAAGGCGGATTTGGGCATGTGGCTCCAATTCCTCGACAAGTACAACGGCGTATCCTTATGGCAAGGGTCTATGTCCCTAAAGGCCGACTTCCAAGTTCAGTCGGACGCTGCTGGATCTCTGGGCTTCGGGGTTTACTTCCGGGGACAGTGGTGTGCCCAAAGGTGGCCTTCAGAGTGGCAGGGCCAACCCATCACCCGGGACCTCACATTCTTGGAATTCTTCCCTATCGTAGTAGCGGTACATCTTTGGTCAGAGCAGTTCCGTAATCATAGGGTTTGTTTCAACACGGATAATCAAGCTGTGGTAGCGGTTCTGTCTAGACAATCGGCGCGTTCCCCCAGGGTCGGGAATCTCCTGCGGTTATTTGTCCTTCGGTGTTTAGAGCATAACATATACTTTTCAGCCAAATTCGTTCCTGGCATTAACAATGACATCGCGGATGCTTTATCTCGCTTTCAGATGGAGCGCTTCCGATCGTTAGCGCCGGACGCGGAGCAATCATCGATGCCTTTCCCGGAGCATCTCTGGAGTATTGGGAGCAAGAAGTGATGGAAGGGTTATTCGGTGCCGTGGCCCCTTCCACGATGAGATCATATAAGAAGGCCTGGGCCGACTTCTTAAAATTTCGCAGCACCAGGCCCAATGCAGGGCTGTTTTCCATTCCCTCTACGAGGGAGGTTCTCTGCTACTTGGCTCATCTGAGGGGGTTGGGCAGGGCCCCAAAAACTCTTAACATTCAGTCCGCAGGGATTGCATACTTTTGTAAAGCCTTTTTCGCCACAGACCCATGTTCAGCTTTTATCGTCCGTAAGACTCTTGAGGGTTGGCGTCGGCAGCACCCCCCCAGTGTGGATAAGAGGAGGCCCATAACAATAGACATTTTGACCCAGATTCATAAGAAGTTACGGGCAATTTGCTGGTCAAAATACGAAGCGCGCCTGTTTTCGGCCACCTATTCCATTGCATTCTTTGGCGCTCTCCGCATTGGGGAGGTGGTCTGCGAACGCGGGGCGGTTCACCTCCAGAGAGGTATACTATTAAGTGATTTGTCCCTGTCCGAGTCCGAGCTAATCGTCCAGGTGCGGAGCTCTAAGACAGACCAACATGGTAAGGGTGCGCTCCTACGATTAGCGGCCATGCAGGGTAGTGGACCCTGTCCCGTAAGAGATACACGGCGTTTCCTCTATTTGAGACCCAGTGGCCCCGGCCCATTTCTGATACATGCGGATGGGTCACTCTTGGCTAGACACCAGTTCACGCGCGTGCTTCGCACCGCACTAACAGCTTGCGGTCTTCCCGCGGCGGAATTTGCAGCCCACTCCTTCCGCAACGGGGCTGCTACCACCGCAATGCATCTAGGACTCTCCACTGAAAGGATCAAGGATCTTGGGAGGTGGAAATCCAATGCGTACAGAGCTTATGTCAGAAAGAACCTATGACTCGCAGTGATAATCCTGACCTTGGCTTTTCCGTATGCTTCCCTTTCAGAATCCAAGAAGGTGCGCATCTGGTTGGTGGGCCACAGCATAGTGTACTGGGCCAAAAACCGTGCTATGAGTTCCGGAATTGGGCATAATTTGAACCTGCCGTCGAATGTTGAACTGGCGTGGATTGCGCGTAGGGGAATGCGCTGGAACGAATTTAAACCAGCCGTTATGGCGAGAGCTGCCGCTGAGGGGCCGCCCGACGCATTAATAATTCAGTTGGGGGAAAATGATTTGGCGTACCGCAAAGCTATCGATTTGAGATGGAGCATTTTTGATGATTTGTCTGATTTGAGGGCGGTTTACCCAAACATTACCATTTTGTGGTCCTCGCTGCTTGAGAGGAGGACATGGAGAGATTGTGTGAGCCCGGCAGGAATCAATAAAGCAAGAAAGGTTTTGGAGCGGGCTGTTGCGCGTAGAGTGGCGGATCTGGGCGGGTGTGTCATCGGCCACCCAGGCATCCAGTACAGCAATGAGGCCCTCTACAGATGGGATGGCGTGCATCTTTCAGATGCAGGAAATGACATTTGGTTGGGGGACATCATAGCAGGGATTAGGGGCTGGTTACGGGCCTGAAGGTATTGGCGGCGAGCTTTGCTCGTGTGGCGGCTAGGCATTGGCATGGGGCAATTCGAGGAAGAAGGAGGGGGGAAGGGAGCGCCATCACCTTCCCCCAAGAAGAAGGGGTAGTCCGGTAGAGGACTCCCAGGGGGGGCGTGGCCTTGTCCGAAGCCTGGAGAGGTAGGGCCGCCGGCACGCCCCCGAGCGGTGACACCCGTGGGATCCTAGTTGGCGTACTTCAACAGGACTCCCGCGGTTTGTGTTCAACCCTTCCCGGTCACCATGCCGGGTAGTCGATAGGAGCCAATGCCTAAGGCCAATACCTTCAATTCCATAATCAATAAAGTTGTGGCCTTTTACGCCCATTAACCTTAACACAATGTGTCTGAGTCTTCATTTCATTGGGGGAGGAAACTTGCCACGCAAAGACGGTTGAGTGTTTATGCTGATTAGTATTAATGAAATTAATATATTCAGATGCTATTATTGAGAGAATTTACTAAATATAGTAAAAGCTGAATTGCATAGAGGCTGTGTGTGACCAGCAGCACACTTAGTCACTGTCTTGCATGTGCTGTTAAAATACACTCAGATCCTTGGTTGAGGTTTTCATGAGTAAAAACAGCTTTTAAAAGAATTAATCCACAGCTGTTGCAATGCTCAAAATGCAAGCTATCTCTGGTTTGGTTTCTGTATTTAAACTATACAAGTTTTGAAAAACTGGCTAGGATTCTGTATGCTGCTGAACCATGGTGAATAATTGGAAGAGGAAGAATTTTGTGTTTTGACTGTAACTGCATTTTCCCCAGAACTATTTTTATCTGAAGTATGTAAGGTGTAAATGAAATCAAAGAAATGGGTGTGCAATTCGAACCTTTATATTAATGTATCAAAAGACTTTCAAGTTTATATTTGCGGCCACCCAGGGGAGGAAAATATATTGGTTTGGAGTAACTTTAGGAATTGTGAGCAGCAACCATTCCCCTTTCCCTTTGAACTATTTGGGCATTAATTTTGAAATTTCTGAGTAATATCTGCTAGTTGCTGACACTTGGTGGGGATTATATGCAACTCCAAGACATATGTTCTCTTGGGAAAATGTGCCGTTTATTGTTTTTAAAACTTTGGCTGTTACTGGAGCAGTAAGCCGCCGGTCCTGCCAGCTCCAGAAGAAGAGGAGGGAGGAGTAATTTGGCCCCCTCCATGCACCAACTGCACCAGGGGTTTGTTTGTTCAGCAGCCGAGGGCGCTGACAGAAAGCAAAGAATCTTCTGCCACACCTTTACCAAAGCATTCAGTTGGGCCCTAATGGTTCAGTAGTAGTTATTGGGCCTGAGTTGACGTCCACCTGCACCCAGTTGTGGTGCCAGGTGCAACTTATTGTATGTGCTGGCATCATTTTGCTCACATTTAAATTCACAGACATCCGCAGCGTGGGGAGCCCTGCAGGAGTTCCCCGCAGGGCTCCCCACGCTGCGGATAGCAGCCTGCCGCCGGGCGGACGGGGCACCCTGAAGCAGAGCGCCCCTCGCGCCAGGCAGACATCGGCCAGCCCCACAAGCTCGGGGGACAGCAGGGAGGCGCAGCGCCGCCATCCCGCTGTTCCTCGACCTGGTTCGGTTTCCCTGACCTGCTTTTGGGGGGGAAATAAAGGGGGGGGGAATTTCCTTTATTTCCCCCCAAAAAAACTAGGTGCGTCCTATGGGACGGAGCGTCCTATGGGACGAAAAATACGGTAAATATGCAAAAAGTTGGTGTTAAAAGTTGAGTTGCACTCTGTTTCCTTCTGTGTGCCATTCAGATGCAGAAATAAGTTTATACTTACTCAGCATGGTCATCAAGTCAGTGTCTATTGTGGGTTCTTAAACATTCTGAATACAGTGTGCGCTCTTTCTTTGCTGTTTCTTTGAGTTCTGATGTCACTTATCTGAAAGTCAACATTAGATGCTTATTCCTCCTGTTTAATAGGAATACCGTTTCAAACTGTTATCAGATGTTTTCTTATAAGAAAATTCAGCCATACAGCAGGTAGCACTTAACCTATTGTAGTGCCCTAATTTTAACTGAACCACTGTCCCAAGTCAATTAAGTACATGAATATGTATATCAAGATTAAAATTACTTGCAGATAAATAATAATAGGGGGAAACTGTCAGACTGTCCTACAGTTTATTTAAAAAGTCAATCAACTTTCAAGTGCAGCCCAACAAAACTCCCTTTTGCAGTGAATATTCTGCAGAAAGAATTTAAAACAGAAGCATATCTTAGAGGCAAAGGTAGGATAATCACAGTAGTATGCTACCTTCCCAGAGGATCTCATTCTTTTGTGATTTAATCTCTGCCTGCAATTTGTGTGTGTATATGCTGTAATCACATTTAACCTTGAGAAAAGCCAGCATCTTGTACATGTTTTCAGCAGGGAGACCTTATACTGTTAAATGAGAAAAACTACGTCTGACTTTACACTTGCTGTGATGACAACAATAGCTCAAACAAATACTTATGTGCTTTTAAGCTTTCTGTTTGTGTGAATGAGTTCAGATGCCAGATTACCTGGTTAACGTACTTCATCTTTGTGTCAGTGAAGATCATGCTGATGGAAAGGGGGCAAGTTATATAAAATATTTTTCAGGCATGAATAAAAGTATTTGGGGAAAAAACTTGTGCGGGGAAACCCCATTCCTGTGGGATTATACCCTGCATTGCCTAACCCCACTTTTTAGTGGCCCCACTCCGCCAGGTGTATGACCCCTTGGAGCCGCTCAACGCCGAGGGCAACCGGCCCCCACGCACCTTTACTATGCAACATGTGCCGTTTAAAAGCGCGGATGTTTGCAATTGGAAAAACCAGAATCCTTCTTTTGAAGAGGCTCTCTCTGATTCCAACAATTTAACTTGCAAGTCAAGTTTGCTGGCAAGTTCCGCAACTTGTTAATTCAACAAAACATTCTGCTGCCAGACCGCCTCCATCGATAACCCTCCTCTGGCTCCCCCAGCTGCTCCCTTCGGCTGTTCGGACGTACCTGTCAGGGGCTCAGGAGCAGAAGCACAGGGGAGAGAGCAAATAGAGAGCGAAGGAGAGGAATCCGAGGGGAGCGTAGGGGAGTATGACAGTGACCCGAGAGATTCCATGAGCTTCTCCAGCGAATCAGAAGATTCCCAGAAGGGGGCGCCTATGGTAAGGGCAAGGGGGGTCCCAGGGGGGACGCACCAGAAGCAAGGGGCCAGCGGGGACTCCCAAGGGAGCAGCGGAGGATCAGGACCAGCTCCCCCACTCAGAGTCACATGAGTCAGGACCAGCCTCTCCTCCAGCGGGGAGAGAAGATGAGTCAGGGCTGACCACGCCCCCGTCGGAAAGTGGGGAAACGGAGGGGAGGTCAGGTCCAGCTAGCCTCCCCGAAGGAGGGAGCAGTGACACAAGTGTAACGGTCAGAAGGAAAGTGGGAGGCTGCGCGCGCGCGCCAAGTTCAAATGTGCAGGAGCGCGGGACAGCAGAAAACCCGGATTGGGAGCCAGGTCCTAAAGCCCGAAGGAGGGAGGGGGAAGAGTCAGGGGACTCAGCGTCAGAAGAGTCTAGGAAGGGTGAGACCCCGACGGGCAGGCGGACCCAGAGGAGGAAGGAACAGAGGAAGAGGTGGAGTAAGGCTAGAGTCTTAAACTGGTGTCAGGGGGGAGGAGATTCAGACGGAGCTTTGGCGGTCTAAAGTCAGAGACGTAGCGTTGCACGCTGCGCGTGTGGAAGTGAAACTGAACTTCAATAAAGACTTTTATACTAAAGAACGAAGCAGCGTTGGTCTTCTGTGAGCTGGGACCTCGGGCAGCGCTGACAGTACCTTTTTTGTCTTTCGATGGGTTTTGCATGGCTCAGCTTCCCTCTCCTTGCGAAGAGAACTGAGACTCCCAGAATGCTGAGATGGCTTGTGAACGCTCTCTGCAAGAAATGCCTCTGCTCACTCAGAGATACATATATACAGTCTTTATTTTACATATGTACAAGCAGCACGTTACAACCATGCATCTGAATCCTCCGGCTCAGATTCTGGGAGTGCCTTACGCCCGCCCCGTCTCCAACAGAAAAGGTGTGGAATTTTCATGTGATGTCTCTGTCCCCTCCTCTTTAACACTCTCCTTTCTTTGGCAGACGGAATAGGCATTGTTTCGCTGTCTGTGCCAGAACTTCCTGTGTGGTGTTGAGGCTCTGGTCCAACATCTGTGAGCTGTCCTTCCTCCTGGCATTCCCTTCTTTCCTCCATCGCCACTTCCTGCCCCCCTTCCTCTGCCTGTCTCTGCTCCTCCCCTTCATTCTCTGGCAATACCATGACATACGCCAAGCTGGAAAAGTGTGCTTTTCACCAGGAGCGCATGGAATTCCTGGGATACATCATCTCCCCTGCAGGTCTCCAGATGGACCCCCGAAAGGTGCAGACGGTGCTGGATTGGAGCCCCCCCCCAAGGATGTAAAGGGGGTACAACAGTTCATTGGGTTTGCCAACTTCTACCGCCACTTCATTCAGGGATTTTCACATGTGGTTGCTCCCATTTGCGCCCTCGTCCGGAAGGATGCCACGTTTCAGTGGACACCGGCAGCGCAAGAGGTGTTTGAGTTCCTGAAGGAGGCATTTACCTCTGCCCCCATCCTAGCCCATCTGGACTCACAACTCCCTTTCATACTCGAGGTGGACGCCTCGGACCAGGCGATTGGGGCCGTGGATGTTAGGATATAGTTCAATTCCACCTTAAAAGGGTACAGGCACGACGTTTGTGTATCACATGCCTGTTTACTTCCAGCTCTCGCTGGGAACTTCTGTTGCATGTTGCTTTTGTATTACTGCTGTTTTTCCCGGAGACTAAGGCAAGCAGTCATGTTTTTCCTCTGTTCCTGACTATGCTGAATAAAGCTGTAAATATGCTCTCTCTGTCTGCCTCTTCCGTTGTGGATGATTTACATACTCTGCTGACAGAGTGTACACGAGTCTCGGAACATATCTGAGGCTCGTGTCGCTGACTGACGGGAGACCAGTGATCATCCAGAGCCAGCTGGGGGTCTGCCTGATGCCCCCGTCTCCCCGGCAGTATCCGAACAACATGGTTTCGGGCCCAGAATCACGGCGCTTACAGGAGAGTAAGACTGCTGATGCCTGTGAGATCCTGGCAGCGACAGAGGTATGTGGAGAAAAGCAAGGCTTTTCTGTGTTGCGGCAGAGAGTCTTTGAACTCCAAGCCAAGTAATTAGGCCCAAGAGAGAAGCAGGCCTCTTAATTTACGACCTGCCAGAGATAAAGAGCCTTTGAAGGGAATGAGGCTCACTGCTGAAGTAAAGAGCTGAAATGGAGCTTTTACAAGCCTCAGATGGGGTTCTGTGCCCAAAGCTTAATGGCCACAATTATCAGACCTGGGCAAGGTACTGCGAGGGCCAATTGAGAAAGTTTGGAGTGTGGCACAGTGTCTGAAGCCCTTCCACCTGTTGGGATACTGCCAGGGAGACAAAGTCCATCTGAGCCCCCAAGCTCGGTTGCCGGACGATCCATCAATCTCCCATAGACAGGCAATATCAGCAATTAGCGACACGAAGCCTCAAGAATAGATTGCCGCATTCTTAGGCTGGTGCACACTCTATCAGCAGAATTCACACAGCAAAAGATGCACAGCAGGAGAGCATATTTACAGTTTATTCAGCGATGGTCAGAACAAAGAAACCATGACCGCCTGCATCGGTATGTTCAGGCAAGAAGAAGGAAACGAAAGCAACTGAAAACATAAACATCCTGTGAACAGGAAATACGCAGACTCTGTGACTCACAAAGCCTGCTCCCTTTTAAGGTGGAACGGAAATATCCCAACATCCTCCCCCTTTCCGTGTAACCTGTAGTACCTGTGGTTCAACCCAATTGCAACCTTTGTACGTAAACCTTAAGTTGTTCTCTGTTAACAACCTTAGACAACAGATCAGCAAGAATTTCATTTCCTGGCATGTAGGACACCTGAATGAGTCCTTTCTGAATACACTCTCTTGCACAATGTAGCTTAATCTGCAAGTACTTGGTTCTTTGCTTGCAACTCTCCGAGTTCAGCAAAGCCAAACAAGATCTATTGTCTTGATACACTTGTATAGGACATTTCACAGAAACCCCGATGTCCTTAAACAGTTGCATCAACCATTCACAATCCATGAGTGAAAATGACAGAGCATTGAGTTCTGCTTCACAGGAACTTAGGCTAACTGTCGTCTGCTTTTTGCACAACCAGTCAAACAGGCAGTGGTTGTACATGTAGCATACTCCAGAAGTGCTTGTACCATCCGTGGTGTCACTTCCAAAACTCGCATCTGCAAAGATTTCAAGACCTCCAGTCTTCTGACTGGTGAACCTCAGCCTGTAGTGCAAAGTCCCTTTCAAATAGCGGGCTATGCGCTTCAGAGCTTTCCAATCCTGAACAGTAGGATTGTTAGCATGTCTGCTCAGCAGGTTAGTGCTTACAGCAATGTCAGGTCTTGAACATCTAGCAATGAAATTCAACTTGCCTAGAATGCATCTGTACAGCGTAGTGTCAGAAAACGCTTCAGCAGTACTTTCTACCTGGTAAGCTGTCACCATCGGTGTGTCTGCTGGGTTTGCATCAACCAAATTCAACCTGGTTAATACATCAGCAATTTTCTGTGTTTGGTGTACCAGAAAATTACCTGCTTGGTCCCTCTCCACCTGCAGAGAAAGATAGTTGGATACCTCACCAAGATCCTTCATGTCAAAGTGCTCCTTCAGTTGAGCTAGGGTGCTTTGGTAAAAAGCCTGATTCTTCAAAAACATCAGAAGATCATCAACAAAACATAAACAATACAGTTTGTTTTGCCCCTCCTCCTTGACAAACACACACGGATCAGCTTTGCCCTGGTGAAAACCTAGAGAAAGCAACGTCTCAGTGAGTTTTGTGTTCCAACACCTGGCACTCTGCTTGAGACCATATAAGGATTTCCGCAGTTTACAGACCATTCCCTTCTGTATCTGCATCCCGTCAGGTGGAAGCATGTACAGCTCCTCCCCCAAAATCCCGTACAAAAAAGCTGTATTAATGTCATGATGGGTAACATGGAGTTTCTCCTCCACAGCGATCTTGAGCATCAGCCGAACGCTCTCATATTTGACGGTGGGCGAGTAGGTCTCGTGGTAATCCTGTCCTGGTACCTGTGAAAAACCTCTGGCAACCAACCTGGCTTTGTGTCTGACAACCTTGCCATTCTGGTCTGTCTTGGCCTTGAAGACCCATTTGCTGCCAACCAGTCTCATCCCTGGGACTGCCGGTACCAGCTCCCAAGTTTGGTTCCTGTTCAAGGAATCAACTTCAGCCTTCAAGGCATTTAGCCAAGGCTCAGCATCTTTAGAGGTTAACTCTTGAACCTCTTTGAAGCTTGAAGGTTCCCACACCTTCTCTGAGCTACTAAGAACAGCAGTTGCCGTCTTAGCAAACTCATCAGCAAATCTCTTCGGAGGTCTGCCTTTGGTCGCCGTATCAGACCTGTGAACCAGACGCAAGTCTTCTGGACTCATCTCCTCCTTCTTAGGAGAAAAATGACCAATGGTGAACAGTGGTTCTTCTAGTTCATTGTCAGACGCATCAGATGGTCTGACCGAGGCCTTTGCGCTCTTGTAGTCTGCTGTGTCATCACTGTCACTGACACCAGCAGCAGCGCCGCCCACTGAACTGGAATCCGAACTCTGATCATCATCATCCTCATCCTCAGCTTTCTCAGCATGATCTGCTTTTTTCACATCCCCTACACCTTCCTCTGGGTAACTCTGGAAAATTCCCACATTTCCCCCCCACTTAGGATTGTACTCAACACTCCTTGTGAACTTAATGGACTTAGAGTTAGTCATCCATACCCTGTATGCACCTTTTTCGTACCCCATGAACAAACCATGTGCCCCACGCTTCCCAAGCTTGTTGCTTTGTGGGGTGTGTACCCACATGTCAGAACCAAAGATTCTCATGTGCTTGACGTTAGGTTTCTTACCAAACATCTTCTCATAGGGAGTACAACCAATAGGTGATGACAGTCTCCTGTTAAAAGAATAAACAAAATACGAGAGAGCCTCCCCCCAAAACTTCTCAGGGAGGTTGGCATCATGCAACAAGGCTTTTAGTCCTTGCAACAATGTTTGATTTGCTCGCTTCGCAAGCCCATTCATCCATGGCGATCTAGGCGTTGACAAGTCATGCTGGATTCCCTTCTCAGTCAGGAAAGCTTCAAACTGCTGAGAAGTGAACTCCCCGCCTCGATCAGTAAACAAACACCCGATACGTTTACCGTGAGCATTCTCCAACCAAGCACAGAATGCCTTGAACCTAGGAAAAGCTTGCGATTTCTGCTCGAGCATAAATACATGAATGTACCTAGAAAAAGAATCAATTAGAACCATGAAGTACCTTGCTCCTCCCAAACAGGGCGCAAGAGGACCAACCAGGTCTGCGTGCACTAGCTGGTAGGGTTTGGAAGCCAGCGCTTGCCAAGACATGTGACAAAATCTTCGATGTGCATCGTGAATACATCCTGCATGAAGAACCTTGTTAGTTTGTGCAACACAACAAGAATCAACATTTGAGACAGCAACAGCATTGTTATCATAAGTTATACAGAATAAGCCATCCATAAACTTTGCATGCAAAATGTCCTCTTTGCCTTTCCTGATGACACAGACGCTCCTCTTGAAGGATATCTCAAAACCACGCCCAGTAAGCTGTGGGACACTAAGCAAATTGCCCGCAGCTCCTGGAACAAAAAGTACATCTCTGATGGTAGTTTGCAGACTTGCAAGTTTCACAGTCCCAACTCCTGCAACTTGCAAAGTCCTTCCATCAGCCAGGTGGATCTCACCATCTTGAGGTGTGAAGGAGATAAACAGATGGCGGTCCTTTGAAAGATGGCAACTGGCACCAGAGTCAACAACAAACCTGGCCTTGGCCTTTGGAGCAGGTTTTCCAGCAAGTAAAACCTTGTTTCCCACCGGCGTGGGCTTTTGCAGCTAGCCTTTAGCCTTTGGTGAAGCTGTGCCAACAAACAAAGCCTTGTTTTTCCCTGGCTTGGGCTTTCCACCCCCCTGCTCCTGGCCATCAGACGTGCCTTTAGCCTTTGGTGAAGCTGTGCCAGCAAACAAAGCCTTGTTTTCCACTGGCATGGGCTCTTCACCCTCCCTCTGCTTCTGGCCATCTGCAGGCATCTTGCTCTGTTTACCTCTGGCCTTCCGGCCTCTGCTAAGGCGATGACCTTGGTTCTCACGAGAAACAGAGCTAACAGCTGCCGACTTCTTGGCTCCCCCTGGAGGCTGGAATGCTGCCTGGGATGACGTGACAGTCTGCTCCCCTTGCAGCTTGCAACCGGTGCCCTCAGCATCCCTGCATTCACTCGCATTCTGGGAAACAGCCAGGACCTCCGATGCATTCAAACTCTGGGCTGGGATGATTGGCAGATGGGCTTTTTTCAAAGCATTCCACATCTTACGTGCCGTCGTATTTTCAGCTAGCGTCTTTAATTCCTCCAGAGAGACGGACAAGACTATTACGTCTATGGCCCTTGAATTCTGGGCTCTCCATTTCTCTGGCAGAGGAACTGGAGGGGCTTCAGACACAGTATGCCAGACTCCAAACTGACGCAGCAAACTCTCACACCATTTTGCCCAGGTCTGATAATTGTGCCGATTTAACTTTGGGCACTCAGTGGCCTCAGAAGCTTGGAAAAACTCCATTCCAGCTTTTTCCTTTAGCCGTGAGCCTTTATGCCTTCAAAGACGTCTTATCTCGGCAGCCCATTAATCACGAATTCTCTGGCTCGGCTCCCAGACCCATTAGTCTGCCGGAGTTCAAAGACCTTTTCCGCGGCAAACAGAAAAGCCTCTGCTTTCGCTTTTCCAACACATACCTTTCAGCAGTCTGTCGCAGTCTTACTCTCCTGTAAGTGCCGTGAATCTGGACCCGAAACCTGTTGTTGGGATACTGCAGGGAGACAAAGTCCATCTGAGCCCCCAAGCTCGGTTGCCGGACGATCCATCGATCTCCCATAGACAGGCAATATCAGCAATTAGCGACACGAAGCCTCAAGAATAGATTGCCACATTCTTAGGCTGGTGCACACTCTATCAGCAGAATTCACACAGCAAAAGATGCACAGCAGGAGAGCATATTTACAGTTTATTCAGCGTTGGTCAGAACAAAGAAACCATGACCGCCTGCATCGGTATGTTCAGGCAAGAAGAAGGAAACGAAAGCAACTGAAAACATAAACATCCTGTGAACAGGAAATACGCAGACTCTGTGACTCACAAAGCCTGCTCCCTTTTAAGGTGGAACGGAAATATCCCAACACCACCAGGCTCCGTGGTGTAGCAACTTTCTTGGCAAAAAATGCCCCTGAAACAACAATATGCCGGGAACTCCCTGAATCAATAATCCAGGTGTTTCGCCGCTCATCAGGACACTCGACCACGGCCATCACAAGTTGCGCCGTCTGCTTCTTCTTTGCAAACTTCTTCTGCTGCTTGCGCTGCTTTGGGCTCCTCCGGACACTGCTTCCTCAGATGCCGAGTAGAACCACACTGGTAACAACGCCGAACAGCAAACGCAGCCTCTTTGCCAGCCGTAGCTCGGGTACGTTGTTTTGGCTGCTTCTCCTCAGAAATGCTGCCTGCACTCCTCACAAGCCGATTGCCTGACGAAGCACTTGAAGCTGACAACTCCTTTCTGTCACGCCTCTGCCATTCCTCCAGCAGCCTGCCAGTAACATAATCCAGAGTCAGATCTTCTTCACGCATAGCTTCCAGCGTGAGAACGAGATTGTCCCAGCTATCAGGGAGAGAACTTAGAATATTGCAGACCTTTTCCTCCTCTGGAAGATTACAGCCTCTCTCCTGAAGTGCCACAAAATTTGAAGTGCATCGAAAATTTGGTCATTTATCTTGGCAGGCACTGGCCAAGATGCCTGGGTTGGTTCAGGTTTGGACATCAAGCCCTGTAAGTTTCACATAAAATGTGTATCTTGCGCAGAAAACAAGGTGAAGTTTGCTCCGAAAGGCAAAGTGTCTAGCCGACAGGCTTCCAAACCCTATCAGCTAGTCTACGCAGACCTGGTTGGTACACTTGCGCCCTCTTTGGGTGGAGCGAGGTACTTAATGGTTTTAATTGATTATTTTTCCAGGTACATTCATGTGTTTATGTTCCAGCAGAAGTCAGAAGCATTTCCTAGGTTCAAGGCGTTCTGTGCTTGGTTGGAAAATGCCCACAGTAAACGCATTAGCTGTTTGTTTACAGATCAAGGCGGTGAATTCACTTCTCAACAGTTTGAAGCTTTCCTGACTGAGAAGGGAATCCAGCACGACCTCTCAAGTCCCAGACCTCCGTGGGAGAATGGACTTTGCGAGCGGGCAAGTCAAACTTTGCTGCAAGGACTAAAAACCTTGTTGCATGATGCCAATCTCCCTGAGAACTATTGGGCGGAGTCTTTGAATACTTTTGTTTATTCATACAACAGGAGACTGTCATCACCTATTGGTTGTACTCCCTATGAGAAAATGTTTGGTAAGAAACCTTACATCAAGCACATGAGAATCTTTGGTTCTGACATGTGGGTACACACTCCACAGAGCAGCAAGCCTGGGAAGCATGGGGCACATGGTTTGTTCATGGGGTGCATACAGGGTATTCATGACTGACTCAAAGTCCATTAGCTTCACAAAGAGTGTTGAGTACAATCCTAAGTGGGGGGGGGGGAATGTGGGAATTTTCCAGAGTCACTCACAGGAGAATGAAGATGATGAGGAAGAAGGGGAAGCTGATCAGAGTTCGGATTCCTGCTCAGTGGGCGGCGCTGCTGCTGTGGTCAGCGACAGTGATGACACAGCAGACTACAAGAGCGCAAAGGCCTCAATCAGACCATCTGATGCGTCTGACACTGAACTGGAAGAACCACTGTTCACCATTGGCTACTTTTCTCCTAAGAAAGAGGAGATGAGTGCAGAAGACTTGCATCTAGTACGCAGATCTGAAATGGCCACAAATGGCAAACCTCCAAAGAGATTTGCTGATGAGTTTGCTAAGACAGCAACTGCTGTTCTTGGTAGCTCAGAGAAGGTGTGGGAACCTGCAAGCTTCAAAGATGTACAGGAGTTAACCTCTAAAGATGATGAGCCCTGGCTTAATGCCATGAAGGCTGAAGTTGATTCCTTGAATAGGAACCAAACCTGGGAGCTAGTCCCAGTAGTGCCAGGAATGAGTCTGGTTGGCAGCAAATGGGTCTTCAAGGCCAAGACAGACCAGACTGGCAAGGTTGCCAGGCACAAAGCCAGATTGGTCGCAAGAGGTTTTTCACAGGCACCAGGACAGGATTTCTATGAGACCTACTCACCCACCATCAAGTATGAGAGCATTAGGCTAATGCTCAAGATTGCTGCAGAAGATAAACTGCACATTTCTCAACACAATGTGAACACAGCTTTTTTGTACGGGATTTGGGGGGGGGGAGCTGTATATGCTTCCACCTGATGGAGTGGAGGTACAGAAGGGAATAGTCTGTAAACTACGGAAATCCCTATATGGTCTCAAGCAGAGTGCCAGGTGTTGGAACATGAAACTCACTGAGACATTGCTTTCTCTAGGTTTTCACCAAGGTAAAGCTGATCCATGTGTGTTTGTCAAAGAGGAGGGGCAAAACAAACTGTATTGTTTATGTTTTGTTGATGATCTTCTTTTGTTTTGGAAGAATCAGGCTTTGTACCAAAGCACCGTAGCTCAGCTGAAGGAGCACTTTGACATGAAGGAACTTGGTGAGGTATCCAACTATCTTTCTCTGCAGGTGGAGAAGGACCAAGCAGGTAATTTTCTGGTACACCAAACACAGAACATTGCTGATGTATTAACCAGGCTGAATTTGGTTGATGCAAACCCAGCAGACACACCAACGGTTTGTGTATCACATGCCTGTTTACTTCCAGCTCTCTCTGGGAACTTTCATTGCATGTTGCTTTTGTATTACTGCTGTTTTTCCCGGAGACGAAGGCAAGCAGTCATGTTTTTCCTTTGTTCCTGACTACGCTGAAAAAAGCTGTAAATATGCTCTCTCTGTCTGCCTCTTCCGTTGTGGATGATTTACATATTCTGACGAAGAGTGTGCACGAGTCTCAGAACGTATCTGAGGCTCGTGTCGCTAATTGACTGATGCTGTTCCACGGGAGACCGGTGATTGTCCGGAGCCAGTTGGGGGCCTGCCTGATGCCCCCGTCTCCCTGGCAGTATCCCAACAGTGCTGTCTCAAAGACAGGGGCCACAGCAGTCGCTTCACCCCTGTGCCTTCTTTTCCCGCCAGCTTACTTATGCGGAGCGGAATGATGATATTTGGGATAGTGAACTCCTTGCCATTAAAGTGGCGTTCGAGGAATGGTGCCACCTGCTTCAGGTGCACCCGGTTCAGGTCCTCACGGATCATCGGAACCTCAAATATTTCCAAGCCATTAAATGCCTTAAGCACGGTGGGCTTTGTTCTTCACATGTTTTAATTTCCAGATCGCCTATTGCCCTGGCACCCAGAACAGAAAGCCAACGCTCTTTCCTGGAGGGACTCGGACTCTGGGGATGACGGTTCAGAGCCAGCACCCATGTTGACCTCGACCAATTTTCTCCAGGGAACCTGGGAGCAGGACTTTCAGGCACAGATTCGCCTGGCTGTTCGACAGGATCTGTTCACCAAGGACTGGTTGGATACTGTCCCGGTGCCTTTGGGACCAGGGGGTGCGCCACTTGATGTCTGGGATGGGTGTGTGTACCATCGCAGCCGGCTCTACATTCCGGAGGGGCCGCTCCGGACCTAGGTCCTTGAGCAGTGCCATGACACGTGAACCGCCGGACATGGGGGATACGCGAAGACACTGCAGCTACTGGCCTGAGCTTTCTGGTGGCCAGGGGTTTGGGTGGACATTAAGAAGTACATGCAGTCCTGAGACTTCCGGTCGGCGCCAGCGTTTAATGGCGGTCTCCTGCTGAGCTCCGCTCAGGAAGACTACTCCGCGAGTTCGGGTCCGACCGCTACGGCGAAGCGGGGACCCCTAAAATCACAGGCGCGGAAGCCTGTGAACAAGGAGACTCGGTGGGCACCTGAAGCGCCCCCCGTTACTGTGAAGGAGCCTTTTTAAAGGCTCCGGAGCGGCATCGGGTGAGAGCGCGGTGCTGAGAGTCGCTACCCAGCCCGTGGAGTGAAGCCGCGTCGCCATAACGGAGAGCGCCGATTCCTTCCTGGCATTTGGATTTACAAATTACCCGTGAGTAGGATTGGGAAACTTTCGGGATTTAAAGCAAGAAAGTCAAAAATTTGGCCGAAAACGGGAAAGAGCTAAAATAAGGAAGTCTGCCTTTCCCGGACTGCATGACAGCTAAAGCAATGACATACAAGCTGCAATTGGACGGAAGATAATTTTACTACTATTTAACCCAGACATTGAATTTGAACCTCCCCCCTTAGCAGCAGGAGCGGGGGGGAAGAATTTGAACTTGTATTACCTGTCGGAAAGAGGTGGAAGGAAAAAGATTTTTCTGCTGTTTTAAACCCTTGGGAAAGGACTGCTTTAAAAGAAGAGCAAGTCACCGGGACTGGAAACTGTCATCTGAGATTAGATACAAAGTTGGTGCATTGTGAGTTCGATACAAAGTTGGGACTTTATTTGCTATTGTTGGGAGTTTGGTTGAGGATACAAACTGACAGCTCTTTTAGTGGAAAGTTACTGGAAGAGTTGTAGCCATCTTTTTTTTCTTTGTTTCTCTGTACCTTGAACTGTGAGCTGCTCCCTCTAGAGGGTTGAGGGAAAATTTAAGTGTGTAAAGAGCAAGTCAGTGGAGTTTTCCATCTGGAAATAATTCCTGTGGGAACGACCTTGGGACATGAGTGGCCAAGAAGATGAGATAAAAACAAGAGCTAAAACAAAAATTGCACAAAGGAAAAGAGGTTCTATATCAGGCTTAGCCCTTGCAGGTGTAGAAGGGCAGGAAAAAGGGATGGAAACAGTGACACAAGCATTATTAAAAATTAATGAGTCCTTAGAAGCTTTGACTAAGCAAGGCACAGAAAATTCCAAACAATTAACAGAGCTATCAGAGAAGCTAGATTTGAATACTAAAAGTGTTGCATCCAATACAGAGACTATAAATAAATTAATTGAAGAAAATGTTGCAATTCGTAAGACTGCTGAAGAGGCAAAAACCATAGCAGAATCCACACAAGTAAAGTTAGAACCAGTTTGTAAAAAACTGGAGGAGCATGAGGCGGCCCTGTCTTTAATGGAACTTCAGAGAAAGGAGAGGAATCTGAGATTGAGAACTGTCCCAGAAAGTGAACAGGACAATTTGGCAGAGTTCCTCACAAAAGAATTCTCGGAATTTTGGCAAGTAAGTTTGAAAGAGGAGGAATTCAAGATAGGTACGGCCTTCAGACTGGGCAGAAGACAAAATAGAAAGAATCCAAGGGATTGCCTGATAACTTTGAGATCTAAGGAGGAGAGAGACAAAATATTAAATTTACAATATCAAAGATCTCTGGAGATTGAAAATTCCTTTGTGCAGATCTACAAGGATATTCCTAAATATATCTTGGAAGCGAGAACTTACTACAAGGACCTGACCACTTTGTTGAAGAAGAATAACATAATATACAGATGGGAGTACCCACAAGGCTTGTCTTTTAATTACAAAGGGGAAAAAACCAAAATAAAAACAGTGCAAGATAAAGAACAGTTTCTGGAAAGAAACCAAGAGGACCTCGTGAAGGAAGTGGTGGACCTGACTACTGAGGCAAAGGACTTAGCGGATATTTCGAACTTGACATTTGGACTTCAAACTCCAACAAAGGAAGAACAACTGCTGGGGGCTGTTGGAGGAGCAACCAAGTAAACAACAAGATGGCCCTACAATTTTTAAGTTGGAATTGTAACGGTTTGAACCTTCCCAGAAAAAGACGTGAGGTTTTTCATATTCTAAAAAAAGAACAACTGGACTTGATTTGTTTGCAAGAAACCCACGTGACTAGAATACATAGAAAATTACTTGTCAACAAAAGACTGGGACAGGAATTTATCTCATCAGACAAAGTGAAAAAAAGAGGAGTGGTGATTTATGCCAAGGGAAAATTGGCCCCTAAGTTGATGTTTAAAGACGAACAAGGAAGATACCTGGCAATTGAAATACAAGTCCAAGGAGAAAAATTATTGATAATTGGGATTTACGCTCCGAATGAAGGGAAGTCAGAGTTCTTCAAGAAACTACATGGGACATTAATGGACTATTTGGATTACAATGTAATTATGATGGGAGACATGAATGGAGTGGTCTCTACAAATATGGACAAAGCACTAAGACAGGTGGTTTCTAAGGATGGGAGACTACCTAAGACTTTTTTTGAAATGACAGATAATATGGACTTGATCGACATTTGGAGAACAAGAAACCCTCTGGAGAGAGAGGGAACTTTTTTCTCTGAAGCAAAAATGACTTGGACCAGAATCGACCAAATTTGGGTAACTAGTGGGATGGCACCCAAGATAAAAAAAGTGGAAATCTGCCCAAAGACTTGCTCCGACCATAACGCTGTAAAGATGGAAATGAACACAACAACAGCTGGTTCCTTCAGATGGAGGATGAATGACTCCCTATTTAGAGATGAAGAGGTGTACAGAAAGGCCCAGAAAACTATTAAGGACTGTTTTGAGATAAATCTGAAAACAGAGGTGGAGAAAAGAACAATTTGGGACGCAAGTAAAGCCGTTATGAGAGGATTCTTGATACAGCAGAATACTTTAAAAAAGAAGAGACAGAATGAAAAGAAAGATAAGATTTTGGAAAAAATAAAAGAAGGTGAAAAGAAATTGAGATCAAAGCCAAAGTCTCATGAAATTTTAAGAGAAATAAAGTTTTATCAGAGACAATATATGGAATTGATGAACCAGGAGATAGAATGGAAAATAAAACAAATGAGACAAAAGACATTTGAATCGGCAGATAAATGTGGGAAACTTCTGGCATGGCAATTGAAGAAAAGGCAAAAGTTGAATATGGTTACAAGCTTAGAGGTTGAAGGAAAGAACATTTTCAGGCCAAACGAGATTAGAAACTGCTTTCAGAGTTATTTCAGAAAACTTTATGCACAAGGGCCGGTGGACGAAAAAGAGATAGAAGAATTTCTTAAAAAATATGGATTACAAAAAATATCTGAACAAAGTAAAGTGACTTTGAACCAGAAAATAACTGAGCAAGAGATAGAGGGAGCCATTCAAAATATGAAATTGGGAAAATCTCCAGGACCAGATGGCTTGACTTCCAGATACTACAAAGTTTTGAAAGTTTGGTTGATTCAACCATTTAAGGAAGTCTGCAATGAAATTTTAGAGGGGAAGAAGGCACCTGAATCGTGGAAAGAAGCATACATTACACTTATACCAAAATCTGAGACTGATAAGAACCAGATTAAGAACTACCGCCCTATATCATTGCTTAATGTGGATTACAAAATTTTTGCAGACATTTTGGCAAAAAGATTGAAGAGGGTTTTGGTGGGTGAGATTCATAAAGACCAGGCTGGCTTTCTCCCGGGAAGACACTTATCTGACAATGTGAGAAATATAATAGATATTATGGAGTTGCTTGAGAACAATATTAATACGAAGGCAGCATTAATATTTGTGGACGCTGAGAAAGCCTTTGACAATATCTCTTGGAGTTTTATGAAAAAGAATCTCAAAGGAATGGGGGTAGGCCAGGGCTTTGAGAATGGTATAGGTGCAATTTATTCTGAACAAAAAGCAAAACTAATTGTAAATAATGTGGTTACTGAGGAAATTGCTATTGAAAAAGGGACACGACAGGGGTGCCCAATATCCCCATTACTTTTCATATCTGTTCTGGAGGTGTTATTAAATATGATTAGAGGGGACCAGCTGGTAAAAGGGATTCAGGTCGGAGCTAAACAATATAAGTTGAGAGCGTTTGCAGATGATTTAGTTTTAACTTTGCAAGAGCCAGACACTAGTACTAAAAGAGTTTTGGAGATAATACAAGTTTTTGGTCGAGTAGCAGGTTTTAAGCTAAATAAACAAAAAACAAAGGTACTGGGGAAAAAATTAACAGTGGAGGAAAGAGAGAAGTTTCAGAGTGAAACTGGATTAATGGTAGCAAATAAAGTGAAATATCTAGGGGTTAATTTAACAACTAAGAATGTGAACTTATTTAAAGACAACTATGAGAAATGTTGGACAGAAATTAAGAAAGATTTGGAAATATGGTCGAATTTGAGACTTTCCTTGTTAGGCCGAATTGCTGTTATTAAGATGAATGTTTTGCCAAGAATGCTGTTTTTGTTTCAAACATTGCAGATTGTGGACAGAATGGACTGTTTCAAGAAGTGGCAGAAAGACATAACGAGATTTGTCTGGCAGGGCAAAAAGCCCAGAATAAAATTTAAGATATTAACTGATGCAAAAGAAAGAGGGGGGTTTGCCCTGCCGGACTTAAAACTGTACTATGAAGCAGCAGCTTTTTGCTGGCTGAAAGACTGGCTACTTCTTGAGAACACAGACATTTTGGACTTAGAAGGGTTCAATAATAGGTTTGGTTGGCATGCATATATATGGTATGACAAGGTAAAAATTCATAAAAGTTTCAAAAACCATATTGTTAGGAAAGCATTATACAATGTTTGGATTCGTTATAAAGATCTGTTGGAAAATAAAACCCCTAGGTGGTTGTCACCAATGGAGGCCAAGGAAGTTAAAAAACTTAATATGGAATCTAAATGGCCAAAATACTGGGAAATTGTAGAACAAGAAGGTGGAAATGTGAAATTACAGAGTTATGAGAAATTGAAGTTTAAAGTAAGAGACTGGCTTCATTATTACCAGATAAATGAAGTTTTTAAACAGGACAGGAAAATCGGCTTCCAGGTGGAGAAGTCAAAGTTAGAAACAGAATTGTTAGAACCCAATACTAAGAATCTGTCTAGAACGTACAATTTGTTGCTGAAATGGAATACACAGGATGAAACGGTTAAATCAGCTATGATTAAATGGGCACAGGACATTGGTCATGACATTATGTTTGCTGACTGGGAACAGTTATGGACCACCGGTATAAAATTTACGGCATGTAATGCCTTAAGAGAGAATATTATGAAAATGATTTATAGGTGGTACATGACCCCAGTCAAGCTTGCAAAAATTTATCATTTGCCCAATAACAAATGCTGGAAATGTAATGAAACTGAAGGTACTTTCTACCACCTTTGGTGGACGTGCCCAAGGATTAAGGTCTTCTGGGAAACGATATATAATGAAATTAAGAAGGTGCTTAAGTGTACCTTTCACAAAAAACCAGAGGCTTTCCTCCTGGGCATAGTAGGCCAATTGGTGTCAAAGAAAGACAGGACATTCTTTATGTATGCTACAACAGCAGCAAGAGTTCTACTAGCTAAGTATTGGAAGATACAAGAACTACCCACGCTGGAAGAGTGGCAGACGAAGGTGATTGAATATATGGGACTAGCAGAGATGACGAGCAGAATCCATGACCAAGGGAAAGAGACGGTGGAGGAAGACTGGAAGAAATTTAAATTTTATCTTAAAAATTCTTGCAAAATTACTGAGTGTTAAAATGTCATGGGTAAAGAATAGCAGATTTGCAGCGATAGCGATATGATTGGATAAGAGGAAAGAAAAGGGTTATAGAAAGGAATTTATAAGTAATTCAGACCAGGGGTTGCTGAAAAAAGTTTAAAACAGGGATGCAGAAAAGGGAGGCATGGGGAAGTCGTTGAAATTGGGTATACGAAAAAAATTTATGAAATTATACATGTTTATATGTTTGTTTGTCAGTGTTTGTTGTTTGTATTGTCTTATATTATATGTTGAAAAACTAATAAAAATTTTATATATATATTAAAAAAGTACATGCAGTCCTGTGAGACTTATGCTCAGACCAAGGTGCCGCGGCAGAGACCCCTGGGGCTCCCGGATGCAGTGATCTCCGATAGGGGTCCCCAGTTCACGTCCCGGTTCTGGGCAGCCTTCCTTAAGGGACTGGGTATTGAGAGGTGCCTCTCTTCCGTATACCACCCTCAAACAGATGGCCAGACGGAGAGGGTTAATCTGTGGAGAGAATCAGAACTCACAGGGTTAAGAAGTTCTGAGTGACGTCTCACATTCTGAGGCGTGGTTTAGTATACTGAGGGGAGTGTTTTCCTGTGTCTCAGTGTGTTGTTCCGTTACTGGAGGAGAGACGGGCAAAAATGAGTGCTCTGTCACCAGGAGGGTTCTGAGTTGGTTTTCTACACGAATAAAGACTATTAGAAGATAAGGAAGGCACCGTGCGTTAAGCCTGATTTATTACACGCACACACACAGCAACAGTTTCTACGCTGCGTACACTCTGCTACAAGTCGCTGTGGGAAGTCCTGGAAGCAGAGCGCTGAGTGGAAGCGTGTGGGCTCCAGAAAGAAAAGCTACAAATCAAACATTCCATAGGTTATGGGTGGTCCGCAAACGCTTTGAAGCAGTTTGTGTGTTGCCGGTGTGTGCTAGACGCTGGAGAAACGCTGAAGCCAGCTGGAGTCCTGCCAAGGGTCTGAGGGCGGAGGAACTCGCTGGAGAAGAGCTGCTCTGCTGAACCGGGAGCTGGGAAGCTACTGCTGTTACGTGAGTACGCTGGGCCCCGGGGGAGAAGATGGCAGACAGCCATGAATCGTACGCAGTCCCATTTGAAAAATTGGACGGAGAGAACTGGGAGGAGTGGAGCAGGAAGCTGAAGGCATGGCTGGTAGCCAAGGGTCTGTGGGAGGCGGTCCAAGGGCCTCCACAGCAAGCGGCGGCCGGAGATTCGGCAGCAGATGTTGCAAACGCACACGCGTCGCAGAGGAGGAACCAGAAAGCCCTGGAAGCTATAGTGCTCAGTTTGGAGGCCTCACAGCTACCTTTGGTAGAGGGTCTTGATAGTGCTCAGGCTGTTTGGCAGGTGCTGGAGAGGGTTTGCCGAGAAACCACAGCGGAAGCCAAAAGCCACATCCCCAGATGCAGTACAGCCTCAAGGAGAGCTGCTGGCAAGGTTGGGGGGGGGGGCAGAGAAGACCAAAGGCAAGTTTGCAAAGTTTTCCACCGGTTGTTTGTGTGACGAGGAGGAACGCCGCCTAAGAGGGGGCCGAGCTGGCACAGGGAGCCCATCCAGTTGCGGGGGGGGGGGGCAGGCCAGCGGAAGGCACAGTTCAGGTTTTTTCCACTCGTCGTTGCTTTATTTGCAATTCTCCTGACCATCTGCGTCGCTACTGCCCCCAGAGAGCAAGGGAGACAGGGCAGGATGTTTCCAAGGTCGCTTCCCATGGGAACCAGTTGGGTTTCCATGGCAACCAGTCCAGCAAGGGAGGCAGGCGTGGGAAGACGCAGAGAGTACGTGGCTCAGAGGGAGAAGACGGCGCTTATCAGCTATCTGCATCCCTGGCGGTTTTAGAGGACACCTGCCAAGGCCCCAAGGACGGGGGCAGCGGGAAGTCTGTTGCTAAGGCAACAATGAAGGACAGCTCCAGTGAAGACAAAGTGATGCGTTGGATTGTGGACTCTGCTGCCAATAGGCATCTCATAACTGAGACACCTGGTGTCAAGATGTGGAACTGCAAACCTGTTTCAGCTGGGAAATCAGTGTGCTTTGCAGATGGTTTACAAAAGCCATTGTCTGATGTTGGAAATGTTTATGTTTCTGTTTTGCAGGTGCAGCTGGAAGTCTACGTGTCGCCAGGGATAAAACATTGTCTTTTATCTGTACCTTGTCTCTTACAGGAGGGGTATAAGGTTTGTTTTGAAGAGAATGTCTGTACAATTTCCAGAGGGGGGAAGCAACTAGTAAGCATTGAGAGAAATCAGAACAACCTCTTTGTTCTGGAAACACCTCTGGAGGGTGAAGGGAATGCTGGGAAAGCCACCGTTCACACTCATGTTTCATGTGCTTGCGTGTGGCACAAGAGAATGTCACATGGTTCTTGTGAAGACATCCAGATGTTACCGGAGTGCACTAAAGGGTGCAAAGTAAAGGAATGTGGTAAACCCCTAAATTGCAGGGCTTGCAGGAAAGCCAAGACCAAGGGATACAGTTATCCCAGGGTGGAGAGAGTAACCACAAAACCTTTTGAGCTTGTGCACGCAGACCTTTTTGGTCCCATGCCACAGCCAAGTCTGGGCAGGGCCAGGTTTCTGCTGACGCTGTCAGATGATTTTACTCAGAACGCATGGGCGTTCACGCTGAGAACGAAGGAGGACGCAACGCAACTGATCAAAGATTGGATTGCAGAGGTGGAACTACGGTTCTCCACCAAGGTGCAAGGGTTCAAGTGTGACCGAGGTTCAGAGGTCACTGGGTCTGCTCTAAAGAGTTTTTTTCACCAGAGAGGGATACATCACAAGGTGACTTCTCCTCAGGAGAGGGGCGTGGCAGAGCTTAGGAGTAAAGCTCTGGTTCAAGAATCAGAGATTCAGCTGTGTGACTCTGGTTTGCCTCAGAGGTTTTGGGCTGAATCGATTAAATCTGCAAATTTCACGATGAACAGGTGCTAAAATGCAGTGGTAGGTGAAACCCCGTATTTTGCACTCCACGGACAGAAACCGCAGGTGCATTTCCTCCGTGCGTTTGGTGCGAAAGCCTTGGTGCCTGTACCAAAGTTTCAGCAGAAGGAGGGTGGCCCAAGGTACCAGGAAATGATCTTCTGTGGGTATGAACCTGCGACAAAGGGGTGGAGGTTCGCATATCCAGAAGGTGATCAGACCAAGCTTCTGATCAGTAAACATGCTGAGTTCTGTGAGCAGGATGGTTGGGTAAGGCGCAAAGCGAGCCCTGACGTTCACTCAGATTGTCTGTCTGAATCTGAGGAGGAGGGAGAGCCAGAGGCTGAACCTGTTGGTGAGGACCAGGTCCATGATCAGGGTCAGGAACAGGGTTGGGCGTCTCCACAGGTTGTTAAAGGAGTGTCCAAGAGTGAGCCTTCATCTCCTGTTAGCATAATGGAGAAAGCTCACAGATGGGTCAAGTCAGAGGGGGAGTCGTCTGATGAAGAAGACACACTTGCTGGCCCCAGTGGGTCAGAAGAAGCACCCCAGTTTGTGCCCAGGCGATCATCTCGGTCAACAAAGGGAATTCCACCTGAGAGGTTTCAGGTCACCAATGCGTGGGTTGGTTTCGCACAATGCGAACCTGAGATTTGTGAGGAGGTTCAACAGTTGCCTGACAATGATGCCAGGAAGGAGCGAAAGGCAGTGGGGAAGGTGTTGAACTCTCAGAGGTCTGTAAATGTGTGTTCACAACTCCTCTCAGAATGCAATACGAGAGGGGGTGTGGAGAGAATCAGAACTCACAGGGTTAAGAAGTTCTGAGTGACGTCTCACATTCTGAGGCGTGGTTTAGTATACTGAGGGGAGTGTTTTCCTGTGTCTCAGTGTGTTGTTCCGTTACTGGAGGAGAGACGGGCAAAAATGAGTGCTCTGTCACCAGGAGGGTTCTGAGTTGGTTTTCTACACGAATAAAGACTATTAGAAGATAAGGAAGGCACCGTGCGTTAAGCCTGATTTATTACACGCACACACACAGCAACAGTTTCTACGCGGCGTACACTCTGCTACAAGTAGCTGTGGGAAGTCCTGGAAGCAGAGCGCTGAGCGGAAGCGTGTGGGCTCCAGAAAGAAAAGCTACAAATCAAACATTCCAAGTCCTGGAGCAATATCTCCGCTGCTGCTTCCTGAGCTACCATCAGGATGATTGGCCTCCTGGCTTCTGGACCCCCATTCCTGCTCCCACCCCGCCATCTTGCCCCCAGTCCTGACGTCCCCTGCTGGGACTTCAATTGCCCGTGAACTGGACCGTGACAATCGACAAACATGATGACTGCTGTGTGATGGGATGATGAGCTGCTTGTGCGTAAAGTCCTAGTCCCTCAGAGTTTGGCTAAGTCCACAAACCTCTGTCTGTGACGGAGCTCCTTAAGCATGGCTCCATCAGTCGCTCGTAGAATCGGACAGTGGGCGTTTACGGAACTTCTTCCAGCATAAAAGTTCCTTAACGGAAACGTGTCTTCTGGACTCTCGGCGTGACAGTTTCCGGCGAGGAGTAGGTGTCCCTATGGGAGGTCCTGAAACCTCCCCACTATTTTCGCTGGAAGTGTCTCTGAGCCCTCCCTCCGACTCACTTTCCCTTGGAACTCCTCCTCCTCTCCCCCTGCTGGTTCCCTCCTCAGCTGAATAGTCTCTCTCAGCCTCTGTGAGCCCTTTCACCTCCTGCTTCTCCGATGGCAGTTCCCTGACATGCTGGTTTATCAATTTTAAGATCCAAGTATTCATATATAAATTTATATATTTATACATTTATAAATATAAATGTATTCATTTATCAGTGTTCTTATATTGGATTGCATATATGTTCCAGGGAGAAAACCTGTTTGATCTTTGTGAATTGTCTCCTTCAACAATATCTTTAATCTGTTCGCGATGATATCAGCATAGATCTTATAGTCATTGTTTAGCAGAGCAAAAGGTCTATAGTTAGCAATATTTGATAGTCCTGTTCCTTGTTTATGGATGACCGAGGTATAGCTCTCCTTCCAAGAGTCCGGTAGCTTTTAGGGGTAGGGATAAAGCATCTTCTAATTTTTTTATAATAAACAGCTGGAAGACTGTCAGGACCCTGATTTTGATCTTTGAATAGAATGCTGTACTTCCATCGCTGTAATGGGGAAATTCAAAGTTATTAAATTTTTCCTTAGAAATCATTGGTAATTTACATGTCTTTAAGAATTCCTTAATTTTTTCATTCTTCTCCGGGCCTTCTTTATATAGTTTTGAATAGAAGTTGGCAAAACTTTTCCTGATCTCTTTCAGGTTTTGAATCCAAGCTTCCTCAACTTTAATTTTACTAATAATTCTGTCATCTTGCTCCTTTTTTATCTGCCAGGCCAATAATTTACCCAATTTATTTGCATACTCAAAGTTTCTATGTCTCATCGACTTTATTTTCCATTCTATTTCCTCATTTATTAACATGGAAAATTGAGTCTGTAAAGTTTTTATGGTTAGTTTAATCTGTTCATCATCTGGTTTTTGGAAGAATTTTTTTTTTCATTTAACCAAATTTCCTCCCAAATTTCCATTTCTTTCTTTTCCATTTTCTTTTGGATTGCATTCTGCTTGATAAAGAATCCTCTTAACATCGCTTTGCTCGCATCCCATACCATTTTTTTCATTTCACAACATACTTCTCTCTGCAGAAATTATTCAACATAAAAAAGAAGAAGAAGAAACAACTTCAGTTAATATCAAACGTTACTGTTCCGGTTCCTCTGAATGTCCCCAAAGTGGCAGTAGGTTCTCCAAAAATTTTCTGCTTCTGGTACAGACAAAATTTTTCTACATTTGCCCTTAAAAAAGGAGATCCCTTCGGGGTACTCCCATCTATAATCAATTGTTTTGGTTTTTAGAGCATCCGTCAGAGCCTTATATTTATCTCTTTTCCTTATCAGTTGATTTGAAATAATTTTATGTATGATTATATCTTTTCCTTCAACTCTCAGGGTTGTTTTTTTTTGTTACTTGTCTGAAGAATTTTGTTTTTTAAGTCTAAGGACTTGAAAGATACGAGACAGTCTGCCGGCCAGCTATTTTGTTTGGCTACCTTAGAGTTTACTCTACAGGCTTTTTCTATTTTTTGTGTTACCTCTGATTCCTCAAGTTCTAACCAGACAGCGAGTTCTTTGGCTATTTTTCTCTCTATAACTTCCTCTGTCTCCTCCAATAATCCACTGAATCTCAATGTATTTTATCTTCTCTGCATTTGTAAAATTGCCAGAGAGTCCCAGATTGCTTCTTGTTGTTTCCTCAAATCCACTGTTTCCTCTCGTATTTTATCGCATGCACTTTATCGCTGTATTTTTTTCTGCCCTTCTTCTAAATTCTGAGATTTCTCTTTAAGGTCATGCACGGTTTTTATTAATTCGGAATTTTTTTGTACCAAATTGTGTACCTGATCTGATAAATCCGCTGTAATTTTAACATTTTCATCTAATTTAACCTTCATTGACATAAAATTATCCTCTACTATTTTAGCATTTTCATTTACAGTTAAGATCTGCAATGTCTTTTCATAATTCCAATAATAATTCCTTGATATCCACTGTTGCATCCAGATCATAAGCAGAGCTTCTCCTTGCTTGTGTGCCTTGTGTAGCCAACGATGCAGTAGGAGGTTTTTTACCAGCCATTGCTGGGAATTTCTTTAGCCTCTTTAAATATGTAGCTCCTACCATACACTTTCTTATTCTCAAATTTATACGTGGTTCAGTCTATAATAAGATACTTCAAATTCATTCACATAAATTCTGAGTAGCAAGGTTAATAATTATAACTTCCAAATTCATTTACAATTTTTACCTGATAAATTTAAAAACTCACTAATTTAAGACTGAATTATATTGTGCAGTTTATCCAGTCAAATAATAATATAATTCCAATAATTGATTAATTAAATGAAACCATATTGATAATAAAAAGAAAAAAGAAGTAGGGGGGCTGGGAAATAAATGAACATAAATAAATAGGGACACGGGTGGTGTTGTGGGTAAAACCTCAGTGCCTAGGACTTGCTGATCGTAAGGCCGGCGGTTCGAATCCCCGCGGCGGGGTGAGCTCCCGTCGTTCAGTCCCAGCTCCTGCCCACCTAGCAGTTCGAAAGCACCCCTAAGTGCAAGTAGATAAATAGGTACCGCTTTATAGCGGGAACCTAAACAGTGTTTCCGTGTGCGGCGCTGGTGCTGGCTCGCCAGCTGCAGCTTCGTCACGCTGGCCACGAGACCCGGAAGTGTCTTCAGACGGCGCCGGCTCCCGGCCTCTTGAGCGAGATGAGCGCGCAACCCTAGAGTCGGTCACGACTGGCCCGTACGGGCAGGGGTACCTTTAAATAAGTACTAATGCGAAACAGATACTATAAGAGAAGAGAAAAAAATGGGGTGATAAGAAAAATAAAGAAAAATTAAAAGGGACAAAGTGGGGAAAAAGACAGGAAAAAGAGAGAAAGAGAGAGAGGGAAAAGAGAAAGAAAGAGGAAGACAAAAAGGAAAAAGTTTTAAGAGAGCGACAAAAAGCTAATGTTCTGCCAGTAGAGAGGAATTTTCAGTTTGAGTGCTGTATCTTCTTTTCTTCACTACGTGTCTCAACTCCGTCAGATCTTGCTGTTGAGTGAGTGCGCAGCCTTTACCTCTAGAATGAAATTTTAGTCCAGCTGAAACCGATGACAGCCAATCAACTGACAGCACATTACTGCTGAGTCTTTCTGACCCAGCACTTCCATAGAAAGTATTGCAGGCTGATTGCATAAGCCAGTTGCATCAGCTAGCAAACTCAAGCCTGCAGACTTACTATCTCTCACATTGGTCCTAGAACAATGCAGCAGTATGATTGGTCCGCAGGAGCCACCCAATCCAGCTCCAGGTGGAAGTGAATCCACAACCTGATTGGCCTACAGGAGAATCCCGGAATTAGCCAATCACGTGTGGCCCATTGTGTAAATAATGTATATAAAGCAGATATTGTGGGGGAACTTTCATTCCTCGCTAATATGAGCTTAATAAAGAGCATGAAATCCACACTCAACTCCAAGTATATTTCACTTGCCTAGATGGAGGATATGGAAGGGCGTGTGTAGAAACTGGCCTGCTGTACAGAGGTAACATTTACATTAGCTGCCCTACTCACTTTTGCCTCTGCCCCCACCTACCACCAGCATGTGGTGCTCAGAAGGTTGCCCAGAACGGAATGAGGTAATTGGGTTGGGGGAAAAGATTTTCCACCCCTGAATTGGCATTTCCTTGTAGGGAAAGGCAATGCAGCCCCCCCCCAAGTTCATTTTGTGTGTCCCTTTCCCAATCCACCCTGTCCACACTAAACCTACCTTTTTGCAAGATCCAAGAGATTGCTTTGATCCTGTTATCAGCCCCCACTCTTACAAGCTGATGCAATTTGAAACAAAACACTGCAGTGTAGATAAAAAAGTTTTAATGCCACTGCCGTTTGGCCCCCTTCTAACCAGTAGTGTGCACACTAGGAGAAAGAAACCCTTGAGCACCTGCCTTCATTGCATGCCTGCATGATGTGAGTACACAGAGGACCATCTTCAAGCCTGGACAGAGGACAGTTAAGATCTGCAGCCTTGGTGGTTCCACATTCAGCAGTGCAGTCAATGTTCTCTAGATGTTGGGAACTCTTCATTGGCTGCAGCAGAGGCATTTGGCACAGGGGAAGAGGCTGGTTTGGAGGGTCAGCATAGCTCAGTGGTAGAGCCTTACATGCAGAAGTTTCCAGGTTCAATCCTCAGAATCTCCAAGTAGGAATAAGAAAGACAGACCACTGCCTGAAACCCTTGAGAGCTGCCACTCAGCATAGACAATATGGAGCTAGATGGACCAATGGCCTGGCTGTAAGGCAGATTCCTATGTCCCTTTACTCCAAGTATGGGGAAACTTGGGCCCTCCAGATGTGGTTGTGTTACAGCTCCCATCATGACCAGAGATTATGGGAGTTGTAGTTCAGCAACACCTGGAATGAGAAAAGCTCTCATCTCCACACCTGCTATATTCCCATTATCCATTTTCACCCTCTTTAGCCAACTTAAGAAGCAGCGAGTTTGTTAGTTGAAATGCTCCCATTGCCCTGTCATGTCCTCATCCCCATCCCTATTTAAAAGCTCACAAGTAACCCTCAAGGTCAAATCCTGGGACCCAGTGGCAGTCCAAACCGTTTTGCTGTCTGGGGCGAAAGACAAGATGGCAGTCTCTCTCTTGTTCTATAGGCAGAATCTGACCAGGCTTTGAATCTTAAATCATAACTGGGCAATGTCTTCCAGCACACTTGAGCTGACTTGGAGAACTCAAGGCAGGCTGTGTGACACACACAAGCTAGTCCTCCCAACACTTTGCTGCTGCTCGCCAACCACCTCTACCCTGCCCTCAGCATCTTCCGCCTGAGGAGGCTGCTGGTCCCTCTCACCCCCAGCCCCCAAAGAGCTGCCTCGTCCAAAAGATGGAGAAGATGAGTAGTAAAGTCATGCTTAAGATGAGAGCCATCAGGTAGGTGAAAATCTGGAGCTGGGGGTTGCAGGCACACGCCCACATTGGGGAGCGGTGGTGGTTGGGCATGATTGTGGTGGCAGTGGTAGCACTAGCCGGGCGGCTTGGCTCACAGTAGCTCTCAATGCTTGGATCTCTCACTGGGCCCAGGTCCAGGGTGTAAACCCTGGGCTGGCAGAGGAAGTACCTGCTCTTGCGCTGCTCCTTCAAGCACAGCTGCCAACCCTACAGGATGATGTGGTTGGGCTCCAGGCACAGCAGGCGCAGGAGGGCTTCATTGGTGGGCAGCTCAGTGACAGGCTGGTCGGAGGGGAGGACAGTAGGGTGGCGGCAGAGTGAGCACTGCAAGCGGTTCTGGGCTGGGGACACCAAGCTGAGAAGAGCCAGGCACTTGATGCAGAAGGAATATTGGCACTAAAGGACCTTGGGGTGCAAAAAGTGTTGTCGTAAGGGTTTCAGCAGATGGGGCATTCAGCCTCCAGCCCCTGGACCTGCTTCTCAGCCATGGGGAAACCCAGTCAACAGCACAGCCTTCTTTGCTACCTAGGAGACTAAAAAACAAGGGCAGGTGGAAACCCAATGACAGTAATCATACAGCAGCATCAATGCAGTGGAACCTTTGGCCCACGAGAGGGAACGTTTGGCTTGCCATAGGGCCGTATTTACTGAGGCTGATGGGAGTTGTAGTTCTTCAACATTGGTGGGGGTGGGAGACAAGTTTCCCAACATCTGGTTTTTACAGCATCAGCAAATGCAAAGAGAGAGGTCCTCCACCCAAGGGAGTTTGCAGTATGAAGTTTAAGAG
This sequence comes from Podarcis raffonei, assembly GCF_027172205.1. Taxonomy (NCBI): domain Eukaryota; kingdom Metazoa; phylum Chordata; class Lepidosauria; order Squamata; family Lacertidae; genus Podarcis; species Podarcis raffonei. Next base: position 6,996,699 of record NC_070620.1, on the reverse strand, counting down.
TGGAAGTAAGCCCTTCTCTTGCAAAGCAATTGATAAGGCAAGGGTGGGAAGATAAACATCCACATCAGAACAGCCTGCTGGAACAGGCCAATGGCAATCTATTTTATTTTATTTTCAATGCAAAATTACAACAAAAATTACAAACATTGAATCCAAAATGAAACAGTACAAACAAGGAAGAAAACCCCAAAACACAAGAGAGGGAAAACACACACACACACACACACACAAACAAAAAAACAAAAAAACCACCACACATCTACAAATAATACCATATCATCATTCTAATCTAATCATTACTGTCAGGGGACTGCCATCGGAACAGGGAAGGGAAGGAGAGGGGCAGTTAGGTTACAGGGAACCTCCGAAAATCTTGTGAAGCAGTTCCCCTTCCTGTGGTGGGGAAAGCCACACCTCCAGTGGGGAAGAGGGGAAGGGACCAGACGATGCTGCTGGGAGCCTCAGCACCGCTCCTGGGCAAGCCAGCCAGTAGGGAAGCACGCCTCTTCCGTCACCCACCCTGCGCAGAGGTGTAAAACGCAAAGAAGGAAGGAAAAGGCTGGGGGTGACTAAGCTATTATGTTGGGGGAGGACCCGGAAATGACCACTCCCGGATTCTGCTAGCGATTGAGGCAGACATGAACTTGTGGTTCTACACTGTAAATAGTTTTGCACCAAAATAAAACCTGTAAAAGACAGGTTGGAGTCCTGACTGGTTACTCACAAGCAACCACCATTGCCATCTGACAGCAATCCGGGAGTCATTGCGGTTGCTCAAGTGTAACAGCAGAGACACACACGATGAGTCACCTCAAAAAGGGAGCTGCAGGCGGAGGCACTGAGGGAGAGGAGGCGTGGAACGTAGCAGCCATGGTACAGAGGAACGTGGAGTTGGAGCCACACGTCATTGAGCTTGTAGTGAGGCTTGAGGAGCGCAGAGTGCAGGACCAGCAGGTCAGAACCACTCCAGTTGGGAGAAAAGTACCATTGCTGCTGAGCAAGTTTGGAGGGAACCCCCAAGAATACCTGGCATTTAAGACTGAGATTAAATACGCCCTGGACTTGCAAAAGAGGGCCACCCAATGGAAGTGCAGGTGTTAATCGATTCTGGGGCGAGTGAGAATTTTTTCAGCAGAGACTTTGCCTTGGAGCACCAGTTGCACCTGTTACCACTAGACTTTCCCTTGCAAGTCACCACCATTGATGGGAACCCTGAAACCAACCGTCTCCTTGATCTCAGACCCACTGAAAGAGGCGGTCATTAAACCGCTTCTTAAAAAAACATCTTTAGACCCAGCCAATATGGCTGTCAGCTTCGTTCCGTAGCTGACAGAGGCTGGGAATCTAAGCAAGCCAAGGGAGATAAGGACACTGGAATGTGGACTGGAATGTGAGAGGGAGGAGGGGCAGCCGAGTGGCAGAGTTTCAGAGAGCAGAGAGCAAGCAGAAGATAGCAAAGCTCTAAACACCAATCTTAGTTCAGAGACAGAAGGGGAGAGGCCGGGAATAGCTAGCCCAAAAACTTGAAGGCGCAAAAAGGTCAGTAAGAGGAGGGGAAAAGAGCGGAAGCGAAAGGTTTTTTTCCACTGTTGGAAGAAGAGGAAGGGGCGGAGTTTAGACTCGGCAACTGCTAACTTGGAGTCAGACACAGAGTGAAGGAGCTCCAGAGTGATTTATGTGTTTGAGCAATAAACCTGAGATAATTACTGCCGGTGTCTCGCTTCTGTGGGAGAGCCAAGCCATTACAATGGCCAACTATCGCCCAGTCTCCAATCTTCCATTCTTGGGCAAAGTGATTGAGCGTGTGGTTGTTGAACAATTCCAAGCTCTACCTCTCTTTCAAATCGGAACCAGTGAAGGCGGTGAAGGTCCTGTGCGAGTGCCTGGAGGCGGTTGGAGGATGGATGGTGGCTAACAGATTGCGGTTGAATCCTGACAAGACAGAAGTACTCTTTTCGGGGAACAGGGGGCGGGCAGGTGTGGGGGACTCCCTGGTCCTGAATGGAGCAACTGTGCCCCTGAAGGACCAGGTGTGCAGCTTGGGAGTCACTTTGGACTCACAGCTCTCCATGGAGGTGCAGGTGAATTCTGTGTCCAGGGCAGCTGTCTACCAGCTCCATCTGGTACGCAGGCTGAGACCCTACCTGCCTGCAGACTGTCTTGCCAAAGTGCTGCATGCTCTAGTTTTCTCCCACTTGGACTACTGCAACAGGCTCTATGTGTTAGTTTCTGTTTGTGCCACTGTGCAGCTGCTTAGAGTCACAAGACTCTGTTTACATTCAAGAGACAATCCAGGCTGTTGGAAGTCTCACGGAAGACGGATGTGATGTACTGGTTTCCTGTTCCTTTGTTTGTTTCAGTTGCTCTCTGCTCTCACAGAGAGAGAATGTGTTTTCTGTCTGCGTAGCTTAGTAATAAAACTCATAGAGATGTGGCCATAAATCTCATCACTTCCGTGTGCTGCTTTGATTCTCTGCATAATGGGAATGTGCCTGGAGGTCTCATCAAAGGCTCAGATCGTTAATCACATCGAAGGACTCAGCCGGAGGAAAATGAGCTTTATCAGCTCGGTCGAACGGAGATTTCAACATTTTTTGTTTCGGGCCCAGAAGAACATCAGAAAGAACGGAATGTAGGTTATCTTCTCTGTGTGTCAAGGGTGGACTTTGAACTTCAAGCCAAAACACTAACCGGCTGCGGCAGAAGGGTGCTTTTGGAATGCAGCTGCTTGTAAACAGACAGAGTCTGCCTTAAAGACTCAGACATGGCTAATCCAAAAGTACAGGAGGCTCTTCAAAATGCGATGGGAATTCCAAAGCTCTCAAAAGGTAATTATCAGGACTGGGTGCAGTATGCAGAGGCTCTGCTAAGAAAAGAGGGTCTGTTTAATGTGATAACAGATGCCCCCCCAGCTCCGGTGACCGAAGCATGGGAGGCTAAGGATTCCAAAGCAAGGGGGACTCTGACGCTTATTGTGTCCCCTGAAGAGTTATGTCTTTTGTGTGACAAGGACTCAGCCCAAAGAGATGTGGGACAGTCTCCAACGGTCACATTTAAGAACAGAGGCTGGTGCTTCTTTGCTCTTTTAGGCCAAGTTGCATGATATGGCACTTGCTGATGGAGCAGACGTACGTGCTCACCTCATGGAAATGCAGAATCTCAGGCATGAGTTGCAACAGCGTTGAATCACCTTTCCAGAGGCTGTGTATTCCTTCATGATTCTACATTCTTTGGGTTCAAGTTGGGAAGCGATTGCCAGCCAGCTTGCTATTTTGCCTACTGCTCTGCTAACGGTAGCGCATGTTACTGCTGTGGTGTTAAATGAAGCGGATCGGCGTAGTGCTAACTGCATCACTAAGGGGGAGTCCTCACAGATGTCATCCCAGAATGCAGTGGAACCACTAGATGGCGCCAAAGCTTTGAAGGCAGTGAAATGCTACTCGTGTGGATGTCTAGGCCACGTGAAGAGGGAATGTAACTATCCCAATGCCAAGGCAACAGAGCAGCACAGTGAAAGTTCAACGTGTGGAAAAGGCAAAGGTAAAGGCAAAGGTCAGAAGTCCAGGACAACGCAACTCAATGTTAGTTTCTGTTTGCCACTGAGCAGTGCTTTGGAGTCACAAACTCTGTTTACATTCCACACATTCCATACTGTTGGAAGTCTCACGGGAGACGGATGTGACGTTAGTGGTTTCCTGTTCCTTTGTTCCTTTGTTCAGTTGCTCTCTGCTTTCATAGAGAGAGGATGTATATTTCTTTGCTGTCTGCGTACCTAGAAAATAAACTCTTTACAATGTAGCCATAAATCTCATCACTTCCGCATGCTGCTGGAAACTCTGCTTAATGGGAATGTGCCTGAGGCCTCATCAAAGGCTCAGGTCGTTAATTATCGTCAGGGGCGACTAGGCCGGAAGATGAGCTTTATCAGTTTGGCCGAATGGAGATGCCGACATTTTGGGGTCTGGGCCCAGAAGAACAGACTGTAGGTTATCTTCTCTGCGTGTCAAGAAGATTGATGAGAGGTATGTGCTCGAGCCCCAGGAAGCCTGCCAGTCCCTAATTAAGGGTGGTCTTTGAACTTCTAGCCAAAGCTCTGACCGGTTGCTGCAGAAGCTCAGGAGCATGCAAAGGCCTCAAGAAGGGTGCTTTTGGAATGCAGCTGCTTGTAAATAGACGCAGCTTGCTTTAAAGACACAGAAGGCTAATGCCAGAATAATGGAGGCCCTTCGAAATGCCATGGCAATTCCTAAGCACTCAAAAGGGAATTATTTGGACTGGGTGTAGTATGCAGAGGCTCTGCTAAGAAAAGAGGGTCTGTTTAATGTGATAACGGACGTCGTCGTCCCCAGCTCCAGTAACTAAGAATGGGAGGCTAAGGATTCCAAAGCAAGGGGAACTCAGACACTTATTGTGTCCCCTAAAGAGTTATGTCTTTTGCGTGACAAGACCTCAGCCAGATTGATGTGGAACAGTCTGCAACAGTCACATTTGAGAATGGAGGTGGGAGCTTCTTTGTACTTTTATGCCAAGTTGCATGATATGGCACTTGCTGAAGGAGCAGACGTACGTGCTCACCTCATGGAAATGCAGAATCTCAGGCATGAGTTGCAACAGTGTGGAATCACCTTTTGAGAGGCTGTGTATTCCTTCATGATTCTATATTCTTTGGGTTCAAGTTGGGAAGCGATTGCCAGCCAGCTTGCTGTTTTGCCTACTGCTCAGCTAACGGTAGTGCACGTAACTGCTGTGGTGTTGAATGAAGCGGATCGTCATAGTGCTAGCTGCATCACCAAGGGCAAGTCCTCACAGACGTCATCCCAGAATGCAGTGGAACCACTAGATGGCGCCAAAGCTTTGAAGGCAGTGAAATGCTACGCGTGTGGACATCTAGGCCACGTGAAGAGGGAATGTAAACATCCCAAGGCCAAGGCAACAGAGCAGTGCAGCGAAAGCTCAACGCGTGGAAAGGCAAAGGCAAAGGTCCGAAGTCCAGGATGACGCAACACAAGTCAATGGTCTCACGCCTCACTCCAAAGGTCCAGAAGACGTCTAGATCTTTCTTCATCGACGACTCGGGAGCTACCAGGCACGTCTGTCGGGACAAACACCTGTTCGTGTCTGTTACTCCATAGGAAGGTGCGATTCAACAAGCAGGTGACCACACGATTTCCAGTCAAGGCTACGGAACGGTTGTTCTTCACAGCTCTCAAAATTAGCTCTTATCCTCCAGTGAAATTACTTATACAGCCAAATCGTGAAATTAATGTCTTTTACCCAATAAAGAAGAAGAAATTCTCTCGACCTTAGTTAGCTAGTCCTTGCTTTAGATTATTTATAAGACGGGGAGACGGACTTCCTGTTTGCGCCTTCCCCGATCGTGCCTGATTCAAAAAAAAATTTTTCTTTACAAATCCAATTTCCGTATTACTCACGGGTTGTTGCTTTTAGAGTCCAATTGTTCACAAGAAGAAGTCAGCGCTCTCCGACCATGGCATGCGGCTTCACTCCGCAGGAGAAGCAGTCGACTCTCAGCACCGCGCCGCTCACCCCGTCCCCCGTTCCGAAGCCTTTAAAAAGGCTCCTTCGCGGGTCGGGGGGTGCAAATGGTGCCTGCTGAGTCACCAAGTTCACAGGCTTCAGCGCCTGTGATTTCTGAGGGTCCCTGCGTCGCCGCAGCGGCAAGACCCGGATCCTGCGGAGCCGATTCCCTCCGGAGCTCGGAGGGAATCCGCCATTAGCCGATGGCACTAACCCGGAAGTGCCCAAATTCTAATATTCTTTCAATTAACTGTATTATACTTTTTGGGGGGTTTTCAACAGTCAGAATCAGATGCTTTGATCTTATATTCCTTTTCCCCTAATGAGATACCTTTTATTTTATTATCATTTCTTATGTCATTCATAAATAATTCCAGTGACAAGGGGCAACCTTGTCTTGTCCCCCTCTCTATACAAAATTCTTCTGTTATTTCATTATTAAGAATAAGTTTGGCTTTTTGTTTCCTATATATTGCCTCTCTAGCTTTAATATAATCTTCCCCCAGTTTCATTTCCTTTATGACCCTTTTCATGAAGTCCCATGACACCTGGTCAAATGCCTTTACTGCATCTATTGATATTAAAGCAGCCTTTTTGTCTGATCTTTCCTCTAGGTATTCTAGTAAATCTATTACATTCCAACACATTCAATGCCAGAGATCGTCGGTGCTGGCAGAGCTCTGAAAAAGCAATCCTCCCGGATTTACAATGCTACTCCTCCCCCCTGACCCACAGTCCACAATTGATGGAGGACAGAGAAACCTGGGGGTGTTATCCCATGTAGTGAGACTACTTCGCCTTCCCGTACCCAGGTCTCTGTCACGCAAGCCAGGTCAATCCCCTGCGAGACAAAAAAGTCATGCATGGTGGCGGTTTTGTTGCCTATGGACCTGGAATGCACAACACCAATGACAGAGGTGGGTAATCCCTGCTCGCCCTACCCTCGTTCCTTGGGATGGGGCGTAGATTGGAAGGGGTTCGAGCATCACTGCATCTCAAAACCCTTCACCAATAGTGATATCTAGCCCCACCGCCATTCCTCCCTAGCCCTTCAATAGTGGGAATCCTAGACCCCATACTAGCCTCCCCAATAGACGGGTAACATCCCCTCATTAACAAGTCATCCCTGGGCCAGGACTCCTGGGTCAAAATGGTAAGGGGAAGAGGTGAAGCTTTGATAGGGTAAGTATCCCTAGAAGATAAAACCCAACCAACCGCACCCCAAGCGGGGAGGACGGTCCCACGGTGTTTTGTTAACTGTCAATCCCCCTGCGGGAGTATTAATGAGGCATGTGCTATAAAATGGGGATTTCTGGCCAACAAAGAGCCAGCTTTGAATTCAGAAGATCTGTCCATCCTGTCTCACCAGGAGTACAGTAGAGAAGATCGATCATTCTCATAAATTTTTGGAACATTAGGCAAAGGTCCAGATATAGATTGGGTGCTGGATTTCTCCAGACTGTCAGCAACATAGAGTTATTTAGGTGCTGTTGCCATAGAAATGTCAGAGGTGCCAAATTCCTCATCTACTTCGATGTCGCTTGAAAAGGGAACAGGGAGTTGCACTGATGTCTTTCTATGGGGTAAAAAGCTGTTGGACGTCTTTAAATATTGTGCTCTAGGCTCTACTGTCCTTATATTTTGGGTAGAAATCTTAGTCTTTATACTCATTAGCCTCTTCTTCAGGTCTTGTAATTCTAGGCTTACAGAATTATTTTCTTCCTTTGGGCAGTTAGTATTTCTAGTGTTAAGCTTGAATTCCCTTGTCTGCATTAGCTTTGACTCTATGCAAGGAACCAATTGCCTCCTTGTTTCATCCTTAAATACCCTCACTGGGCGGAGAGAGTGGAATCACCATAGAGTATCCTTTATCTCCATGAGTCGAGATGGGAGGGCTGATGATCTAAAGGTCATAAATAGGCGCGCGATGTTTCCCAAGGTAGGCAGGAAGTGGAAATTTTCTAGATCTACATTTCAGTAATGGTAATTCAGGAGCTGAGACAAGGACATAGTAATTTGTCTGTGGTTCATCCATCTATGATTGTATCGGTGAATCTCAAGCATTATCTGGTTCGTTTGCAAGACTTGACAGGACCTCACTTCATCCATAGTTCGAGTTGGTGAGTTGTTAACAAAGTCATTTCTTATCATCCTTATAAGCCCTTGGGCATTTAAAGGGGATGAACTGGTATCCAGTTGTTTCTCAATGTTAACTATTTTGGTGAGGATTTCATTCAGTCTTTGGAGAACCAGATCCATAGTTTCTGCAGACAACATGCAAATCTCTTGGTAGGGATGCGTATCCGGAATCGGTTGAAAGCAGGCTCCTCTAATATCTTGTTCTAGAGACATGGGTGGGTCAGCGTTAGGAGCGTTAGGAGTGGGAGGAACCCCTCCTGCTCCTGCTGTTGCCCTCTTGGACGGATTAGCTTTTTCTGGGAGGAGGGGGGTTGGGTCATTGCCATCCTCCTTAAGGGGGGGAAGGTTACCCTAGCATTGTTACTCACTGTTTGTTCTGTTTGTTCCATTTCCTCAGCTTCCTCAACCCGCTCTGTTTCTGAGCCAAGGAAGACGGCGTTGGCTCTCTGCCAATTCTTTGTTTTAGAGGAATTATGAGTCCCAATTATACTATTCTGGCTCTTTGTACCTTGTTTTCTCCTTCTGGCAGGCATTCCGATAATTACCGTATTTTTCGCTCCATTGGACACACCAGACCATAGGACGCACCGGACCATAGGAGGGGGAGAACAGGGGGGGGGATTTTTCTTGTTCTCCCCCTCTAAAACAAGGTGCGTTCATCCCTTTTGAGGTCATTATTAGGACTTGCAAACTCTGTAAAATATGAAACAATATGTTGTGAGCTGGGAATACTGCCTTTATCAGTAAGAGCATGGCTGAGGACCTTGAAATATTGGATCTTCCTCCATTATAGAGCCCTATCCCCTAATACTATACTTTACGATCTTTTAAGTGATAGTGCAATCTACAATCTATCAGTGATTTGTAGGAGAAAACTGGATTTGATAGGGCTCACTCTAACTGATTTTGAAATCTCTGATCCCAAAGATATATGGGAAATTATCAGGAAGACCCTCACAGAAAAAAGTGTTCTCGCCATGCTTGAGGTTGCAAAGCACAGCACCTGCTCTCCTATCCACCTAAATCTCCCTTTGTGTAGAGATTTCCAAAAGGGATACATGACAAATCTGAAGAAACATGAATCGTGTAGGCTGTTTATGTTGGCCAGATTTAACATGTTTCCCTCGGCGGTAGTGAGAGGAAGATACTTAGCTATCCCAGAATCAGAGCGTCTCTGTAAATGTAGAAAACAGGAACCCGATACTCTAGAGCATATATTCTTTTCCTGTGATTTTGGCAGCTATGCCAGAAGACAATTATTTGAGGCCCTAAAATTTAATAGACAGTTTTTTACACAACCAACTGTTCAGGACCTGCTGGCGGACAGCGATGATCAAATTACTTTAATAGCGGCTGAATTTTTAAGTGCTGTCCATGAAGAAAAAATGGGCCATGATAAAGAGACTTAGTGGTTTTTAATGGTAGGTGATGTTGTTGTGTTGTATTATATTATTTATGTACATTTGTCAGAGGCTCAGGAGCAGAAGAGCAGGGGAGAGAGCAAATAGAGAGCGGAGGAGAGGAATCAGAGGGGAGCGTAGGGGAATATGACAGTGGACCGAGAGATTCCATGAGCTTCTCCAGCGAATCTGAAGATTCCCAGGAGGGGGCGCCTATGGTAAGGGCGAGGCGAATCCCAGAGGGGACGATCCATAAACAAGGAACCAGAGGGGAGTACCAAAGGAGTAGCGGAGGAGTAGGGCCAGTTCCCTCACCAGAGCACAGTGGGGGGGAAGAGTCACGTGAGTCAGGACCAGCTTCTCCTCCATCGGGGAGTGGGGAGACGGAGGGAAGGCCAGGTCCAGCTAGCCTCCCCGAAAGGGGGAGCAGTGACACAAGTGTAACGGTCAGAAGGAAAGTGGGAGGCTGCGCGCGCGCGCCAAGTTCAAATGTGGAGGAGCGCGGGACAGCAGAAAACCCGGATTGGGAGCCAGGTCCTAAAGCCCGAAAGAGGGGGGGGGAGGAGTCGGGAGAATCAGCGTCAGAGGAATCTCGGAGGGCTGAGACTCCGACTAGCAGAAGGACCCAGAGAAAGAAGGAACAGAGGAAGAGGTGGAGTAAGGCTAGAATCTTAAGCTGGTGTCAGGGGGGAGGAGATTCAGATGGGACTTCTACGGTCTGATGGATAGATGTAGCGTTGCGCGCTGCGCGTCTGGAAATGAGACTGAACTTCAATAAAGACTTTTAAACTTGAGCAAGAAGCAGCGTTGGTCTTGTGTGAGCTGGGACCTTGGGCAGCGCTGACAACATTGATTTATTTTTTGGAGTTAAGAATAGGACTGGGATAAATTGTGTTCGCTGAGCCCGTATTTTATACAGTCTGTATATGATGTTTGTTTGTTAATGTGAGGTGTGATATGCCTAATAAAGGATTTTGAATTGAATTGAACAAGGTGCGTTCAAGGTACATTCACCCAGGCTTGTGGGGCTGGTGGTGGGGGGAAGCACTGCTTTCCCCCACCGCCAGCCTCAAAGATCCCTGAAGCCTTTGGAGCGCAGCACCCGCTGCCCTGGAGAGGCTGTGTGCGCAGCCATCCCCAAGCTGGAACAGCGAGACAGAGCCCTCCGCCTCGCTGTTCTGGCTTGGGAACAACCTTGCTAGCTTCTGCAGGACAGCGGGGTGAAGGCACCCCGCTGCCCTGGAGAGGCTGTGCGCGCAGAAATCCCCAAGCTGGAACAGCGAGACGGAGCCCTCCATCTCGCTGTTCTGGCTTGGGAACAGCCTTGCTAGCTTCTGCAGGACAGCGGGGTGAAGGCGCCTCGCTGTTCTGGCCTGGGAACAGCCTTGCTAGCTTCTGCAGGACAGAAGGACAGGACAGAAGGCTGTGCGCGCAGAAATCCCCAAGCTAGAACAGCGAGACGGAGCTCTAGGCTGTGGATGTGGATGTGGCTGTGACTCTGGCTCTGGCTATCTTTCAGGTTCTGATTCTGAATGAGGGTCTGGCTCTGGCTCTGATTCATGGTCTCGCTCTGGCTGTGTCTCTGTTTCAGGCTCTGATGCTGTATCAAGCACAGTATCAGCCTCTGCCTCTGTTTTAGACTCAGGCTGTGGCTGTGGCTCTGTTTAAGGATCTGGCGCTGTATCAAGCACTGTTTCTGGCTCTATTTCAGGCTCCTGCCCAGTATCAAGCACTGTTTCAGGCTCTACCTCTGCCTCTACTTCTGCTTCTAGCTATGTTTCAGGCTCAGACTCTGTTTCAGGCTGTGTCTTTGTTTCCTGGCTCCTGCACTCTATCAAGGACTGTTTCAGACTCAGGCTGTGGTTCTAGGTTGTGGCTGTGGCTGTGGTTCTGGCTCTGTTTTGGGCTCTGGCCCTGTATCAAGTGCTGTTGCTGGCTCTGTTTCTGTCTCTGGCTATGTCTCTGGCTCTGCCTCTGGCTGTGTCTCTGTTTCAGGCTCTGACTGTGTATCTGGCTTTGGCTATGTTTTCAGCTGTTTGTCTGTTTCAGGTTCCAACATGGTCTGGAGCACTGTTTTCGGCTCTGGCTCTGGCTCTGATTCAAGGTCTAGTTCTGGCTCTGTTTCAGGCTCTGCCTCTGCCTGTGTTTTAGGGTTTTTTTCAATTTTTTTATTGTTTTTCCAAATTTGTAACAAAACAAACACAATACAAATATAAAACATACATAACATGTAACACACATAATGAAAAAAGAAACATAAAAACATTGCTTTCAATACCTAATTTAACTTCATTGTTAACTGACTTCCTCGAATCCCTCCTATCTGAATTTCATTTTATCTCCTTGTAGCAATTCTCCTAAATCTTAATTCTAATAAATTAAAATCCATTTAATTATTATATTCTACTCTTTTATTAATTCTAATCCCTATTGTTTAACAACCCATTATTATTATAATCCTCCGCCTATTTGTTACTTCCAAGTAACTTCCATTATCTTATATTACAATATTTTGCCAAATATTCTTTAAATTTCTTCCAATCTTCTTGAGTCTTCTCCTCCTTCTGATCATGGATTCTTCCAGTCAGGTCGGCCAACTCCAAAAAGTCCAACATCTTCATCTACCATTCTTCTATTGTTGGTATTTCTTGGTATTTCCAGTTTTTCGCTATTAGCAGTCTTGCTGCTGTGGTGGCATACAAAAACAATCTAACATCCTTTTTGGGCAATTCCAGACCTATTATTCAAAGTAGAAAGGCTTCTGGTTTCTTAATAAATGTATTTTTCAACATTTTTTTCAACTCATTATAAATATTTTCGACAGACTCCCCAGCGAGATGGCGACGTGAACGGCAGCCTTGTTCTATGCTCGGTAAAGCTTTGTTTTTACTATCTACTTTGGCGGGTTCTAAGGGCCCTAAGATGCCTTAAGGCGTTTATTTTAGAAGTTTTATGGTTTATGGTTCAGATTATTTCTACTTCTCCCATAAATCTGCAAGAAATTGCGGCAGATAAAGATAAACGCGGCAGATAAAGACTGTTAAAGGGAGTAGGGCTCATTAACAGCAAAACCTGCCCTGACCCTGCAATTTTGAGAAATCCTCTCCCTATTTTTCTTGCCGACATGAGAGGGAAGAAACGCTGCAGGCAGCATTCCAATGAAGCTACGAGCACGGCCAAAAAACAGACAAATATCAGGGATTTCCTGCCTGACAATGACCTAAATGAGATCTGTAGAAACTTCCCTACAGCAAACAGTTATGAGGCCCTAGCTCCCAGTACTACTCATGAGGAGCCTGCCGGCATTGTGGACGGCCTACAACTAGCCTCGAACCTGCGTATGAAGGAACAGACGGAACAGACTCTTGAGTCCCTGCAAAAAACTTCACCTGAATTATCCCAGCCACCAGTCCAGTTAAACAAGGACCGAGAGGCACTGGAACTGCTAATCTGCCAGACTGAGTTGATAACACATACCATCACTACCATCACCAACTTATATAAAAGGCTGGATGGGATTGAAAAGAAGCTTGAAAAAGTCTTTGGCTTGTTCAGTTGCCCCCCCCCCTCACTTCCTCAGCTTAACAATATTGCAAACCCCGCTCACCTCTGCCCAACTGTGCAGGCTAACCTTGCACAAAAACAAGTGAGATGCCTGCCCAACCAAGTACAAAACTCAAGTCTGCAACTCCAGAACAGCAAACTTGCAGTACTGGTGGGAAACCACCCCTTGAATCACAACAAATGGGCGGATAAACATTCGGTTGCAAATTCCCTGACCCAACTGCTGGGGCAGACACTACGCCCCGTAGATATAGTGGACATCTCATGGCTGCCTTCTGGACCTTATATGAGACGTATGGTTATTAACTTTAGATCTGCCCACTGTGCGGCAAAGATTCTAGGACTAAGAAACCGTACAAGAAAATGGCACATCTATTTCACAAGGGTATTCACCAACCTGACCCGCACACCGCTATGCACCAGGATAGGTGCTGTCTGTGCTGATGCTGGGCCTGTGCGCCATAAAGAACAAATAGGCGGGGGAATGGAGCCGGGACACATTACCCCTCAGGGAGTGGCAAGCCTGCCCGCAAATGACCTAATTGATTTTCTACACCCCCCGCTTGGTACTCTGGTCTCTACGTGCAACGAGCCTGGTATTGGACTACCCAAGCCAGACCAGTTTGAAATGCTCTCGTCCTCATATGCCTCGATGCCGGAATTGGAGGCTTCCATTATTTTAAGTCCAATACGTAATCAAGATCCACAGCATTTGTCAAATTTTGACCCGCTAGCAGTACCGACACAAGAGTCAGCTGTTGACCTGCTACCTGTACAGCCTATATGGGTCGGCAAAGCCCTCGCTCTGCATAAACCAGCTGAACATCATGATACATCAGCTGATCATCATGATATTTGTAATGGTGTCATCAAAGATCCTTTGGGCCAAATCAACCTATTGGCCCCTCAGTTAAAGCCATCACACCTACCTTGGGACCAGCGACCTCAAACCTGGAACCACCAAGCAGGGCAGAAGGAGGAGGAGCCTAACTCAGGAGCCTCAAACCACCGGAAAAGAGATTGACTGCCACTATTTCCACCATCACCCTATTTCCACATCCTATCTTGGAATGTGGCAGGATGGCTATCTAAGCAGGGTGACGTCAACCTTCTGGATTTCCTCACAAAATTTCAGATTATATGCCTACAGGAGACATGGTGTCTAGATCTCCATGTCCCTTCTCTACAGGGATACGAAGCTTTTGCTACCCCTGCGATAAAAACAAATTTTTGAGGCCGACCTAGTGGTGGCTTAGTCACTTTTGTTTCCACCAAGCTAAAGTGCAAGGTCCGGCAACAGCAGTGGGCGAAGAGTAACAATCTACAAATCCTACTTATTTCTAGCAGTGAAGGAGGAGATTTCCTTTGCTTTAATATATATATCCCTCCTATAGGCACCCCTTCCCAGTCGTCACAAACCTGGGAAGATTTAGAGCTATGTTTGGAAAAGGCTGAACTAGAATTCCCTGGCATGGATATCCTGCTGGCAGGTGATTTCAACGCCAGGATAGGAAACGACATTAATACGTACTGCTCTAAATCTCAGTTACTGCCAGAGGCAGATTGGTTTATTCCCTGGTCCTCTGATGATAAGGTCTTGAATAAGGCAGGTATTACATTAATGGAGACTGCCTTCAAACATAATCTGTATAATTTGCATGGTACCCATATGGACAGGTCAGGGGGTTTCTTTTCTTTCCTTGGGCCTAGAGGTGCGAGCGTTATTGATTATATCTTGGTCTCCCCAAAACTCTTGGAGAGGTCATAGGGCTTTAGGACTTTCAACAGAACTGAGAGTGATCACCTCCCTATATCAATTTCACTAATTCCCTGTGGTTTGGAGGATCCGCAATATCGCAATCACTGTGCAGACCCACCTCCAACTCTGGCCCTTTGCAGGCGTAAATGGAACAGCGACCTGGAATTCAAAATCAAACTACACCTGCATTCATCAGATTTACTGGCCTTGAGAGACCAGTGTATTTTATCTAATTCTGACCCCTTTCTAACATTTCAGCAGGTCTCAGAGTCGCTCTTCCCACTACTCACGAACCCCAACCCTCCCAAACAACAAAATAATTCGAGGGCCTGGTTCGATAAAGACTGTAGGAATCTAAGATCTTTGCTCAGGAAATTACAAAATAAGGTAAAACAGGAAGGGACCCTGTCCTCAGTGGAAAACCTGCACAGGTGGCGCTCTCATTATAAAAATACTCTAAAACTTAAGAAATCCCTCTATAGAAAGGAACAATGGGAGGCACTCGACAAGGCGATCAAATTGCGGGACGACAAAAAGTTCTGGGAAATAATTGCTCAGGGAATTTCACCCAAAGGGATAACTGTAACCAACAGTATTTCATCTAACTTATGGTACCAACATTTTCCCCGGCTATATACAGCTCCAAACATTGCTAAACCGAGCCAGTTTCCTCCTCTTAAAAACGATCTATTAATGGGCTGGGATCCTGTTACCGAATTAGAATGTTTACAGCTAATTAAAACACTCAAGAATGGCAAAGCTCCCGGTGAAGATATGATTCCTCCTGAGGTGCTTAAACTAAATGCCCAGTGGTGGGCTGCTTTTTTGGCCCAACTTTTTACGGTAATAAATGATACATGCAAAATCCCAGAAAACTGGAAACTGAGCCTGGTAGCCCCCATCTATAAGAAGGGCGACCCCCAAGACCCCTCAAACTATCGCCCCATAAGTCTCCTGGACATTGTGTATAAACTTTATACTCGCCACCTGCTAAATAAATTGGTTGACTGGGCTGACCACTCTAACTTGCTTAATCCGGAACAGGCAGGATTTAGAAAGGGCCATAGTACAATAGGCCATTGTTTGGTATTACAGACAATGATAGATAAGTATACAAAGACACACAAGAGCAAACTTTTTGTGGCTTTTGTAGCTCTCACATCCGCTTTTGACTCAATCTGTAGGGACAAATTATGGCAAAAACTATATGACACAGATATAGATAGACGACTTTTCAAAATACTTAGAGAGTTACATACAGACATTACAGTTAAAATTAGAACTGGGATGTCAGGCAACTATACTGACCCACTGCCAGTGGGGAAAGGGGTTAAACAGGGCTGTTTGTTAGCGCCGTTCCTCTTTAATTTCTATATAAACGACATTGTTCAACATATGGCAAAGTATAAGTCATCAGCTCCTGCCCTGGAAGGCAAACACCTGAATATACTGCTATATGCTGATGACATGGCGGTCATGGCACTCACTCGAAGGGGCCTACATAGCATGCTGGAGGGGCTCGCAGCTTATTGTTCCCAAACCTCTCTAAAGATAAATTATGATAAAACAAAAATTGTGGTATTTACTAGAGCTCGCCACACATTTAGATGGTCTTTAGATGAACACAAAATTGAACAATGTCTTCTCTTTAAATATCTTGGTATCACTTTCCAAGCTACATCTAGCTGGCTTGCCCACTTCAAGACTGTAGCCCTTCTAGCACGTAGGACAATTGGTGCTCTGCTCAGCTTTTTTTATTCGAGGGGAGGGCAACTGGTGACCCCGGCACTAAAAACTTTTGTTGGAAAAGTGATTCCCCAGATGTTATACGGAGTAGAACTCTGGGGATGGAATCAGAAGCTGTTAGAACGGCTTGAAATCTTCCAAAATTTTTATCTCAGAAGAATTCTAGGCCTCCCTCAGAGCACTCCGGCAGCTTTCCTAAGAGTGGAAGTAGGATTACCCTCTGTGTCTGCCAGGGCCCACTTAAGATTCCTGCGTTTTTTCACCAACCTCATAGATGCCCCGAACACCTTATTGGCTAAACAAGCCTTTGTATCATTACAAAATAATACCACTTGGCATAAAAATCTACTAGACATTCTATCTAGATACAACCTACCTGAGTTTAATACTCTCAAATTGTGGAGCCCTGATAAAGTTCGGGAATGGATCTTTGAAAAAGACGCCTTTTTGGACTCCACTAAGATAAAAAAACTCTGGGTTTTCCTACTGGTTCCCTCGAGTAAAAGCAGTCAAAATCTGTGCCAACTATTTGGTGGAGATCACTGATCCCACACTTCGGAGAGCTTTTACTATGGCACGGTTTCAAACATTGCCAACTGCTTATTTGACCGGTAGATACACAAAAACCCCAGTAGAACATCGTTTATGTCCTTGCCTTATGAAAATTAAAGAGGATCTTACACATTACCTCCTCTATTGCCCCATTTACTTGGGCTTTAGAGACGCATTGCTGCAAATTATACCCAACTCTATAACCAGTCCTGAAGATAGAGTAAAATGTTTGTTAGTTGATGCAAACCCACGCATTACCCATGTGGTAGCGGTTTTTGTGATGAAGGCCATGAAAGCCAGGGAAAGATTTATGGACAACAATGTAAAGACCCCTTCATCGTCTGTTTAACTCGTTTCTCGTTTTCCCTCCTTTTCTATTCTGTGGGAAGAAGGTTTTGTTGGCATAGTATGTAATGAATTTTAATATTTTTAACTATTGTAGTGTTGATGTTTGTGCACAGGCATGGTCCTCACAATAAATGGATTTTGATTTGATTTGATTTGAAATATTTTCCCAGAAGTCTTTCACCTTGGGACACGTCCACCACATATGATAAACGGTACCTTCTTTTTCTTTGCATTTCCAACATAAATTATCGTCTGTATGATAAATCTTTGCTAACTTTACAGAGGTTAAGTACCATCTATACATCATTTTCATAATATTTTCTTTTAATACAGTACATGCAGTAAACTTAACCCCTTTCTTCCACAACCTTTCCCAATCTTCCAACATTATATTGTGTCCAACATCTCTTGCCCAATCTATCATCGCAGATTTAACTTGTTCGTCCTTTGTATGCCATTCCAACAATAAGTTGTACATTTTGGATAGATTTTAACATTGGTATCTAACAACTCCATTTCCACTTTGGATTTTTCCATTGCAAAACCATTTTTCTTATCAAGCTTATACAGTTCATTGATCTGATAATATTGTAGCCAATCCAATTTATCTTTAAATCCTTCGTTGTCTTCCAACAATAAATCAGCATATTTCAACCATTTACTCTCCATATTTAACTTTTTCTGGGCCTTTGCTTCCATTGGTGAGAGCCACCTGGGTGTTTTCCTTTCTAAGAGATCTTTATATCTTATCCAAACATTGTATAAAGATTTTCTAATTACATTAGTTTTAAAACTTTTGTGGGCTGATATCTTATCATAACATAAGTATGCATGCCAACCAAATACATTGTCAAATCCCTCCAAGTCTAACACATCCACATTTTCTAATTGAATCCATGCCTTAATCCAGCAGAAAGCTGCAGCTTCAAAGTATATCTTCAGATCTGGCAAGGGAAATCCCCCTCTTTCTTTTGAATCTGTTAATATTTTATATTTAATTCTGGGTTTTTTCCCCTTGCCAGATAAATTTAGACATTTTAAATGTCTAAATGACATTTCTGCCATTCTTTAAAACATTTTACATTGCCAATAATTGGGATAGCTTGAAATAAAAACAACATCTTTGGCAATACATTCATCTTGACCACTGATATTCGGCCCATCAACAACAATTTTAAATTTGACCATATCTCAAGATCTCTCTTAATTTCATTCCATAATTTTTCATAATTATCCTTATATAAATTCAATTTTTTCACCAATAAATTCACACCCAAATATTTCACTTTTTTCACAAAGACAAGGCCAGTCTTCTCCTGAAGGACTTTTCTCTCCTCATTATCTAAGTTTTCCCCCAACACTTTGGTTTTGCTTTTATTTAACTTGAATCCTGCAACCTGCCCAATCTCCTCAATCAACTCCAGTCCCTTCACTGCACTGGAGTCTGGATCTTGTAAAGTTAACACCAAAGCATGAGCAAAGGCTTTTAACTTATATTGCTTGGATCCTACTGTTATACCTTTAACCTCTTCTTCCTTCCTTAGCATATTTAGCAAAACCTCCAGAACTGAAATAAAAAGTAGAGGGGAAAGTGGGCACCCTTGCCTGGTTCCTTTTTCAATTCTAATTTATTCTGAAACCACATTATTAACTATAATTTTTGCTTTTCGTTCAAAATAGATCACATTGATACCATTTAAGTATTCTTGTCCAACCTCAATACTTTCTAAATTCTTTTTCATAAAATTCCAAGAGACATTATCAAAGGCCTTCTCCGCATTGATAAACATTAACACCGCTTTACAATTTTTTTAAACTTCCAACCTTTCTAACACATCGATTATATTCCTAATATTATCTTTCATATGTCTTCCAGGCAGGAATCCTGCCTGGTCCTTATGGATATAATCTGTTAGTACCTTCTTCAGCCTATTAGCCAAAATGTTAGTAAAAATTTTGTAATCCACATTAAGTAATGAGATCGGTCTGTAGTTTTTTACATTGGGTCTATCTTGATCTGGTTTTGGTATCAGAGTTATAAAAGCTTCCTTCCAGGTTTCAGGTGCTTTGCCCCCTCTTAATATCTTGTTGCATACCTCAACCAATGGCTGAATCAGCCAGTCTTTCAAAGTCTTGTAATATTTTGCAGACAGACCATATGGTCCTAGGGCTTTGCCAAGTTGCATCTGGTTTATGGCCTTCTCTACCTCTTGTCTTGTAATCCATCCATTAAGTAGGATCTTTTTATTTTCGGGAATTTTTTGCAAACCATTTACTTTAATAAATTGCTCAATTTTATCTTTATCTTCCTTTCCATTTTTATACAGCTGTTTATAATATTTCTGAAAACACCTTCTTATGTCTGCGGGATTCTCTACCGACTTTCCTTCTGATACAATATTTGTAATAGTACTTTGTTTCATAGAATCATAGAATCATAGAATCATAGAGTTGGAAGAGACCACAAGGGCCATCGAGTCCAACCCCCTGCCAAGCAGGAAACACCATCAGAGCACTCCTGACATATGGTTGTCAAGCCTCTGCTTAAAGACCTCCAAAGAAGGAGACTCCACCACACTCCTTGGCAGCAAATTCCACTGTCGAACAGCTCTTACTGTCAGGAAGTTCTTCCTAATGTTTAGGTGGAATCTTCTTTCTTGTAGTTTGTATCCATTGCTCCGTGTCCGCTTCTCTGGAGCAGCAGAAAACAACCTTTCTCCCTCCTCTATGTGACATCCTTTTATATATTTGAACATGGCTATCATATCACCCCTTAACCTCCTCTTCTCCAGGCTAAACATGCCCAGCTCCCTTAGCCGTTCCTCATAAGGCATCGTTTCCAGGCCTTTGACCATTTTGGTTGCCCTCCTCTGGACACGTTCCAGTTTGTCAATGTCCTTCTTGAACTGTGGTGCCCAGAACTGGACACAGTACTCCAGGTGAGGTCTGACCAGAGCAGAATACAGTGGCACTATTACTTCCTGTTTCTGTCTCTTTTTTTAACTGCCAAGCCAGCAGTTTTCCACATTTATTTGCTGATTCAAAATTTCTCTGTCTCATCATTTTTAATTTCCATTCTATTTCCTGATTTATAATCTGGGAATATTGTATCTGTAAAGCTTTAATTTCCTTTTGAATCTGCTGATTCTTTGGATTACATTTCAAATTCTTCTCTTTATCTTTTAATTGCGACAGAATATTATCTTTTTTCTCATTCTGTATCTTTTTCTTAATCAAGTTTTGTTGTATGAGGAATCCTCTCATTACTGCCTTACTTGCGTCCCAAATGACTCTTGTTTCCACCTCTGAATTCGTATTTATCTCGAAATAGTCCTTTAGAGTCTTTTGGGCCTTCCTAATCATCTGTTCATTCCTCAACAAATCACCATTCATTCTCCATCTATAAGATCCCTGCAGAAACAATTTTGTTTCCAAAAACACTGCATTATGGTCCGAGCAAGTCTTTGGGCAAATTTCAGTTTTAGTTACCCTGGGAACAAAGTCTCTGGATAGCCATAAATAGTCGATTCGTGAAAATGATTGATTTGTATCTGAATAAAATGTGAAGTCTTTTTCTGTTGGATTTCTCACTCTCCATATGTCTGGCAGATCAAATTTATCTACCATTTCAAAGAAAGTCTTTGGTAATCTGCCAGCATTCATTATTTTCTGTCTCTGTGTTCTATCCATAAGTGTTGATGCCACTCCATTCAAGTCTCCCATCAAAATCAATTTGTAATCCAAATAGTCCAGAAGTCTTGTTTCCAGATTCTTAAAAAATTCTGCTTTGCCATCATTTGGTGCATGAATTCCCAACAACAAATATTTTTCGCCTTGTGCTTTAATTTCAACTGCGATATATCTTCCCTCCTCATCCTTAAACAACATTTTAGGGTTCCATTTTTCTTTAACGTAGAAAACCACTCCTCTTTTCTTCACTTTATCAGATGAAATAAATTCCTGACTGAGTTTCTTATTCTGAAGGACTTTTCTATGTAATCTAGTAACATGGGTTTCTTGTAAACAAATTATGTCCAAGTTCTGCTTTGCTAACACATGATAAACTTGGTTCCTTTTTGGCCAAGAGTTCAAACCATTTACATTCCATGAGTAAATTTTCAATGCCATCTTGTATTTTTAGGGAGCTCCTGCACCTGCCCCCAGTGGCTGTGGGCTATCCACTCCAAAGTCCTTGGTGTTTTTTTTCCAGAAACCTTGCTTTTTCTTCAACAGTCCTGATTCTTTGTTTTCTTCCTAAAAAGTTAAAGGAAAGGCCACCAGGAAATTCCCACCTGAAAAAGATGTTCTTCTGTCTCAAGGCACCAGCCAGATCTGTGTAATTATTCCTTAAGCTCAAAAAATGCTTTGGGATCTCTTTGAATAAAATAATTGGTTTATCTTTGATCTTCAGACTTTTTTTATAGTGTAGACCCAGGATATTCCCTCTCTGTTCTTTGGTCTTAAAAACTACAATGCAATCGGACTTTCGGTGGAGCACAAGCCTGACACGAGCGAGTGATCTCTCCGGGAGAGAAACCCTGGCTATTTCGGCCTTAAAAGGGGGGGTTTAGGGCGAAAAAACACCCCTGTCAAGCCTCTAGTGGGTGTCCAGAGGTTCAGGTTCCCGGCAGTGCCTAAAAGCTGCCCGTCCGGCCATCAGGTAGCCTCTGAAAAAGAGGTGAAGAGTGCGGCGGAACGGGATAGCAGGCTATCGGGAAGCCATTGCTACGGCTGAATAGCGAAGCCCCGAGCTTGCAAGGAACAGCGCTCCGCTCTTGAAACTAAGAAATTCGGACTTGAAACATCTAAAATTGGATTGAAAAGTATTAAGGGGAGTTCCGAATTAAAAAAGGAGAAGATTCCGAGTTCAGTTGTCATCTGAAATCAGCACAGACGCAGCACCGTAAGCAGAGCCAGAAAGCGAAAGTGAGTTGCCGCTAGCGGCTATTTTTCTGTTTCTCCCTAACTATTAGAAACTGTTTCAAACTAAGTTAAAAGTTTAAAAGTAACTATTTTTGAGGACTTAAATGGGTGAAACGTCAAGGGGGAACAGAAGGTAACTATTGAGACAAAATAGAGGTCTTAGATGCAACTGAGCATATAGAAGGATTGAACTGTCTTCCCACTTTTACTTTCAAGATTAAACTGTTACGCCAAAAGAAGAGCTTCCGACTCCATTTTAACTCAATAAAAAGGGTATAGTGGCAGAGAAAGAAGAACCAATCTATCTTCCCACTTTTTCTCTTTTGTGGATTTTGGTCACTTTTTTGGGGGGGGGGGTTTAAAATTGGAAAAGCTAAATTCAGTAGTTTAACTTTGGTTATTTGGCAATTCCTTATTGAAAAACTATTAATGTGGATTGGAGTTCCCTAGTGGATGGAATGAGACATTACAACTTGTTTTTCAGAATTTTTCTTTGTTAATGGTGTAATTCTGGACTGGAGGAATATCTGCTTCCTGTTTGGCCCCCTTCTCCTGGAATTGCTTTTTTGCCTTATTTCCTATGGGATGTCCTGTTCGGAATTATAAATCACAACACCTCATCCTCTCAGACAGCTATATTCCTCTATAAAACCTCTTGGATTATTAAACAGAAATTATTCAGTTTAAGCATTGGTTACAACTAATTTTTGGAAACAAATCAAAAATATTGGCATCACAATACACTCTTGTCATTTTTGTTTTTCTTTCTTGTAAAAATTATTTTTTGTGCCTTTTCGGGAAATAACCATTTTTGGATATTCCAGTTGGATTACAATCTAAGTCTTTTGTATTACAATTTGTATTACAATTTGGATTATAACTCAACTATCTCTATGCAAACTGTTTTTGGTTTTCTTTTTTTGTCTTATTTGAGGATTAGCCCGAGTGGGGGCAAGAAGTTTAGCAGCTATTTAAACTTTGGTACAGAAAATTGGTTACTTTATAACGTTCAGCTGTGGAAGTATTTCCTTTCATAAAGTCATTATTTTTTATTAATCCCCCCATATTGCCCTAAAAACTTTGGATCAATATTAAGAAATTGTATTTTGTCTTTTCGGGATTTTATATTGTGAAATTGTTTAAGTAATATTGGTTAACTTTGAACCAAATAATTAATAGGAGAAATTTGTTTTGTTATTGGATATATTGGGATATTTCGGGAAGGAAATGTCACACCCGCCGAAAAAAGGGGCAGAGGGGGGGACGCCAACAGATAGGAGAACTTCAAAGCAAGAAACGGAGTTTAGAACAGAAATATTGAAAATGTTTGCAGAGATAAAACAAAGTGAGAAAAATCTGGAGACAAAACTAGAACAGGTGGATAATAAAATTGGAAAAATGGACAAAAAAATTGATGAGACAGTTAATGAACTGAAAGGGCAGATAAAAGAGGTATCTAAAAGAGTGGACGAGGGGTTAAAGAGGACAAAATTGGAATGGATGAAGAGTGAGATGGTGGAAATAAACAAAACACAGGAAGAAATAAAAGATTTGATTGCTATGAACGAACTGAGACAGAGGGAAGTGAATTTGAGGCTGAGATCAGTGCCGGAAACACAGAATGAAAATATAAGAGAGAGACTGACAACGGAAATTGCGCAGTGGTTGGAGATGCCAGAGGAAGAAGTTGCCAAAACAGTACAAAATGCATTCAGAATGAAAGCAAGGACAAGTAGAGCAAAGAAATTTCCTGGAGACTGTTTGATTACATTCAAGGACAGAGAGATGAGAAATCTGATATTACAGAGAAACAGAGAAAAAAGGTTATATATAGACGGGAATTACATAATCATCTTTAAAGATATACCAATAAGGCTGTTGAAACGAAGAGACCCATACAAACCACTGGTGCAGATCCTCAAGAAAAATAAGATTGATTTCAGATGGGAATTTCCGGAGGGAGTCTCGTTCTTCTATAAAGGCAAGAAACGAAGATTGACAAGCCCAGAGGAAATAGGGAAATTTACGAGAAGGTACAAGGAACTACAGGTGGGAGAAGAAGAGGCCAAGGGAGCAGAAGGAGGAGCAGGATCCAAGGAGGAGTCCGAATCAGGAGAGGAAGATGAACAGAATGGAAAGAAACCGGAAGAAGAAGAAGAGGAAGAGGAAGAAGAAGAGGTAGATAGATTATAAGGAAACAAACTAAATTTATTTAATTGGAAGGCATTATGGCATTAAAATTATGGAATTGGAATATTAATGGGATGAATGATAAGAGGAAACGAAACAAAATTGAACAATTTCTAAAAAAGAAAAATTTGGACATTATATGTTTGCAAGAAACTCATGAGGCAAAAAGACACAGGAAAATTCTGATCAACAAAAGACTTGGGAATGAATTTATATATTCGGATAAAGAGAAAAAAAGGGGAGTTGTCTTATATATCAAAAACAAAATTGAATCTCACCAAATATTCAAAGATGAAGAAGGAAGAATTATAGCAGTTCAAATCAAATGGCAAGGCGAAAAATTAATAATTGTCGGGATCTATGCACCAAATGGAAATAAGACTGATTTCTATAAAGTATTGGAGGAAAAACTATTTGAATATATGGATCAGAAAATTATAATAATGGGAGACATGAATGGAGTGGTATCATTGGAAATGGACAGACTAAGGGATGTAAAGAACAAAGAAGGGAAACTGCCTAAGACATTTTTTACGATGACGAAGAATTGTAACCTGATCGATATTTGGAGACTTAGACACCCATTGGAGAAACAATTTACGTATTATTTAGAACTGAATCAGTCAATGTCAAGAATAGATCAAATATGGGTATCGAACGAACTGACTCCAAGAATCCAACAAATCGAAATACAAGCCAAAGTAATTTCAGATCACAACCCAATAAAAATGGAGTTAAAAGGTTTTGAAGAAAGAACTTTTAGATGGAGAATAAATGACTACTTATTGGATGATCAGAAGGTTGTAGAAAAAGCACAAAAGAAATTATCCGAATATTTTATGGACAATATCAACAAAGGTACTAAGATGAATATAGTTTGGGACGCAAGCAAAGCAGTTATGAGAGGATTTTTTATCCAGCAGAACTCATTGAAGAATAAAAACAAGGAAAAAAGGAAAAAAGAAATTCTAAGGCGGATTATGGACAATGAGCAAAAACTGATCAAAAAGCCAAACAATTTGAAAATCAAGCAGGAAATCAAGACTCTCCAAACTCAATTTGCAATGATAATAAAGAAGGAAGTCGAATGGAACATTAAAAGGTTAAGGCAGAAAAACTTTGAGTTCGCTAACAAATCAGAAAAATGGCTTGCGTGGCAACTTAAAAAGAGAAAGGAGCAGAGCACAATCAATAAAATTAGGATAAACAGCGAAGAGACAGCTAACCCGAAAGAAATTAGGAAAGGATTCTTGGACTTTTATAGGCAACTATATAGAAATAAAAAAAGGAACAATATGAAGAAAATAGAAAGATATCTAAGAGATAAAATGGTGCAGAAGATCCCGACAGATCAAAAAGACCAGCTGAATGCCCCAGTAGAAAAAGAGGAAGTAAAAGAGGTGATAAAAGAGCTGAAGAGAGGGAAAGCTCCGGGTCCTGATGGATTTACATCTAGTTATTATAAAGAAATGAAAGACGTGTTGATGTTCCCTTTGATGGAAGTTATGAATAACATTTTAAAAGAAAGAGACATTCCAGAAACGTGGAAAGAAGCATATATTACACTGATCCCCAAACAGGATTCGAATTTAACTCAAGTCAAAAATTATAGGCCTATTTCACTATTGAATACGGACTACAAGATATTTGCGGGAATCTTAGCGAAGAGATTGAAAAGGATATTAACAAGACTTATACATAAGGATCAAGCAGGTTTCCTACCAGGCAGACAAATGAAAGATAATATAAGAAATATAATTAATGTCTTAGAATATCTGACTGCTAGGAATCATAAACAAGCAATTTTAATGTTTGTGGACGCTGAAAAGGCCTTTGATAATATTATATGGGAGTTTATGTTGAAAAATTTAGAATATATGGAGGTGGGGAAAGAGTTTTTCAATGGCATATCGACTTCCGGGTTAGCGCCATCAGCTAATGGCGGATTCCCTCCGAGCTCCGGAGGGAATCGGCTCCACAGGATTAGGGTTTTACCGCTGCGGCGACGCGGGGACCCTTAAAAATCACAGGCAGTGAAGCCTGTGAACCTGGTGACACGGCGGGCACCATTTGCGCCCCACCCGACCTGCGAAGGAGCCTTTTTAAAGGCTTCGGAACGGGGGACGGGGTGAGCGGCGCGGTGCTGAGAGTCGACTGCTTCTCCTGCGGAGTGAAGCCGCGCTGCCATGGCCGGAGAGCGCTGACTTCTTCTTGTGATTTGGACTTTAAAATAACAACCCGTGAGTACTACGGAAATTGGATTTCTAAGGAAATTTTTCTTTTGTGAATTAGGCATGATCGGGGAAGGCATAAACAGGAAGTCCGTCTCCCCGTCTTGTAAACAATCTAAAGCAAGGACCTGCTAACTAAGGTCGAGAGAATTCTTTCTTTTATTATTGGGTAAAAGACATTAATTTCACGATTTGGCACTAGAAGAAATTTTACTGGAGGATAAGAGCTAATTTTGGGAGCTGAAGTGCCGCCACCCTCCGGACCCGGGAGTGATCCGCAAGAGAGCCTGTTGAAAAGACATTGAAGAGTTTGACAGCTGTCAAATTAGCTGTCAAGACGGAAAAAGAGAACTTTGTTTCTGCTACTTCTGCTGGCTATATTTGTTATAATTTGACTATACTTTGTTGAAAATAAGGAAGAACTGATACAAACTAATTTGACTTTCGGATTTGAACTGGGAGGAATACTAAGTAACCAAAATCCCTCTAGAGGGGATTTTGGGACATTACAAGAATGGCTGAAGGAGGGAAAATTCAGGCTGAATTGGACAGAGTGTTTCTTCTCTTGGGAAAGTTACAAGGCCAAATTGATGTTTTGGCTATAAATGTTGCAACTCTGGACTTAACAGTAAACAAATCCATTGAATTTGATAAGGAATTGACTCAGGAAGTCCATGCAGCTGGACAAGAAGAGAAACTTGAGAGTTCTGAGAGTGTGAAGAAAGAGATATATGTTGTTCCTGAGGAAAAGGAAGGAGGAGATGTAATGTTACAGAAAATAAAGGAGGGCCAGAGGCCTGACATGATGGTTACAAAGGAAAATAAGAACTTGATGGTGAAAATTTGGTCTGAATTGGAGACTGAAGAATGGAGAGATCTCCTTATGTGGAGATCGGAAGACCCAAGGATTACAAATTTGATTAAGGTGGAAGTTGGAGCTTTGGGGACATTTGGACTTGAAAGGAGTAAGAAACAAGATTCAGGCTCCACTTTTAAGTATGGAGGTCTGGCTGGAAGAAACATGGACCCTATTGGACTAGTGCTTCTCCGAGATTTGGTGCTTAATACCAAGGACTATAAAAAAAACCGGCAGAGAGGAACTGAGAGAGAATTAAGAGCCTCGGACGTGAGATCTCCAGGCTGATAGTAGATCGATTGATGGACTTTTGTTGGGGATTGAAACCGGGAAAGGGGGGGTGGAGTTTAGGAATCCAAAGGGTGTATAATTATAATCTGTTTTGTTTTTACTTTTGTTATCTGTCTGAGAATTGAGGAAATCGTGGAAGGGAATTTAGGCCGACTTTAGAAAAAGGTTTTAAGAATAAGCACTGATGTATCACTATTGATGTTTATAAGGCAAAATTGGTTTTTTAAAATGAACTAAATATAAAAAGGTTAAAAATTAGGGATAAGAACTTGTTGAACCAACAATTTGAATTGGAATACAAGAGGGGGAGGTGTGGGGAAGTCAGGGAAATATGTTATTGAAAATAAGGATTGTGAATTCTATGTGTTTTTAAACTTTTTTGTTTTTTCTTTTTTGATTTTTTAATGTATTACAATGGAAAATTTTAATAAATATCTTTTTTAAAAAAAGAGTTTTTCAATGGCATAAAGGCAATCTATACAGAACAGAGAGCAAAATTGATAGTTAACAATGTTATTACTGAAGATATAAAAATATCTAAAGGAACAAGACAAGGTTGCCCACTTTCACCATTGTTATTTATAACGGTTCTGGAGGTCTTTTTAAATGCAATTAGACAAAACAAGCAAATAAAAGGGGTGACAGTAGGTCAAAATGAGTATAAAGTTAAAGCCTTTGCCGATGATTTGGTAATGACCATGGAAGAACCAATAGAAAGTGTAAAAGAGGTATTGGATGAGATGGAACAATTTGGAAAGGTAGCTGGATTTAGACTGAATAAGAGAAAGACCAAAATGATTGTAAAAAATATGGAACAAACTAAGATTGAAATAATGCAGCAACAAACGGAGATAGAGGTGGTGAAAAAGGTAAAATACTTGGGAATTTGGTTATCGTCCAAGAACATTGATTTGTATCAAAATAATTATATTCCGGTTTGGAAGGGAATAAAGAATGATCTGGAGGTGTGGGGCAGAATGAAATTATCCTTTTGGGGAAGAATATCCACGGTAAAGATGAGCGTACTGTCAAAGATGTTATTTTTATTTCAGACTATACCCATTATAAAGGGTATAGGAATCTTTAAAGAATGGCAAAGAGTGATTTCAAGGTATATCTGGCAGGGGAAGAAGCCAAGAATAAAATTTAAGTTATTGACGGATGTAAAAGAAAGAGGTGGCTTCGCCCTGCCAGATATGAAACTATATTATGAGGCAGCATGCCTATGTTGGTTAAAAGAATGGATCAAATTAGAAAATAAGGAATTATTAGATCTCGAAGGTTTTGATAACAGATTTGGTTGGCACGCATATTTATGGTGTGATAAGAAGAAAGTTCATAAAGGCTTTGGAAACCACATCTTCAAGAGTTCTTTAATAGAAGTATGGGATAGATACAAAAATATATTGGAGCCAAAAGTCCCACCTTGGTTGTCTCCGCTGGAGGTAATGAGTGTTAAGAAAATGAATATGAGAGGTAAATGGAGTACATATGGTGAATTGGTAATTAAAGAAGGAGGAAAATGGAAATTGAAACCATTTGAACAAGTTAAAGATCATGTATATGATTGGTTGCATTATTTTCAAGTAAATGAAATGTTCAAAAAAGATTTGAAAGAAAAGGGTTATGTAGAATCTAATTTTCAAATAGACATAATAAACAATGAATATAAAACTCTGTCAAAAATGTATAAGATATTGTTGGAATGGCATACAAAAGATGAAGAGGTTAAATCGGTAATGATACAGTGGGCCAAAGATTTTGGGTATAATATTCAATTTGATGAATGGGAAAAATTGTGGAAAGAGAATATAAAATTTACTGCATGTACGACACTGAAAGAAAATGTTATGAAAATGTTTTACAGATGGTACATCACACCTGTAAAGTTAGCAAAGATGTATAAGATGTGCAACAAATGTTGGAAATGTAAAGAAAAAGAAGGGACGTTCTTTCATGTGTGGTGGGAATGTAAGAAAGTGAAAAGCTTTTGGGAAATGATATACAATGAAATGAAAAAAATGTTAAGATATACTTTTGCAAAAAAACCGGAGGCTTTTCTTTTAGGGATCTTAGGAAAGGATATAAGAAGAAAAGACTGTAAACTCTTCCAATATGCAGTAACGGCAGCCAGAATATTGTTGGCCCAGAAATGGAAGCAAGAGGAAATACCGACGATAGAAGAATGGAGACTGAAATTGACAGACTATGCGGAATTGGATAAATTAACTGGGAAAATCAGATACACCAAAGACCAAAAGTTCATCGAAGACTGGGGAAAGTTCGTAGATTATCTGAAAAACATATGTGGCGTGAACACAACGCTAGTGGGATTTCAAGAGGCACTGTAAAAATAGAGAAGTATTGTTAACATGAAATGGGGGGGGGAGGGAAGTATAATGGCAATACGAAAGAAGGGAATGTGTAACTAAAGTTATAAATACGGATGATTGTCAGAGACGCTGAAGGAAGTTCAAAAAAGAGATAATTTGTTGTATTTTGGATAAAAATGTATAACTGTATGGAAAATCAATAAAAAAATATTTAAAAAAAAATAAACATAAAAACTACAATGCAATCATGTGTGATTTGGGAGCCTTTCTTAGGTCCAAATCTGTAGGCCTTTTCAATCCAGGAATTTAGCTTATGTTTTTGGAGATCCCAGCACGTAGCAAATTCATGAATTAACCAATCCTTAAGGTTATCTTGTTCCAATTGAGGTGCGCCTCTCACTCTTAATTGATGTTCACGTTCTTTCATCTGCAAAAAAGCGATCACATTGAGTGCTTCCTGCTGGGTCCTTTCCACATCAGGAACTCTCACTGTTTCCAATTCCGTCAATCTTGTTTCATGAACTGAGACTTCTTCTTTCACCTCTTTTATATCGTTTTTCAAATCAACAAATTCTTGTTTCAGCTCTTCAACACTTTGTTGAGTGCCTCTTACTTCTGATTTTATTTCAGACAATAATTGCATAACAGTCTCTTCAAAGGTCAGTGCTCTGGAGCATCTTCTGTCTCTAGGCTTGCTTTTCTCAGTCTTATCTCCATTAGCCATAACTATTCTGCAGTTTCAAGGTCAGCTCACTGAAACTAAATCCACAAGGTTTTTTAATATGCAGGCAGTTCAGCAGCTCCTCCCCTTCAAAGCCTTTTTTTTTTTTAACTCTTCTTGTCTTGTTTTAAAACCTCCAGAATTTGCTTGAACTCTTGTAGCCAATTCCAGGAGGGTAGAAGATACAGTGTATAATATTTTTATAAGTTCAGGCAGCTGCAGTTACTTTATAATCCCCAAAGAGGAAAACGAAAGTTGAAAGTATCCTCTCCCTTTGTGACGTCACGATGGAGTCTAGCCTTCCCGCTCTGGGAGGTCCACTCTCAGAAAGCAAGAGTCTTTTTCCTTGTTAAATCTATCTGCTGCAGGGTCCCGATTCAATCAAATCCCCCCCCCTTCCCTCTGCAAAAAGAGGGGCTTAAAATTGCTTCTTGGAAGTTTTTAGCAAGTCTTTTAAAGTTACGGCTTCAGTCAGCTGTAACAGCTTTCACTTTTGCTTCAGCAGAAAGGGATCAACCTCCATATTTAAATCCCTTTCCATCCTATTTTAAGGTCCAAAGTTAAATCCCTTTTTACTCACAATTTTCAGGTCTTAATTTGGTCGGAGAAATTGGTTGCTCACAATCGCTGGACTCGGAGCTTCGTGCTGTGAAGAAAGCGAGTCGATTCCACAGTGCCCATGTCTCCAACCCCACTCGCTCTCGGGGCTCTTATTAGAGCTTACCGGGGCCCAGAGCACCCGCCGGAACACCAGGTCCTCAGAATGCTCGATCTGATGTTTTATTTGGGGTTCCGCGACGCTCTCGAGGTCACCCCAATCTTCACAGCGCCGGGGCTTTTTTAGCCGAAAGAGCTCCCATTCGCCATTAATCAGGCGACCAACAGGAAGTCAGACAGTGTTTTAGGTTTTGGCAATGTTTCCAGCTGTTTCTCTGTTTTACGGTCTGAAGCTTTCTCAAGCACTGTTTCAGGCTCTGGCTCTGGCTCTGGGTTTGGCCTTCTTTCAGACTATGATTTTTGGCTCTTTTTAAGGCTCTGTTTCAGGCTCTGTTTCAGCCTTTGGCTCTACTTCAGGCTCTGCCTGTGTCTCAGGCTTTGGCTCTGTTTTCAGCTGTTTCTCTGCTTCTGGCTCCGGCCCTGTATCCAGCACTGTTTCTGGCTCTGGCTCTGGCTATGTTTCTGCCTCTGGCTATGTTTCAGGCTCTGGCACTCTATCAAGCACTGTTTCAGACTCAGACTGTGAAAAAAAAAAACAACAACTGTGGATGTGGCTGTGGCTCTGCCTCTGTTTCAGGCTCAGGCTCTGTTTCAGACTGTGTCTCTGTTTCAGGCTCCGGCGCTGTATCAAGCACTGTTTCAGGCTCTGCCTCTGCCTCTACCTCTGCTTCTGCTTCTGGCTCTGTTTCAGGCTGTGTCCCTGTTTCAGGCTCTGGCACTCTATCAAGCACTGTTTCAGACCGAGGCTGTGGCTGTGGCTGTGGCTGTGGCTCTGGCTCTGGCTCTGGCTCTGGCTCTGGCTCTGGCTCTAGTTCAGGCTGTGGCTCTGGCTCTGGCTCTGGTTCTTTTTCACCTACGGCACTCTATTAAGCACTGTTTCCGACTCAGGCTGTGGCTCATGGCTGTGGCTGTGGCTGTGGCTCTGCCTCTGGCTCTGGCTGTGTCTCTGTTTCAGGCTCCTACGCTGTATCAAGCACTGTATCAGGCTCTGCCTGTAGCGTTTGGTGGTTAATGGGTTAACCTCTGGTGTGCCCTGTGCCTGGGAGGGACTTCTACGTGAAGTCACGCAATTCCTTTCTCTGTGTGTTTTAATTTCACTTTTCTCCGTGAGTTAGAGGAGAAAGACACAATGTGCTCTAGCTCTGACAGAGTTTGCTGCTTTGCTTGTAAATAAACGCTGTAGAATAGAAGTACAGTGTTTGGACTCACTTTTCCTTTCTCCTTCCACACGAAGGCAACCACTGCTACTCTGCTACCTTGCCTTAGGTGCTGATTTCCCAGAAGATTGTGCAGAAGGAAAAGCAGAGTTTTCTGCGCAGGGAAACGCACTGGAGAGGCAGAAGTTCCAAAAGGTTATGGGAGCCAAGTTCGGTTTGCCGTGTGTGAGAAGGGACCACAAGGAGAAGCCCAGGTTGAACCCCTGCTCAGGGAGAAGCAGGTGAGAGCTCACTGAAGACAGAGCTAGCTCTGGCTCTTTTGCAGGCTCTGGTTCTGAATGAGGACTTTGTACTGGCACTGATTCAGGGTCTGGCTCTGGCTCTGGCTCTGCCTTTGTCACTGGCTCTGGCTCTGGCTCCAGCTCCAGCTCCAGCTCCGGCACTGTATCAAGTACTGTTGCAGACTCAGGCTGTGGCTCTAGGCTGTGGCTGCAGCTATGTTTTGTGCTCCAGCCCTGTATCTGTTAGGATATTTCCGTTCCACCTTAAAAGGGAGCAGGCTGTGAGTCACAGAGTCTGCGTATTTCCTGTTGCACAGGATGTTTCTGTTGTGTCAGTTGCTTTCGTTTCCTTCTTGTTGTCTGAGCATACCGATGCAGGCGGTCATGTTTTTCTTTGTTCTGACCAACGCTAAATAAACTGTAAATATGCTCTCCTGCTGTGCATCTCTCACTGTGTGAATTCTGCTGACAGAGTGTGCACCAGCCTAAGAATGTGGAATACTATTTCGTGTCGCTAATTGCTGATACTGTGTGTCTACGGGACATCGATGGATCGTCCGGCAGCTGGCTTGGGGGCTCAGATGGACTTTGCCTCCCTGGCAGTATCCCAACAGTATCAAGCCCTATTTCTGGCTCTGGCTCTGGCTTCTGCTCTTTATTAGGCTTTGTCTCAGTCTTTGGCTCTAGCACTTATTCTAGCTCTATTTCAGGCTCGGCCTGTGTCTCAGCCTTTGTCTCTGTTTCTGGCTCTGGCTCTGGCTCTGGCTTTCTTTCAGTTCTGGCTCTGAATGAGGCTCTGGCTCTGGCTCTGATTCATGGTCTCACTCTGACTCTGATTCAGGGTCTCGCTCTGGCTCTGGCACTCTATCAAGGACTGTTTCAGACTCAGGCTGTGGCTGTGGCTCTGCCTCTGTTTCAGGCTCAGGCTCTGTTTCAGGCTATGTCTTTGTTTCAGGCTCCGGCACTGTATCAAGTACTGTTGCAGACTCAGGCTGTGGCTCTAGGCTGTGGCTGTGGCTGTGGCTGTGGCTGTTGCTCTGGTTCTGGCTCTGGCTCTTTCTCAGGCTCTGGTTCTGAATGAGGGCTTGGTTCTGGCACTGATTCAGGGTCTCGCTCTGTCTCTGGCTGTGTCTCTGTTGCACCTCAAACGGTGGTTTGTTGTTGTCGTTGTTGTTGTTATTTTCTTTCTGGGGTGGGACAAATGTTTAGTTGGGGCGGGGATTATTTTAAGTTTAGCATAATTGTTTCTTGCTTTGTTTTTCTTTTACTATTTTTTTAGGTTATTGTATAGTTTGTATTTTGCTTTTTAAGGGGAAAGGGTCAGGGCTGCCTGGGAGGGGGCCTCAGCCAACAGAATGGCTGGGGCAGGTTCCCTACGGGGGGATGTATTGGAACACCCAATCTCTGTTATCGCAGGTGGGAGGAGCAGTTGCGCTAAGACCAGACCACGTCTTTACCGAAGATCTGGTTCTGACTCTCTATCAAGGGCTGTTTCAGACTCAGGCTGTGGCTGTGGCTGTTGCTCTGGTTCTGGCTCTGGATCTTTCTCAGGCTCTGGTTCTGAATGAGGGCTTGGTTCTGGTACTGATTCAGGGTCTCGCTCTGGCTCTGGCTCTGGCACTCTATCAAGGACTGTTTCAGACTTAGGCTGTGGCTGTGGCTGTGGCTCTGTTTCCATTCTTACAATGGAATGTACACAAAACAATAATCCTTTCTATATAAATTTTCCAATACATTCTGAAAACATAATAAATCCTTAATTGTTGTCCACCTCCTTTTAGTTCCTTTATCACTCGAATGCTAGCACGGAGTCAAAACTATTATTGTATTTTTGAACATATCTTGTATAACCATCCCATTTTTCTGCAAATTTTTGCTTTGAGATTCCTCTGAGTTTGCTAGTCAATTGAGCCGTCTCCACCAATTCCTGTAATTTGATTTGCCAATCTGTTATTTTTGGAGCCTCGTGATCTTTCCATCCCTTGGCCACAAGTATACGAGCTGCTGGGGTTGCATACAAGAATACCTCTCTTAGATTTTTTGGGATCTCTTTATCTAAAATACTTCATAGAAATGCCTCCGTTTTTTTCATAAAAGTTATCCCCACCATCTTTTTTAATTCATCGTATATTCCCCCCCCAAAAAAATCTTAATCTTTTCACACATCCACCACATGTGGCTCATGTCACCGTTATTTCCTCCACATCTCCAACAAGCATTCGCCAAATTTTGATACATTCTTGATCATCTGGAAGCAGTGAGGTACCACCTGTGAGCCATTTTCATCATGTTCTCTCTTATATTATAGCTGGCTGTAAATTTCAAATTTACATTCCATCAGTTTTCCCCATCTTTTAGCATAATTGGACGGCCCACATCTTGGGCCCACTTTATCATTGAAGCCTTAACCTCCTCATCCATTACTTTGTAGTCTAAAGGAAGTCTATACAGTTTTGCGATTATTTTGGTTTTACTATTCAGTAGTTCTCTTTCAAATCTTGAAGGCTCCTTTTCAAAACCTATCTGCTTATCCTGTCTGAACACTTCATTCACCTGGAAGTAATCTAGCCAACTAGAAAAGTTATCTTTTATTTTCTCATAACTTATCAATATTAGTTGACCCTCCCCCCCTTAATATTGTGTTATACGTTATCTAGTTCTCTTTGATGTTGTTGCTTTTTTTTAACAGCGATTGCTTCTAGTGGAGAGTTCCATCTTGGGGTTTTCTGTTCCAAATATCTTTTGTATTTTCCCCATACCTTATATATAGCATTTCTTATTATATGATTTGAAAAACTCCTATGCATCTTTATTTTCCCATAATTAAGATAGCCATGCCACCCAAAACGGGTGTCATGACCTTCTAGATCTAAAATATCCCAATTTTTTAATAAATACCAATCTTTTAACCAGAGAAGACATGAGGCTTCGTAATATAGCTTCAAATCCGGTAACCCGTAGCCACCTCTTTCTACAGTATCTATTAATATCTTATGCTTTACTCTTGGTCTTCCCCCCCCCCCCAAATGATATTTATTCAGAGTTTCGTCAATACATATAAAAAACCCCAACCCTAACCCAAAAAGGAAAACAGAAAAAATAGAAAAAGAAAAAGAAAAAATACAAATCTCAAATTACAGTTTTTCATTTGCTTAATTCTTGAACCTCCTCACACCTCCCTTTTTGTATTCTAGTTTAATTCGTTATTTCAGCAAATTCTTCCCATATTTCTCAATTTTAGTTTAAATAGTTAATCTTCACACTCTATCTTATTTATTGATCAACATAACCTTTCCCTCTTTTAATATAATCTGTTAATCAATTTACCTTACTCTCTTTAACCTTATCTTATGTTAAAAATCTTAAAATTTCAAAATTACATCACATTCATGCATTTCTCCTTAAAAGCATTTCTATTAAAGCCAATTTAGTTCCTTTCCAGCATAATCCCTCAAATTTCAATAATATTACACTAATTCCAAAATTAACATAAGAAATTCCCTTCATGTTTCTGATTTTCATCCAACGTCCCTTCTTCCTGGTTTCGGGTCATATCAGTCCTTTCTGTCCATTACTTAGTCCATCAATCTGGTGTTCTAATGTCCGAGGCCCTTAAGTCTCTTCTAGGCCCCTTCTGCAATTTTTTTTGTTCTTGTTTGTACTTACGCAGTTCTTTGCCTATTGTTAGTTTCTGGGGAAGTGGATCTCCGGAGGGTTCCATCCAGTAATAATTTCCATTTTCCTTCATCCGATTATCCCCTTCCCCCCAGTTCCACTCCCAATCTTCATCTTTGTAGTCCAAAAAGTATTTTTCCCAATAGTTGTTCACCTGTTTCACAGTCCCACTAGAGTAAAAAGCTTCCTTGACTTCAAATGCTTCCCAGCACTCTCCAAGTTCAATATTCCAACGCAGTAGCTTTTGTTCCTGTAGAACTTTGGATCTTACCATTTGTGTTGTATAGGGAATAGCTACTACCTCTTCCTTCTCCATCTGCCCTTGGACTTGCCTTGTCAAACTGGATTCCTGAGTTGATCGCTGTGTAGCTTCTTTATCCTTGTTCCCTGTTAAATCATATTCACTGGCCACAGCACTCATGAAGTCCAATTTTTCATTCATCAGGCTCATTTTCACGGACAGCTGCTCCAGCAAAGCATTAGTCCTGTCAAGGGCAGACACCAAACCTTCCTGCCAACACATTTCTGTTCAAAAACAATGTCAAACGGCTGTTCCCACGGTCCAAACCTCACATATGTAAGCTGCAACCGCAAACTGACAGGATCCCTCAAGGGGACACAATTTCTATTTGTATCCATTTTTTAGGAAAGTATCAAACAAAGAAAGTTACTTTCGATTTCAAAGTCCTTTCGATTTCAAATACTTTGTTTCTTTAAAGAGCAAAAATGAAGAAGGTAGTGTTGAAGTTAGTTTGTTTCTCTCTTCTTTTATTTTTTCTATCTGTCAAAGTACTCCACTTTCAATCAATGGACGTCTCAAACAGTTTCTGTCCCGATACCCCGTCCCCAGGTTTGGGACGGTGGAAACTTATATTCCTTTTCTCACTTCCTGCAGGATTAAACAGTCAAATCCCCCCCCCCTTTTCTCCTGCTTCCAAGGGGGGTTTTGTTGATTATGGATGCAGGAAATTTCCAACTTTAAAAAGACTTTTTAGGCTATTAGGTTGCAAGGTCTTTGCTTCAATCTGTATACAATAACGGGAAGCGGACTTCCTGTTTACACCTTCCCGCTTCATGCCTAATTCATAAATTTGCAGGTTCTTAATCCGATTCTCCGTTTTTACTCACGGGTACTTGATTTAGAGTCCAAATGTCATCAGGAAAAAGTCAGCGCTCTCCGGCGATGGCTGCGCGGCTTCCCTCCATGGAAATAGCGATCGGTTCGATGCACCGCGCTGCTCACCCCACTTCACTCCAGAGCCCCAAAAATGGGTTTCCTCGTGAGTAGGGGAGGCGCTCTTGGTGCTCTGCCGAACCCCACGTTCCCAGGCTTCCTCCGCCTGGGATTTCTAGCGGGCCCCCGCCTTCGCCGCGGCGGGAAGACCCAATTTCCACAGAGCCCGTTCCTCCGATTGGAGGAACTCCGCCATTCGCCGATGGCGCTAACCCGGAAGTCTCTTTACTCTTGGTCTTTTACCCTTCCACAAAAATTTAGAAATTTCTTTTTGCCACCTGTTGATACTGCTGGTCTTTCCTGTAATTGGAATCGTTTGGAATAGAAAGAGTAGCTTCGGTAAAACTATCATTTTAATTACCGAAATACGGCCCAGGAATGATAAATTTAACCTTGTCCATGTCTCCAACTGTCTTTTGATATCTTTCCAACAATTGGTATAATTATCTTCATATAAGTTAAGATTCTTTGGTGTTATCCATAATCCTAAATACTTGATTTTGGGGTAGATTTCAATGTGTATTATTTGTTCTAATTCTGCTTTTTCAGCTGGCGACATATTTTTAACTAATAGTTTTGTCTTGTTGAAATTCATTTTGTGTTTTTTTTATAAAATATTTATTGAGGTTTTACAAAACATATATCACATATAACAAAACGAAAACATCAACAACGAACAGAAATACACACTTAACAACAAAAAAAAGAAAAAAGAAAGAAGAAAAATTCCACTTTTTAAATTTCAAAAATCCATATCCCTCTTTCCTGACCTCCCCACATCCCCCCCTCTGTATTCCTCTTTATTCCATCCAATTCAGCAAATTCTAACCCTTTTTCCAAACTCGTTTAAAATTATATATTTCCGATTATTATGTCTCTAATTTCCCATATCTTGAACCTTTACACCACCTTATATACTTAGACATAATATTTTTCTAGTCATACCCCCTCCTTGTTAAAATTCCTCTTTTCAGAACTCTTTTAACCATATCCCAAATGCCGTGTTGCCTTCACCTCCCACATCATTTTAACAAACATTTTACAATATTTTTGTAGATAGTTCTTAAACTTTTTCCAATCCTCTTCCATAAGTTCTCCCCCCTGGTCACTGATTCTGCCAGTCATTTCTGCCATCTCCATGTAGTCAATCACTTGCATCTGCCACTCTTCCATGGTGGGTAAATCTTGTGTCTTCCAATACTTGGCGAGAAGTATTCTTGCTGCTGTTGTTGCGTATAAAAAATGTTCTATCTTTCTTTGACACCAATTGGCCGACTATGCCCAAAAGGAAGGCCTCTGGTTTCTTAGGAAAGGTAAATTTAAATACCTTCTTCAGTTCATTATATATCATTTCCCAGTAAGCCTTAACCCTTGGGCACGTCCACCAAAGGTGAAAGAATGTTCCCTCAGCTTCTTTACATTTCCAGCACTTGTTATCAGGCAGGTGATAAATTTTTGAAAGCTTAACTGGGGTCATGTACCACCTGTAAATCATTTTCATAATATTCTCCTTTAAGGCATTACATGCGGTAAACTTCATACCGGTGGTCCACAACTGCTCCCAGTCAGCAAACATAATGTTATGACCTATGTCCTGCGCCCATTTAATCATCGCTGATTTGACCGTTTCATCCTGTGTATTCCATTTTAACAGCAAGTTATACATCTTTGACTTGTTGAAATTCATTTTGAACCCCACAACTTTACCGTAGCCATATATTATTTCCAACGCCTTTCTTAAACTCTGTTTTGGTTGCTCCGTAGTTATAATTAAATCGTCAGCAAATGCCCTCGTTTTGTACCTTCTGTTTCCCAGCATAATCCCTTTTATTTCTTTTTCTTCCCTAATTTGTTTACATAAAACTTCCAATGTTAATATGAAAATTAAGGGGGATAGTGGGCAACCTTGTCTGACCCCTTTACTGATTTCACACTCCTGTGATAAATTTCCATTGATTATGAATTTAGCTTTTTGTTTTGATTATATTGCTTCAATCCCTTTTATATACTGTATACCAAAATCCATATGGTGTAATAGACCTTTCATAAATTTCCAGGATACCCTGTCGAAAGCTTTTTCTGCATCAATAGCCATTAAGACTGCCTTCTTTTCTATTCTTAAGTCTAAATACGCTAATAAGTTTATAATGTTTCTAGTGTTGCTATAAATGTGCCTCCCGGGCAAAAAGCCAGCTTGGTCATTGTGTATCATCATCTGGAAGACTTTTTTTGATCTTTCGGCTAAAATATTTGCATATAATTTATAATCGTTATTTAGAAGAGCGATAGGCCTATAGTTGTTAATAAGTAGATTGTCCGTTCCCTGTTTTGGAATTAATGCAATAAGGCTGTCTTTCCAAGAATCCGGCATGGTTCCGTCTTTGAAGATGTTGTTCATGATACTTCTTAATGGGTCAGACAGTAAGTCCTCAATTTTTTTATAATATATTGCCGGTAGGCCGTCTGGCCCTGGTGGCTTTCCTATCTTTGCTTCCTTAATTGCTCTTTGAATTTCGTACGATGTAATAGGGGCATTCAACAGTTCTTTTTGTTCTTTAGTAAGTTTCGGAAGACAGTTCTGTTCTAAATGTTCTTTAACTTCTTCTGATGTTTCATTTCCTTCCTTATAGATTTCTCTAAAGAATTCGAGAAATCATTTCTCTATTTCTTTAGGGTTGTTTATTATTTTGCCTTCGCACTTAACTCTATTTATAAGCCTTTCTGCCTCTCTCTTCTTTAATTGCCATGCTAATAACCAGGCTCAGGTTCTGTTTCAGGCTGTGTCTCTGTTTCAGGCTCCGGCGCTGTATCAAACACTGTTGCAGACTCAGGCTGTGGCACTATGGCTGTAGCTGTGGCTCTGGTTCTGTTTCAGGCTCTGACACTGTATCAAGCACTGTTTCAGGCTCAGGCTCCGGCTCCGGCTCCGGCTTCTGCTCTTTATTAGGCTTTGTCTCAGTCTTTGGCTCTAGCACTTATTCTAGCTCTATTTCAGGGTCGGCCTGTGTCTCAGCCTTTGTCTCTGTTTCACGCTGTTTCTCTGTTTCAGGCTCTGACGCTGTTTCAAGCCCTGTATCTGCCTCTGCCTCTGTTTCAGGCTCTGGCACTCTATCAAGCACTGTTTCTGGCTCTGGCTCTCTTTCAGGCTCTGGTTCTGAAGTAGGGTTTTGTTCTGGCTCTGGCTGTGTCTCTGGATCTGGCTGTGTCTCTGCTTCTGGCTCCTATGCCGTATCAAGCACTGTATCAGGCTCTGCCTCTCCCCCTGCCCCTAGCTACGTTTAAGCGTCAGGCTCAGTTTCAGACAGTGTCTCTGTTTCAGGATCCAGCACTCTATCAAGCACTATTTCAGACTCAGGCTGTGGATCTCGGCTATGGCTGTGGATCTTGGCTGTGGCTCTAGGCTCCGTCTGTGGCTCTGTCTGTGGCTCTGGCTCTCTTTCACGGTCTGGTTCTGAATGAAGATCTGGTTCTGACTCTGATTCAGGGTTGTTACGAAAAAGGAGCAATGCAGCGGCGAGCTCCAGATGGCTGGAAAGCCAAACAGGATGTTGATGCTTGGGACTGTACCGTGGGAACAAAGGAACAGTCTATTCACTGTACTGAGCACCGGATGTTAGCTCAGAGTGTCATCTGACCTGTACTGGAAGTACAGGGGAGGTTTTTTTCTCTCTCTGCTGTTGGTGTTAAGAGAGTGCAGACACGTTTCTCTGTACTGCTGGAAAGACAGAAATAAAGGCATGTAAATACATTTCTGTCTGTCTCTTTCCCCTCCCTGGGGATGGCAGGGAAGAGGGGAGGAGTGGTGTGTTCTTCTCACGTTAGAGGAGGATCGCCGATTGAGATCTCGCCTGCTCTTGCCGGGAGTCGCAGACGGGGAGGTCAACAAGGAACTCAAGCCGGGTGCCTGGAGAGTGGCCAATTCCTCTGACTAGGCTTGATTCCTACATCATGGTAGCAAACGCCGATGGTTACTGATCCATGGGAATCAGCATGAGAGGTTGATGGATCGTTTTTCATTCTCTGCACCAAAGAAAATAAGATAACGTCTGCGTGCAGCCAGAAGCTGAACAGACGGCTGGACACTGAGAGGAGGTGTTTTCCAAGCAACGGAGCCCCAAAAGGTATGCTGAATTTCGGGCTAAAAGTGTGAATGCAGATTGATTCATTTTCTGGTTCACGGGAGCTGCGTTTGGAAAAACAGCTCTGAAAGCAAAGGCTTGCATACCAGGGATTCTTGTGGTTGATAAGATTTCCTGTTCGAAGAAAGGTATGCACAGTTGCTAGGCAACGACCGTCAGTAAAGTGGAAAGTTACTGACAAAGGGGCTGGCTCAGTGAGAGCCTGGGAAGTGAAAGTTGTTTTGGCTATCTTCGCTGCTGTGCAAGGACTTTGAGACAGCTTGCAGTTTGCCTGCCAGAGTAGGCAGTAAACAACCCAGAAAAGACTTTTGGATTTTACAGGCTCGAGAGTGAGAGCTGAGACTTGGATTCAAAAATGGATGCCAAGAAGGGGGGAGGTTTACCTTATCCACCTCCCCTGACTAATGACAATTATTCATCTTGGTCTGTAAAGATGAAGGCCCTGCTGCAGAATCAGAGGATCTTTGAGGTGATTGAGAACCCCATCCCTGCAGCACCAACGCGAGGTTGGGAATCACAGAATATAAAGGCCAGGACGGCTATAATTCTGTGTGTCTCAGATTGCCAATTGGTGCATATTCAGAATTTAGAGTATGCGCGAGAGATTTGGGAAACGCTGCGTAGAACACATCAGAGGGATGCTGGTTCTTCAGCGTTGCTGTATTTTGAGAAGCTGACCAATCTGAGGCTTGCGCCTGATGGAGATGTTCAAGCGCACCTGACGGAGATGAAATATCTGCGCCAACAGATGGTGGAACGCAATTTCCGTCTGCAGGAGGAAGTGTTTTGCTTCATGATGATAAACAGCCAAAGTCGGACTTACAAAACGGTTGCCAGTCAGCTTGGTTCCCTACCGGCCCAGGATTTGACCGCGGAGAGAGTGTGTGCCGTGGTTCTGAATGAACACGACCGGCTTGCTGCACTGGAAGTAAAGGACAGGGGGAGGGAGGAACGGAGTTCTAATTCCCCCACTGATGTTGCTACTGGAGAGAATGCTGTAGCTTTGAACGTTGTCCAATGTTACAATTGTGGACAGGCAGCGCATCTTCAGCGGAACTGTAAGAAGCCACGCCAGCCAAAAGGAGCTAAGGGCCGCTCAGCAAAGCCTGAGGCATCAGGCAAAAGTCATACCAAGTCTACGGTGAAACCTGCAAAGGCGTTGATGTCGAAAGGAACCACGCCAGATGTTGAGAACGCGTTTGTAATCGACACGGGTTGCACAGTTCATATGTCCCCACACAGAGAACTGTTTTCAACGTTTAAGAAGCAAAGCATCGCTGTGAAACAGGCCAACGGTCAGGAGCTGGAAGCGACCGGAATAGGGACTGTGTATCTTGAGAGTCTGAACTTGACTATAAACAATGTTTACTTGGTTCCTGAATTGAAGTTCAATCTGCTGAGTGTTTCGCAGATTGCAAAGAAAGGACTGAAATTGTCCTATGATGCTGAGAGCTGCAAGATCTTCAAAGATGGAGAGTTGTATCTTTCTGCCAGAGAGAAAGATGGACTGTATTTGTTGACTTATGAACAAAGTGATTACATGGAATGTAATTCATCTGAGTCTAACTTGATTTCTCTCGCAGGTGTGACCAAAACGGACGCCAAGAAGGTGACCAGGGTCAACAGAGCATTTCAGCGGGTGTATGCTGATGTGATTGGTCCTCTAGCACCATCTAGAGGCAATGCAAGATTTTATCTTGTGTGTGTGGATCATTTCTCTAATTTTGTGTGGATTTATGTGTTAGAGAAACCACAACAAGCCTTAGAAAGGTTTCAGGAGTTTTGTGACAAGGTTGAAAATATGCATGATGCTAACATTGATTGTCTTTTCACAGATGAGAAGCAAATTTTTCTTTTACAGGATTTTCAGGAGTTCCTGCAGAAGAAAGGGATAAGGCACAAGGTTGCTGTTTCAGCGGAAGCGTGGAACAGGGATGTATGTGTACGGGTGAACAAAGAATTGCAAAAGGGGATGAATGCGCAATTGCTTAGTTCACATCTGCCACATGAGTACTGGGCGGAGTCGCTAATGTCGTATTGTTATACGTGGTTGAGAAAGGTTTCAAAAGAGTTGGGAAGTTCTCCTTTTGAGAAACTGTTCCATAGAAAACCTTCTGTTGCCCATTTCAAGGTTTTTGGGTCTCATGTGAGGACAGAAGCTCCAGGTGGAGTAAAGAATGCCAGAGGCATTTTTGTGGGATATGAAAAGGGTCTCTACAGAGTAATTTTGTCTGAATCTGGTCAGGTGATTCTCACAAAATTTCTAGAGAGTGCTCCTGAACAGGAGAGAGTGATAGTACACACATTTCCCACAGAGGACAATTCAGATGATGATGATGATGATTTTACTAGTACTGAGAGTGATGACAGTGATAGCTCAAAGAGCTCAGTTGACACAGTCATTGAGAGGAAATCTCACACAATGGATAGACCTTCACAGGTGAAGGATGAACCACTGTTTACCATTGGTACTGGTTCTCAACAGAGTCCAGAGGCTAAACCAGTGAGCAGAGAAGATCAACACCTCATACGAAGGTCTGAGAGAGTTACAAAGGGTGAACCACCCAAGAGGTACTCAAAAGAGTTTGCTAACTTAGCTGTTGCATGTGTTGCATGTGTTGCTGTTGTACACAACCGAGGACAGGTTGGAGCTGTGTCTAAGTCTGAGACAAAGACACAACAGAGAGTTGCTAGCCAAGGTAATGCAGATGCACTCATTCCTTGGAAGCCAGACAACCAGAGAGGTACACTGGGGAAACCAGTGGCGAGGAGTTCCAAGGGTGGAACTGTAACAACAGGGGAGTGTTATGTGTATAACAACTGTTTGTTTTCTTCTCTGGATCACGCTTTGCTCGCCGCAACACGCATTGATTCTTTTGGGGGAGGATGTTACGAAAAAGGAGCAATGCAGCAGCGAGCTCCAGATGGCTGGAAAGCCAAACAGGATGTTGATGCTTGGG
Source organism: Podarcis raffonei (assembly GCF_027172205.1). Taxonomy (NCBI): domain Eukaryota; kingdom Metazoa; phylum Chordata; class Lepidosauria; order Squamata; family Lacertidae; genus Podarcis; species Podarcis raffonei. The sequence goes on along the minus strand of NC_070620.1, from coordinate 6,951,945 downwards.
ACTGTACCGTGGGAACAAAGGAACAGTCTATTCACTGTACTGAGCACCGGATGTTAGCTCAGAGTGTCATCTGACCTGTACTGGAAGTACAGGGGAGGTTTTTTTCTCTCTCTGCTGTTGGTGTTAAGAGAGTGCAGACACGTTTCTCTGTACTGCTGGAAAGACAGAAATAAAGGCATGTAAATACATTTCTGTCTGTCTCTTTCCCCTCCCTGGGGATGGCAGGGAAGAGGGGAGGAGTGGTGTGTTCTTCTCACGTTAGAGGAGGATCGCCGATTGAGATCTCGCCTGCTCTTGTCGGGAGTCGCAGACGGGGAGGTCAACAAGGAACTCAAGCCGGGTGCCTGGAGAGTGGCCAATTCCTCTGACTAGGCTTGATTCCTACAAGGGTCTCATGATGGCTCTTCCTCTGCCTCTGACCCAGCTATGTTTCAGGGTCTGGCTCTCTTTCAGGCTCTGGTTCTGAATTAGGGTTTTGTTCTGGCTCTGGCTGTGTCTCTGGCTCTGGCTCTGGCTCTGGCTCCAGCTTCGGCACTGTATCAAGTACTGTTGCAGACTCAGGCTGTGGCTCTAGGCTGTGGCTGCAGCTATGTTTTGCGCTCCGGCCCTGTATCAAGCCCTATTTCTGGCTCTGGCTCTGGCTCTGGCTCTGGCTCTGGCTCTGGCTCTGGCTTTCTTTCAGCTGTGGCTCTGAATGAGGCTCTGGCTCTGGCTCTGATTCATGGTCTCACTCTGACTCTGATTCAGGGTCTCGCTCTGGCTCTGGCTCTGGCACTCTATCAAGGACTGTTTCAGACTCAGGCTGTGGCTGTGGTTCTGCCTCTGTTTCAGGCTCAGGCTCTGTTTGAGGCTATGTCTCTGTTTCAGGCTCCGGCACTGTATCAAGTACTGTTGCAGACTCAGGCTGTGTCTCTAGGCTGTGGCTGTGGCTGTTGCTCTGGTTCTGGCTCTGGCTCTGGCTCTGGCTCTTTCTCAGGCTCTGGTTCTGAATGAGGGCTTGGTTCTGGCACTGATTCAGGGTCTCGCTCTGGCTCTGGCACTCTATCAAGGACTGTTTCAGACTTAGGCTGTGGCTGTGGCTCTGGCTCTGTTTCCATTCTTACAATGGAATGTACACAAAACAATAATCCTTTCTATATAAATTTTCCAATACATTCTGAAAACATAATAAATCCTTAATTGTTGTCCACCTCCTTTTAGTTCCTTTATCACTCGAATGCTAGCACGGAGTCAAAACTATTATTGTATTTTTGAACATATCTTGTATAACCATTCCATTTTTCTGCAAATTTTTGCTTTGAGATTCCTCTGAGTTTGCTAGTCAATTGAGCCGTCTCCACCAATTCTTGTAATTTGATTTGCCAATCTGTTATTTTTGGAGCCTCGTGATCTTTCCATCCCTTGGCCACAAGTATATGAGCTGCTGCGGTTGCATACAAGAATACCTCTCTTAGATTTTTTGGGATCTCTTTATCTAAAATACTTCATAGAAATGCCTCCGTTTTTTTCGTAAAAGTTATCCCCATCATCTTTTTTAATTCATTGAATATTTCCCCCCCCAAAAAAAATCTTAATCTTTTATTTTCTTTTTTATAATAATATTTTATTAAGTTTAACAATAGAGAAGGACATCACCAAACAAAGAGCAATAAAAACACAAAAACAAGATTTCACAATACATAAAATACATAAAATACAAACAATTAACCTAAAAAAGAAAAAAAGAAAAAGAGAGAGAAAAAAAGAACACCAGTCAAGACACCAAAGTAAAATAAGAAAAAACACAAATCACTCTTTTCTAGTTATTCAACATTGATTAACTTATTTTCCTGACTTCCTCACGTCTCCCTTTTTTGTATCCCTTTTTGACAGTTGGTTCAGCAAATTCATATCCTACCACTTTGTCCTTAAGTATCCTACCTCCCAAATTTATAATTTCAAACTTTTACTCTCGTCACTAAAACCCCTTCATTTCATTTCAATGTCATCAGCATTCATACATTTTACACTGCTTCTGTAAATAAATTTTAAATTTCCTCCAATCTTCTTCCACCAACTCTTCTCCCTGGTCTCGGATTCTGCCAGTCATCTCAGCCATTTCCATATAGTCGATTACTTGCATCTGCCATTCTTCCAAGGTGGGTAGTTCTTGTGTCTTCCAATGCTTTGCAATGAGTATTCTTGCTGCTGCTGTAGCGTACATAAAAAAAGTTCTATCCTTCTTTGGCACCAATTGGCCAACTATGCCCAGGAGAAAGGCCTCTGGTTTCTTCACAAAAGTGTATTTGAATATCTTTTTCAATTCATTATAAATCATCTCCCAGAAAGCCTTGATCCTCGGGCACGTCCACCAAAGGTGAAAGAATGTGCCTTCAATTTCTTTACATTTCCAACATTTATTATCGGGCAAATGGTAAATTTTTGCAAGCTTGACTGGGGTCATGTACCACCTGTACGTCATTTTCATAATATTCTCTCTTAAGGCATTACATGCCGTAAATTTAATCCCAGTGGTCCACAACTGCTCCCAGTCAGCAAACATAATATTGTGTCCTATATCTTGTGCCCATTTAATCATGGCAGATTTTAAAGTTTCTTCCTCAGTACTCCATTTCAACAGCAAATTATACATTCTTGATAATATCTTAGCACTGGGTTCTAGCAATTCTGTTTCCAACTTTGATTTTTCCACCTGGAAACCAATTTTTCTGTCTTGATTATAAACCTCTCTTATTTGAAAATAATGTAACCAGTCTCGCACCTTCCCTTTAAGCTTCTCATAACTCTGCAATTTCAGCTTGTCACCTTCCTGTTCCAAAATTTCACAATACTTTGGCCATTTAGCCTCCATATTAAGTTTTTTCATAGCTTTCGCTTCCATAGGTGATAACCACCTTGGAGTTTTATTCTCCAAAAAATCTTTATATCTTATCCAAACATTAAATAGTGCTTTCCTGACAATATGGTTTTTGAATGCTTTATGCGCTTTAACCTTGTCATACCACAAATATGCATGCCACCCGAATACATTATCATAGCCTTCAATATCTAGAATGTCAGTGTTCTCAAGAAGTAGCCATTTCTTCAACCAGCAAAAAGCTGCTGATTCATAGTAAAGTCTAAGGTCCGGCAGGGCAAACCCCCCTCTGTCTTTAGCATCCGTAAGTATCTTAATTTTTATTCTGGGCTTTTTGCCCTGCCAGACAAATCTTGAGATATCTCTTTGCCACCTCTTGAAACAGTCCATCTTGTCAATAATTTGCAGTGATTGAAACAAAAACAGCATTCTCGGCAATACATTCATCTTAGTAACAGCAATTCGACCAAGCAAGGAAAGCTTCAAATTCGACCAAATTTCTAAATCTTTCTTCACTTCTGACCAACATTTCTCATAATTATCTTTAAATAAATTTACATTCTTAGCAGTCAAGTTCACCCCCAAGTATTTTACCTTCTTTACCAATGTTAAATCTGTCTCTTTCTGAAACCTCTCTCTCTCCATTGGCGTCAGGTTTTTCTCCAAAACCTTAGTTTTAAACTTATTTAACTTGAAGCCTGCCACATGACCAAACTCCTGGATTAATTCTAGAGCCCTCTTGGTACTAGGTACTGGCTCTTGTAATGTCAATACAAGATCATCTGCAAAGGCTTTAAGTTTATATTGTTTAGCTCCGACCTGAATACCATGAATCAACTGGTCCCTTCTGATCATATTTAGCAAAACCTCCAGGACCGAAATAAAAAGCAATGGGGAAATTGGGCAGCCTTGTCGTGTCCCTTTCTCAATTTTAAATTCTTCTGTCACTATGTTGTTAACTATAAGTTTTGCCTTTTGTTCAGAATAAATCGCACCTATACCATTTTCAAAATTTTGACCAACCCCCATCCCCTGCAGGTTTCTCTTCATAAAAATCCAAGAAATGTTGTCAAAGGCTTTCTCCGCATCCACGAATATCAAAACCGCTTTTGTATTGATATTCACTTTTAACTTTTCCAAAATGTTAATTACATTTCTCATATTACCAGATAAATGCCTACCAGGGAGAAAGCCAGCCTGATCTTTATGTATCATTTCTGCTAAAACTTTTTTAAGTCTTTTAGCCAAAATATCAGCAAAAATTTTATAATCCACATTGAGCAGAGATATGGGGCGATAGTTCTTAAGTTGTGTCTTCTCAGACTCAGTTTTAGGTATAAGTGTGATGAAGGCTTCTTTCCACGACTCCGGCGCCTAAAAAATCTTAATCTTTTCACATGTCCACCACATGTGGCTCATCTCACCGTTATTTCCTCCACATCTTCAACAAGCATTCGCCAAATTTTGATACATTCTTGATCATCTGGAAGGAGTGAGGTACCACCTATGAGCCATTTTCATCATGTTCTCTCTTATATTATAGCTGGCTGTAAATTTCAAATTTACATTCCATCAGTTTCCCCCATCTTTTAGCATAATTGGACGGCCCACATCTTGGGCCCACTTTATCATTGAAGCCTTAACCTCCTCATCCATTACTTCGTAGTCTAAAAGAAGTCTATACATTTTTGCGATTATTTTGGTTTTACTATTCAGCAGTTTTTTTCAAATCTTGAAGGCTCCTTTTCAAAACCCATCTGCTTATCCTGTCTGAACACTTCATTCACCTGGAAGTAATCTAGCCAACTAGAAAAGTGATCTTTTATTTTCTCATAACTTATCAATATTAGTTGACCCTCCTCCTCCCCCCTTAATATTGTGTTATACGTTATCCAGTTCTCTTTGATGTTGTTGCTTTTTTTAACAGCGATTGCTTCTAGTGGAGAGTTCCATCTTGGGGTTTTCTGTTCCAAATATCTTTTGTATTTTCCCCATACCTTATATATAGCATTTCTTATTATATGATTTGAAAAACTCCTATGCGTCTTTATTTTCCCATAATAAAGATAGCCATGCCACCCAAAACGGGTGTCGTGACCTTCTAGCTCTAAAATATCCCAATTTTTTTTTTTTTTGTTAGTGCCATCGCCTAATGGCGGATTCCCTCCGAGATCCGGAGGGAATCAGCCCAGCAGGGGTTGGGTCCTGCCGCGGCGGCGACGCGGGGACCCTCATAAACTACAGGCGTTGAAGCCTGTGGACCTGGTGACTCGGCGGGCACCATTTGCGCCCCCCCGAACCGCAAAGGAGCCTTTTTAAAGGCTCCGGAACGGGGGACGGAGAGTGGCGTGGTGCTGTGAGTCGACTGCTTCTCCTGCTGAGTGAAGCCGCATGCCATGGACGGAGAGCACTAACTTCTTTCTTTGAACATTTGGACTAAAAGTAACAACCCGTGAGTAATACGGAAATTGGACTTAAAAGGGAAATTTTCTTTGGGAATTAGGCACGATTGGGTGAGGTGTTAAAAGGAGGTCCTTTTAGCTCTAAAATATCCCAATTTTTTAATAAATACCAATCTTTCAACCAGAGAAGACATGAGGCTTCGTAATATAGCTTCAAATCCGGTAACCCGTAGCCACCTCTTTCTACAGTATCTATTAATATCTTATGCTTTACTCTTGGTCTTTTACCCTTCCACAAAAATTTAGAAATTTCTTTTTGCCACCTGTTGATACTGCTGGTCTTTCCTGTAATTGGAATCGTTTGGAATAGAAAGAGTAACTTCGGTAAAACTATCATTTTAATTACCGAAATACGGCCCAGGAATGATAAATTTAACCTTGTCCATGTCTCCAACTGCCTTTTGATATCTTTCCAACAATTGGTATAATTATCTTCATATAAGTTAAGATTCTTTGGTGTTATCCATAATCCTAAATACTTGATTTTGGGGTAGATTTCAATGTGTATTATTTGTTCTAATTCTGCTTTTTCAGCTGGCGACATATTTTTAACTAATAGTTTTGTCTTGTTGAAATTCATTTTGAACCCCGCAACTTTACCGTAGCCATATATTATTTCCAACGCCTTTCTTAAACTCTGTTTTGGTTGCTCCGTAGTTATAATTAAATCGTCAGCAAATGCCCTCGTTTTGTAACTTCTATTTCCCAGCATAATCCCTTTTATTTCTTTTTCTTCCCTAATTTGTTTACTTAAAACTTCCAATGTTAATATGAAAATTAAGGGGGATAGTGGGCCACCTTGTCTGACCCCTTTACTGATTTCACACTCCTGTGATAAATTTCCATTGATTATGATTTTAGCTTTTTGTTTTGATTATATTGCTTCAATCCCTTTTATATACTGTATACAAAAATCCATATGGTGTAATAGACCTTTCATAAATTTCCAGGATACCCTGTCGAAAGCTTTTTCTGCATCTATAGCCATTAAGACTGCCTTCTTTTCTATTCTTAAGTCTAAATACGCTAATAAGTTTATAATGTTTCTAGTGTTGCTATAAATGTGACTCCCGGGCAAAAAGCCAGCTTGGTCATTGTGTATCATCATCTGGAAGACTTTTTTTGATCTTTCGGCTAAAATATTTGCATATAATTTATAATCGTTATTTAGAAGCGTGATGGGCCTATAGTTGTTAATAAGTAGATTGTCCGTTCCCTGTTTTGGAATTAATGCAATAAGGCTGTCTTTCCAAGAATCCGGCATGGTTCCGTCTTTTAAGATGTTGTTCATGATACTTCTTAATGGGTCAGACAGTAAGTCCTCAATTTTTTTATAATATATTGCCGGTAGGCCGTCTGGCTGTTGATTCAAGCCAAAAGCCAGAGGAATTGGCCACCCTCCAGGTGCCCGGCTTGAATCCTTGTTGACCTCCCCGTCTGCGACTCCCGGCAAGATCAGGCGAGGTCTAAATCGGCTATCCTTTTCAACGTGAAAAGAACACACCACTCCTCCCCCCCCCTCCATTCCCAGGGAGGGGAAAGAGACAGACAGAAATGTATTTACATGCCTTTATTTCTGTCCTTCCAGCAGTACAGAGAAATCGTGACTGCACTCTCTCATCACCAACAGCAGAGAGAGAAAACTCCTCCCATGTACTTCCAGTACAGATCATGTGCCACTCTGAGCTAACATCCGGTGCTCAGTGCACTGAATAGACTGTCCCTTGTTCCCACGGTACAGTCCCATAACGTCAACATCCTGTTTGGCTTTCCAGCCACCTGGAGCTCGCTTCTGCATTGCTCCTTTTTCGTAACATCCTCCCCCAAAAGAATCAATGCGTGTTGCGGCAAGCAAAGCGTGATCCAGAGAAGAAAACAAACAGTTGTTATACACATAACATTCGCCTGTTGTTACAGTTCCACCCTTGGAACTCCCCGCCACTGGTTTCCCCAGTGTACCTCTCTGGTTGTCTGGCTTCCAAGGAATGAGTGCATCTGCATTACCTTGGCTAGCAACTCCCTGTTGTGTCTTTGTCTCTGACTTAGACACAGCTCCAAACTGTCCTCGGTTGTGTACAACAGCAACACATGCAACAGCTAAGTTAGCAAACTCTTTTGAGTACCTCTTGGGTGGTTCACCCTTTGTAACTCTCTCAGACCTACGTATGAGGTGCTGATCCTCTCTGCTCACTGGTTCAGTCTCAGGACTCTTTGGAGAACCAGTTCCAATGGTAAACAGTGGTTCATCCTTCACCTGTGAAGGCCTATCCATTGTGTGAGATTTTCTCTCAATGACTGTGACAACTGAGCTCTCCGAGCTATCACTGTCGCTCTCAGTACCACTGTAATCTGTAAATTCAACATCATCATCTGAATCGTCCTCTGTGGGAAATGTGTGAACTATCACTCTCTCCTGTTCAGGAGCACTCTCTAGAAATTTTGTGAGAATCACCTGACCAGATTCAGACAAAATTACTCTGTAGAGACCCTTTTCATATCCCACAAAAATGCCTCTGGCATTCTTTACCCCACCTGGAGCTTCTGTCCTCACATGAGACCCAAAAACCTTGAAATGGGCAACAGAAGGTTTTCTATGGAACAGTTTCTCAAAAGGAGAACTTCCCAACTCTTTTGAAACCTTTCTCATCCTCGTATAACAATACGACATTAGCGACTCGGCCCAGAACTCATGTGGCAGATGTGAACTAAGCAATTGCGCATTCATCCCCTTTTGCAATTCTTTGTTCACCCGTGCACAGACACCCCTGTTCCATGCTTCCGCTGAAACAGCAACCTTGTGCCTTATCCCTTTCTTCTGCAGGAACTCCTGGAAATCCTGTAAAAGAAAAATTTGCTTTTCATCTGTGAAAAGAAAATCAATGTTAGCATTATGCATATTTTCAACCTTGTCACAAAACTCCTGAAACCTTTCCAAGGCTTGTTGCGGTTTCTCTAACACATAAATCCAGACAAAGTTAGAGAAATGATCAGCACACACAAGATAAAATCTTGCATTGCCTCTAGATGGTTCTAGAGGACCAATCACATCAGCATACACCCGCTGAAACGCTCTGTCGACCCCGGTCACCTTCTTGGCGCTCGTTTTGGTCACACCTGCGAGAGAAATTAGGTTAGACTCAGATGATTTACATTCCATGTAATCACTTTGTGCATAACTCAACAAATATAGTCCATCTTTCTCTCTGGCAGAAAGAAACAACTCTCCATCTTTGTAGATCTTGCAGCTCTCAGCATCATAGGACAGTTTCAGTCCTTTCTTTGCAATCTGCGAAACACTCAGCAGATTGAACTTCAGTTCAGGAACCAAGTAAACATTGTTTATAGTCAAGTTCAGACTCTTAAGATACACAGTCCCTATCCCGGTCGCTTCCAGCTCCTGACCGTTGGCCTGTCTCACAGCGAAGCTTTGCTTCTTAAACGTTGAAAACAGTTCTCTGTGTGGGGACATATGAAAAGTCGCTCCAGTGTCGATTATAAACGAGTTCCTAACATCTGGCGTGGTTCCTTTCGCCATCAAAGCCTTTGCAGGTTTCACCGTAGACTTGGTATGACTTTTGCCTGATGCCTCAGGCTTTGCTGAGCGGCCCTTAGCTCCTTTTGGCTGGCGTGGCTTCTTACAGTTCCGCTGAAGATGCCCAGCCTTTCCACAATTGTAACATTGGACAACGTTCAAAGCTACAGCTTTCTCTCCAGTAGCCTCATCGGTGGGGGAATTAGAACTCCGTTCCTCCCTCCCCCTGTCCTTTACTTCCAGTGCAGCAAGTCTGTCCTGTTCGTTCAGAACGACGGCAGACACCCTCTCCGCGGTCAAATCTTGAGCCGGTAGAGAACCAAGCTGACTGGCAACCGTTTTGTAAGTCCGATTTAGGCTGTTTATCATCATGAAGCAAAACACTTCCTCCTGCAGACGGAAATTGCGTTCCACCATCTGTTGGTGCAGATACTTCATCTCCGTCAGGTGCGCTTGAACATCTCCATCAGGCGCAAGTCTCAGATTGGTCAGCTTCTCAAAATACAGCAACGCTGAAGAACCAGCATCCCTCTGATGTGTTCTACGCAGCGTCTCCCAAATCTCTCGTGCATACTCCAAATTCTGAATATGCACCAATTGGTCATCTGACACACACAGAATTATAGCCGTCCTGGCTTTCAGATTCTGTGATTCCCAACCTCGTGTTGGTGCTGCAGGGATGGGGTTCTCAATCACCTCAAAGAACCTCTGATTCTGCAGCAGGGCCTTCATCTTTATAAACCAAGATGAGTAATTGTCATTAGTCAGGGGAGGTGGATAGGGTAAACCTCCCCCCTTCTTGGCATCCATTCTGAAACCAAGTCTCTGCTCTCACTGTCGAGCCAGTAAAAATCCAAAAGTCTCTCCTGGGCTGTTTACAGCCTTCACTGGCAGGCAAACTTCACGCTGTTTCACAGCTGCATAGATAGCCAAAACAAACTTTGACTTCTCACGCTCTGAGCCATTCAGTATCTTTCCACTTACTGACGGTCGTTGCCTAGCAACTGTGCATTTCTCTTCTGACAGGAAATCTTATCAACCACAAGAATTCCTGGTATGCAAGCCTTTGCTTTTCGGAGCTGTTTTTCCAACGCAGCTCTCGTGAACCAGAGAATAAATCATTCTGCGTTCACACTTCTTGGCCCGAAATTCAGCGTAGCTTTTGGGGCTCCGTTGCCTGGAAAACACCCCTCTCGGTGTCCAGCTGTCTGTTCAGCTTCTGGCTGCACGCAGACGTTTCCTTCTTTCCTTTGGTGCAGAGGATGGCAACGATCCATCTACCTCTCACCTCTCATGCTGATTCCCATGGATCAGATAACCATCGGCTACTGCTACCAGATGTTGATTCAAGCCAAAAGCCAGAGGAATTGGCCACCCTCCAGGTGCCCGGCTTGAATCCTTGTTGACCTCCCTGTCAGCGACTCCCGGCAAGATCAGGCGAGGTCTAAATCGGCGATCCTTTTCAATGTGAAAAGAACACACCACTCCTCCCCCCCCTCCATTCCCAGGGAGGGGAAAGAGACAGACAGAAATGTATTTACATGCCTTTATTTCTGTCCTTCCAGCAGTACAGAGAAATCGTGACTGCACTCTCTCATCACCAACAGCAGAGAGAGAAAACTCCTCCCATGTACTTCCAGTACAGATCATGTGCCACTCTGAGCTAACATCCGGTGCTCAGTGCACTGAATAGACTGTCCCTTGTTCCCACGGTACAGTCCCATAACGTCAACATCCTGTTTGGCTTTCCAGCCACCTGGAGCTCGCTTCTGCATTGCTCCTTTTTCGTAAGGTGGTGGCTTTCCTATCTTTGCTTCCTTAATTGCTCTTTGAATTTCGTACGATGTAATAGGGGCATTCAACAGTTCTTTTTGTTCTTTAGTAAGTTTCGGAAGACAGTTCTGTTCTAAATGTTCTTTAACTTCTTCTGTTGTTTCATTTCCTTCCTTATAGATTTCTCTAAAGAATTCGAGAAATCGTTTCTCTATTTCTTTAGGGTTGTTTATTATTTTGCCTTCGCACTTACCTCTATTTATAAGCCTTTCTGCCTCTCTCTTCTTTAATTGCCATGCTAATAACCAGGCTCAGGTTCTGTTTCAGGCTGTGTTTCAGGCTCCGGCGCTGTATCAAACACTGTTGCAGGCTCAGGCTGTGGCACTATGGCTGTAGCTGTGGCTCTGGTTCTGTTTCAGGCTCTGGCACTGTATCAAGCACTGTTTCAGGCTCCGGCTCCGGCTCCGGCTTCTGCTCTTTATTAGGCTTTGTCTCAGTCTTTGGCTCTAGCACTTATTCTAGCTCTATTTCAGGGTCGGCCTGTGTCTCAGCCTTTGTCTCTGTTTCACGCTGTTTCTCTGTTTCAGGCTCCGACGCTGTTTCAAGCCCTGTATCTGCCTCTGCCTCTGTTTCAGGCTCTGGCACTCTATCAAGCACTGTTTCTGGCTCTGGCTCTCTTTCAGGCTCTGGTTCTGAAGTAGGGTTTTGCTCTGGCTCTGGCTGTGTCTCTGGATCTGGCTGTGTCTCTGCTTCAGGCTCCTATGCTGTATCAAGCACTGTATCAGGCTCTGCCTCTCCCTCTGCCCCTGACTACGTTTAAGCGTCAGGCTCAGTTTCAGACAGTGTCTCTGTTTCAGGATCCAGCACTCTATCAAGCACTATTTCAGACTGAGGCTGTGGATCTCGGCTGTGGCTGTGGATCTTGGCTGTGGCTCTAGGCTCCGTCTGTGGCTCTGTCTGTGGCTCTGGCTCTCTTTCAGGGTCTGGTTCTGAATGAAGATCTGGTTCTGACTGTGATTCAGGGTCTCGTGATGGCTCTTCCTCTGCCTCTGACCCAGCTATGTTTCAGGGTCTGGCTCTCTTTCAGGCTCTGGTTCTGAATTAGGGTTTTGTTCTGGCTGTGTCTCTGGCTCTGGCTCTGGCTCCAGCTCCGGCACTGTATCAAGTTCTGTTGCAGACTCAGGCTGTGGCTCTAGGCTGTGGCTGCAGCTATGTTTTGCGCTCCGGCCCTGTATCAAGCCCTATTTCTGGCTCTGGCTCTGGCTCTGGCTCTGGCTCTCACTCTGGCTTTCTTTCAGCTCTGGCTCTGAATGAGGCTCTGGCTCTGGCTCTGATTCATGGTCTCACTCTGACTCTGATTCAGGGTCTGGCTCTGGCTCTGGCTCTGGCACTCTATCAAGGACTGTTTCAGACTTAGGCTGTGGCTGTGGCTCTGGCTCTGTTTCCATTCTTACAATGGAATGTACACAAAACAATAATCCTTTCTATATAAATTTTCCAATACATTCTGAAAACATAATAAATCCTTAATTGTTGTCCACCTCCTTTTAGTTCCTTTATCACTCGAATGCTAGCACGGAGTCAAAACTATTATTGTATTTTTGAACATATCTTGTATAACCATTCCATTTTTCTGCAAATTTTTGCTTTGAGATTCCTCTGAGTTTGCTAGTCAATTGAGCCGTCTCCACCAATTCCTGTAATTTGATTTGCCAATCTGTTATTTTTGGAGCCTCGTGATCTTTCCATCCCTTGGCCACAAGTATACGAGCTGCTGGGGTTGCATACAAGAATACCTCTCTTAGATTTTTTGGGATCTCTTTATCTAAAATACTTCATAGAAATGCCTCCGTTTTTTCGTAAAAGTTATCCCCATCATCTTTTTTAATTCATCCTATATTTCCCCCCCCAAAAAAAAATCTTAATCTTTTCACACGTCCACCACATGTGGCTCATGTCACCGTTATTTCCTCCACATCTCCAACAAGCATTCGCCAAATTTTTATACATTCTTGATCATCTGGAAGGAGTGAGGTACCACCTATGAGCCATTTTCATCATGTTCTCTCTTATATTATAGCTGGCTGTTATTTCAAATTTACATTCCATCAGTTTTCCCCATCTTTTAGCATAATTGGACGGCCCACATCTTGGGCCCACTTTATCATTGAAGCCTTAACCTCCTCATCCATTACTTCGTAGTCTAAAAGAAGTCTATACATTTTTGCGATTATTTCGGTTTTACTATTCAACAGTTTTTTTCAAATCTTGAAGGCTCCTTTTCAAAACCCATCTGCTTATCCTGTCTGAACACTTCATTCACCTGGAAGTAATCTAGCCAACTAGAAAAGTGATCTTTTATTTTCTCATAACTTATCAATATTAGTTGACCCTCCTCCTCCCCCCTTAATATTGTGTTATACGTTATCCAGTTCTCTTTGATGTTGTTGCTTTTTGTAACAGCGATTGCTTCTAGTGGAGAGTTCCATCTTGGGGTTTTCTGTTCCAAATATCTTTTGTATTTTCCCCATACCTTATATATAGCATTTCTTATTATATGATTTGAAAAACTCCTATGCGTCTTTATTTTCCCATAATTAAGATAGCCATGCCACCCAAAACGGGTGTCATGACCTTCTAGCTCTAAAATATCCCAATTTTTTAATAAATACCAATCTTTCAGCCAGAGAAGACATGAGGCTTCGTAATATAGCTTCAAATCCGGTAACCCGTAGCCACCTCTTTCTACAGTATCTGTTAATATCTTATGCTTTACTCTTGGTCTTTTACCCTTCCACAAAAATTTAGAAATTTCTTTTTGCCACCTGTTGATACTGCTGGTCTTTCCTGTAATTGGAATCGTTTGGAATAGAAAGAGTAGCTTCGGTAAAACTATCATTTTAATTACCGAAATACGGCCCAGGAATGATAAATTTAACCTTATCCATGACTCCAACTGTCTTTTGATATCTTTCCAACAATTGGTATAATTATCTTCATATAAATTAAGATTCTTTGGTGTTATCCATAATCCTAAATACTTGATTTTGGGGTAGATTTCAATGTGTATTATTTGTTCTAATTCTGCTTTTTCAGCTGGCGACATATTTTTAACTAATAGTTTTGTCTTGTTGAAATTCATTTTGAACCCCGCAACTTTACCGTAGCCATATATTATTTCCAACGCCTTTCTTAAACTCTGTTTTGGTTGCTCCGTAGTTATAATTAAATCGTCAGCAAATGCCCTCGTTTTGTAACTTCTATTTCCCAGCATAATCCCTTTTATTTCTTTTTCTTCCCTAATTTGTTTACATAAAACTTCCAATGTTAATATGAAAATTAAGGGGGATAGTGGGCCACCTTGTCTGACCCCTTTACTGATTTCACACTCCTGTGATAAATTTCCATTGATTATGATTTTAGCTTTTTGTTTTGATTACATTGCTTCAATCCCTTTTATATACTGTATACCAAAATCCATATGGTGTAATAGACCTTTCATAAATTTCCAGGATACCCTGTCGAAAGCTTTTTCTGCATCTATAGCCATTAAGACTGCCTTCTTTTCTATTCTTAAGTCTAAATACGCTAATAAGTTTATAATGTTTCTAGTGTTGCTATAAATGTGCCTCCCGGGCAAAAAGCCAGCTTGGTCATTGTGTATCATCATCTGGAAGACTTTTTTTGATCTTTCGGCTAAAATATTTGCATATAATTTATAATCGTTATTTAGAAGCGTGATGGGCCTATAGTTGTTAATAAGTAGATTGTCCGTTCCCTGTTTTGGAATTAATGCAATAAGGCTGTCTTTCCAAGAATCCGGCATGGTTCCGTCTTTGAAGATGTTGTTCATGATACTTCTTAATGGGTCAGACAGTAAGTCCTCAATTTTTTTATAATATATTGCCGGTAGGCCGTCTGGCCCTGGTGGCTTTCCTATCTTTGCTTCCTTAATTGCTCTTTGAATTTCGTACGATGTAATAGGGGCATTCAACAGTTCTTTTTGTTCTTTAGTAAGTTTCGGAAGACAGTTCTGTTCTAAATGTTCTTTAACTTCTTCTGTTGTTTCATTTCCTTCCTTATAGATTTCTCTAAAGAATTCGAGAAATCGTTTCTCCATTTCTTTAGGGTTGTTGTTTTTTTTAAAGATATTTATTAAAATTTCCAATTTTTATACAAACAAAAAGCAAAAAAGTTTAAAAACACATATAGTTCACAATACTTAGTTTTCAATGACATATTTCCCTGACCTCCTCATACCTCCCCTTCTTGTAGTCCAATTCAAATTATTTATTCAGCAAATCCTTATCTCAAAGCATTACAGCTAAAAAAACCCTTAATTTCTATCCGACATCATTCAACATTCATTAATTTTACAATATTTCTGTAAATAGTCCTTGAATTTCTTCCAATCTTCTTCCGCTGACTCTTCTCCCTGGTCCCGGATTCTGCCAGTCATTTCTGCCAATCCCATGCAGTCAATCATCTTCATCTGCCATTCTTCCAGAGTGGGTAAATCTTGCATCTTCCAGTACTTTGCAATAAGTATTCTTGCTGCTGTTGTAGCATACATAAAGAAAGTTCTATCCTTTTTTGACACCAACTGGCCGACCATACCCAAGAGAAAGGCCTCTGGTTTCTTCAAGAAGGTATATTTAAATACCTTTTTCAATTCGTTATAGATCATTTCCCAGAAAGCCTTAATCTTAGGGCACGTCCACCAACGGTGAAACAATGTACCTTCATTTTCTTTACATTTCCAACATTTATTATCGGGCAAATGGTAAATTTTTGCAAGCTTGACTGGGGTCATGTACCACCTGTATATCATTTTCATAATATTTTCTCTTAAGGCATTACATGCCGTAAATTTCATCCCAGTGGTCCACAACTGTTCCCAGTCAGCAAACATAATGTTATGTCCAACATCTTGTGCCCATTTAATCATAGCTGATTTGACAGTCTCATCCTGAGTGTTCCATTTCAGCAGCAAGTTATACATTTTTGACAAAGTCTTAGTTTTGGATTCTAACAGTTCTGTTTCCAATTTAGATTTTTCCACCTGGAAGCCAACTTTCTTATCCAAATTGTAAGCCTCCATTATCTGATAATAATGAAGCCAGTCTTGCACTTTGTTTTTTAGTTTCTCAAAACTCTGCAGTTTCAGTCTATCTCCTTCTTGTTCCAAAATTTCCCAATACTTCGGCCATCTGGCCTCCATATTGAGCTTTTTCTGAGCTTTCGCTTCCATTGGTGACAACCACCTTGGGGTTTTATTTTCCAATAAATCTTTATATCTAATCCAAACATTAAACAATGCTTTCCTAACAATATGGTTTTTAAATGCTTTATGTGCTTTAACCTTGTCATACCACAAATATGCATGCCACCCAAAAACATTGTTGAAACCTTCTAAATCCAAAATGTCTGTGTTCTCAAGAAGCAGCCAGTCTTTCAACCAGCAGAACGCTGCTGATTCATAGTAAAGTTTAAAGTCTGGCAGGGCAAATCCACCCCTTTCCTTTGCATCAGTTAATATCTTAAATTTTATTCTGGGCTTCTTGCCCTGCCAGACAAATTTAGAAATGTCTTTCTGCCACTTCTTGAAACAGTCCATCTTGTCCACAATTTGCAATTTTTGAAACGAAAACAACATTCTAGGCAATACATTCATCTTTATAGCTGCAATTCGACCCAACAAGGAAAGCTTCAAATTTGACCAAATTTCTAAATCTTTTTTCACTTCCACCCAACATTTTTCATAGTTGTCTTTAAACAAATTCCCATTTTTAGCTGTCATGTTAATCCCCAGGTATTTCACTTTCTTAACCACAGTTAAACCTGTTTCACTCTGAAACTTCTCTCTTTCAGTCAATGTTAAGTTTTTCTCTAAAACCTTAGTTTTTGACTTGTTCAATTTGAATCCTGCCACCTGACCAAATTCTTGAATTAGTTCTAAAACTCTTTTAGTACTAGATTCTGGCTCTTGTAACGTCAAAACTAGGTCATCTGCAAATGCTCTCAGTTTATACTGTTTAGCTCCGACCTGTATACCTTTAACCGACCGTTCCCTTCTAATCATGTTCAGCAGGACCTCCAGGACCGATATAAAAAGCAATGGGGAAATTGGGCACCCTTGTCGTGTCCCTTTTTCTATCTTAAATTGTTCCGTAACCACGTTATTTACAATTAATTTAGCATTTTGTTCAGAGTATATTGCACCTATACCATTCTCAAAGCCTTGGCCTACCCCCATACCCTGTAGGTTCTTTTTCATAAAACTCCAAGAGATATTGTCAAAAGCTTTCTTGTGATATCCACAAATATCAGAACTGCTTTAGTGTTTATATTCACTTCTAGCTTTTCCAAAATGTCAATTATGTTCCTCAAATTATCAGATAGATATCTTCCCGGTAGAAAGCCCGCTTGGTCCTTATGAATCTCCTCAATCAATACTTTTTTCAGTCTCTTAGCTAAAATATCAGCAAAAATTTTGTAATCCACATTTAATAAGGATATGGGACGGTAGTTCTTAAGTTGTGTCTTTTCAGTTTCCGTTTTCGGTATAAGTGTAATTGTAAAGGGAATTGGGGTTGCTTGTGCGTAAAGGGTGCTGCAGCTCTAGGCAGTGTTGCCTGGATAAACCTTTCCCTGGCTGGACAGCCCTTTCTCCATGACTGTCTCAGTCACTGGCAGAATCCGTCAGTGGGCGTTTTCTAAACTTCTTCCAACATAAAAATTCCTTCACTCCAAGTCTCCGCCTAGCCTCTCTGCGTGGAAGTCTCCTGCGCAGAGTGGGCGTGCCCAACGGAGGTCCTGGGCTCTCCCTGCTGCTCTCTGTGGAAGCGTCTTGGAGCCCTCCCTCCGCATCCTCCTCTTTCTTCCTGGTGTCCCTCCTATTTCCTTCCCCCAAGGAAGCTCTCTCTCTCTCCCTGCTGGTTCCTTCTCCTGCATCGTCAGGGAGCCTTACCTCCACCCTAGGCTCCGATGGCAGTTCCCTGACATCCACCTCCCCTCCAGGACCCCCCTCACCTCCGTTCCGTTCCTTTGGCCTAAATTCCTCCCTTTCCCCTGACGGTGATGCGGGAAATCCCCGAAAGGAGCTCTCTCCCTCTTCCGAAGATTCAAACATTTCTCTCCACCTGCTACTATCTCTTCGCAGCGGGTACTCTTCCCCATCCGATTCCTCTCCCCCGGATACCTCTCCTCCCTCCTCTTCGGAGGCCGGAAACCCCATAAAATCTTCTTCCTCATCTGTGGTGCCAAATTGCTCCTCCCAGAACCTCGATGTGGGTTTGGGCTTCCTAGGGAACCTGCCGTGAAACTCTCCCCGAAGATACTCATCCCTGATGTTTTCCGCAGGAACCGACGTGTTTTCTGATTCTGGTTCCCCCTCCCAAGCCACCAAATACTCCACTTGCCCCCCTCGCCATCTTGAATCGAGTATTTCCATGACTTGACTACTGAATTCCCTCTCCTCCACGTGTGGGTGAATGGGAACCCCTCTCTCTTGCCCCGGCAATTCCAGTCCCTCCCTGTACGGAGAGAGTAGGGATCTATGGAACACCGGGTATAGTTTCATGCTGGTTGGCAACTTGAGTCTAAAGGCCACGGAATTAACCTGCTGTGTCACCGCGAAAGGTCCCAGCCGCCTTGGCCGCAACTTCTTGCAACCTCCCTTGAACGGTAACCCCTGAGTCGACAACCACACCCGCTCCCCTACCCGTATGGTTTCTCCTTCCCTACGGTGTTTGTCGGCCTGCCTCTTATACACTTCCTTGGCCCGTTCCAAGTTCATCTTAAGTTGTTAGTGTAAGGCCTCCATTTCTTGCACAAACTGCTCCGCTGCCGGCACACTCCACCTCTCCTCCCCTCCCCCTGGGAAGGCCCTGGGGTGACACCCATGATTGGCCATGAACGGGCTCATTCCTGTGGACACATGTTCCGCGTTATTGTACGCAAATTCGGCCAACGCTAGTTTCTCTACCCAATCGTTCTGTCTCTCGCTCACATAGCAGCGTAGGTATTGTTGGAGTATACTGTTCGCTCTTTCCGCTTGCCCGTTGGTCTCCGGGTGTCTGGCCATGGAGAAGCTTACCTCGACTTCCAGCAAGCTCATGAGCTTCCTCCAGAACCTGGAAGTAAATTGCTTCCCTCGGTCTGACAAAACCCTTAAGGGGGCGCCGTGCAGCCTGAAGATGTGCTCCACAAACAGCCTAGCCGTTTCCTCTGCTGTCACCGCATGTGAGCAAGCGATAAAGTGGCACATTTTTGTTAACAGGTCGACAACTACCATGACGGCTGTTTTCCCCCTTGACTTGGGCAAATCGGTCATAAAATCTATGGAAACCACCTCCCATGGTCTTCCCGGTGTGGGTAAGGGTTCTAGTAACCCCGCTGGCGCCGCCCTCTCCCCCTTTGCTCGCTGGCAGCAGTCACACCCTCGTACGTACTCCCGTACATCTTCCCTCACCCTTGGCCACCAGAACTGCCTGGTGACCAGCAACATGGTTTTGTGTTGACCAAAATGCCCCGCCGTCGGGTTATCATGGAGCTGTTTGAGCACCCTTCTCCTCAAGTCATCCCCTGGTACGTACAGTGCTCCCCTGTAATACAGTACCCCTTCTTTCTCCTCAAAACCCCCATGGTTTTCCCCCTTGCTCCTGAGTTCCCTGATCTTGGTTTGTGCGAACTCGTCGTCCTTCGTCAGCCCGGCTAGTTCTCGTCTCTCTACTAATACCCCCCCCCCACACCCATCGGTTCTCGGGGATCACATGTCGGGCTTCTGGTGGTCCTTCCCCTTCCATATACTCCGGCTTCCGGGAGAGGGCATCTGCTCTGACGTTTTCCTCTCCCGGTACGTACCAAATCTCGAAGAAAAACTTGGAGAATTCCTGGGCCCATCGCACCTGCCGCTGGTTGAGTACTCGTGCAGTCCTCCAGTATTCCAGGTTCTTATGGTCCGTGCACACCTGGATCTTGTGCTGCGCCCCTATTAACAAATGTCTCCATCGTCGAAAGGCTTCATAAATTGCAAGCAGTTCCCGGTCATAGACCGTGTAGTTTTGCTCCGACTTGCTCAGCTTCCTCGAGAAGAACGCACACGGTCTCCAGCTGGACTGATCTCCCGGCTGGAGTAGCACCGCCCCTACCGCTCGGTCTGACGCGTCTGTCTCCAGCCTCATTGGCTTCTGCAGATCCATGTGCAAGAACTGCTCTTCCGAAGCGAAGGCCTTCTTCAGCCTTTCAAAGGCCTGCTGTGCATCTTCCGTCCAGACAAATTTCCTTTTGCTACTGAGACAATCTGTGATGGGCGCTGTCAAGTGGGCGAAATTCTTGATGAACTTCCGGTAGAAGTTCCCAAACCCCAGGAACCTCTGTACGTCCTTCCGGGTCTTGGGGGTCTTCCATTCCAGCACCGCCTGCACCTTTCCTGGGTCCATAGCTAGGCCCTTGTCCGACAGCCTGTATCCCAGGAACTCGACCTCTCGGGCGTGGAATTGGCACTTCTCCAGTTTGACCCACAACTGATGTTCCTGTAGCCTCTTTAGCACTTCCCGGACGTCTCTGACATGCTGCTCCTCGTTGTCCGAATAGATTAACACGTCATCTAA
Source organism: Podarcis raffonei (assembly GCF_027172205.1). NCBI lineage: Eukaryota > Metazoa > Chordata > Lepidosauria > Squamata > Lacertidae > Podarcis > Podarcis raffonei. The sequence goes on along the minus strand of NC_070620.1, from coordinate 6,931,707 downwards.
AAAGGCCACACAATTCTTGTACAGCAGGGATCCCAACACGTGGTGCATGAAAGATTGGAAGCATGCGGAGCCCGACTGTAATCCAAATGGCATAACTAAGTACTCAAAGGCCCCCAGGGTGGTGAACATAGTGGTTTTCCATTCGTCCCCCTCCCTCATCCTAATCAAATTGTACGCACCCCGAAGGTCCACCTTAGTAAAAATTTTCCCCTTCCTCACCCTGGTTAAAATATCGTCAATCCTGGGCATTGGGAAGGTCACTGGTTCCGACACCAGGTTCAAGGACCTAAAGTCTACGACCAATCTGGGCTGTTTAGTGTCTTTTTTGTCCACAAAGAACACCGGACTGCCTCCCACCGCCCTTGATTCTCTTATGAAACCTCTTTTCAGGTTTTTGTCAATAAACTCCCGCAACTCCTGCATCTCCCTGTCCGACATGGCATACAGTTTACCCACTGGCAGCTGAGCCCCTGGGAGTAGGTTGATTTGACAGTCGAAGGGTCTATGGGGGGGGTAGTTTGTCCGCTTCCTTCTCGCTGAAGACATCCTTCAGGTCAGCGTATTGTGGCGGTACCTTCCCCTTCTCCCCTACCGCCGTCCCTGCCACCCTGGCTACAGCCATCCTCGGGGTTTCCCCCCCGTGACAGTGTTCCAAGCAGTGAGCTGACCCAAAAGAAGCTGTCCGCTGGTGCCATGCCACTACTGGATCATGTAGTGCCAACCAGCTCATTCCCAGCATGATGGGTGGTCCTGCCAGTGTAGCTACGTGAAAGGCAAGAGTCTCTGTGTGTCGGGAAACCCTCATTCTCATGGGGGGAGTCTGGTGCATCACCTCCCCTCCCAAGAGTTCTCTGCCATCAATGGTCGTTACTTGCAAGGGACAGTCTAGAGGCAGGAGGTACAGCTGGTGCTCCAGGGCGAAATCCTTGCTGAAGAAATTACAGGAGCTACCTGAATCCAGCAGTGCCTTAACCTTGATTGGGTGCCCATTTGGGAGTTCTAGCACCACCTCTAAGGCTAAGGCTGCTTGGGGGTGTCTGGCTTGGGCACTTTTACTGGTTGCTGGCCCGGCTGCTGTGCCCTGGGATCGGCAGCCAAGCGTTGGCTTTTCCCTGCTCCTCCTCGCCCCCCTCCTCACAGCCCGCAGCCCCCACCATTCCTTGCCATGCTTTCCTTTGAGGGCAGACCCTGGCAAAATGTCCTGGCTGTAGGCAGAGGAAACACTTTTTGGCTGTTTTCCCATCCTTTCCCTCCTTCTTTCGAACTTCACTGGAGTTAGAAGCCCCGCGCGCGCGTGCTCCCCCAATCTCCATTGGTTCCACTGGCTGGGAAGGTTGGTCCGGTATTTCAGGAATGCGGTTGTCATGCCAACGTTCTCCTCTCCCCTCCCGCTTCTCTAAAGCGCGGGCTTCTTGGCGCGCTCCAATCGCAAGTACAGCCTTGGTCAGCTGATCCATCGATTGAGGGCGGGGCGCCCGGGAGAGTTCGTCCTTCACTGAGGGGGATAAGCCTTCCTCGAATAACATTTGCACTGGTTCCGAGCCCAGTTCCCACCCCAGTCTATGGATAAGCATAGCAAAACGCGACCAGTACTCTCTAACTGACCGGCTCCCTTGCTTGCAACTCATCAGTTGCCTGCGAACCACACTCTCCTCCACCCCACTTGAGAACATGGCGTCCATGGCGCCAAAAAACTTCCTAATGTCCTTTAGGGCAGCATTCTGGGTTGCCATTAATGGCCGGATCCATTCCCTGGCAGCGTCTTGAAGATGCCCGATGACATAAGGGACCCTCTCCCCATCATCCGCAAAGGAGTCAAACTGCAGTTCCAGCGCGTACTGTACCTCAGTCCTGAATGCATTATAATCCCTGGGGTCTCCCCCAAACTTGTGCACCAGCCCCGGTACCTTCCTTCCGATGGGGGTGTGCTTCCCCTGGGCATCCTGAGTCCTCCTTTCATCTAGCCGTGCCGCTAACAGAGCCACCTGCCGTTCCAAATCCTGGTTTCTCTCCTCCAGATTTGGCGCTGGCGCTCCCGCCTCTCCGGCACCCGCTCCTCCGGTTTGACTCATGATGCTGCCTGTCTTGTCTTTGTGCACAAGCAACGTCAGAGGCTGACGGATTGCTGTAAAGGGAATTGGGGTTGCTTGTGCGTAAAGGGTGCTGCAGCTCTAGGCAGCGTTGCCTGGATAAACCTTTCCCTGGCTGGACAGCCCTTTCTCCATGACTGTCTCAGTCACTGGCAGAATCCGTCAGTGGGCGTTTTCTAAACTTCTTCCAACATAAAAATTCCTTCACTCCAAGTCTCCGCCTAGCCTCTCTGCGCGGAAGTCTCCTGCGCAGAGTGGGCGTGCCCAACAGAGGTCCTGGGCTCTCCCTGCTGCTCTCTGTGGAAGAGTCTCGGAGCCCTCCCTCCGCATCCTCCTCTTTCTTCCTGGTGTCCCTCCTATTTCCTTCCCCCAAGGAAGCTCTCTCTCTCTCCCTGCTGGTTCCTTCTCCTGACACCATAGAATGATGACACCAAACTGGGAGGGGTGGCTAACACCCCAGAGGACAGGAACACACTTCAAAACGACCTTGACAGATTAGAGAACTGGGCCAAAACAAACAAGATGAATTTTAACAGGGAGAAATGTAAAGTATTGCACTTGGGCAAAAAAAATGAGAGGCACAAATACAAGATGGGTGACACCTGGCTTGAGAGCACTACATGTGAAAAGGATCTAGGAGTCTTGGTTGACCACAAACTTGACATGAGCCAACAGTGTGACGCGGCAGCTAAAAAAGCCAATGCAATTCTGGGCTGCATCAATAGGAGTATAGCATCTAGATCAAGGGAAGTAATAGTGCCACTGTATTCTGCTCTGGTCAGACCTCACCTGGAGTACTGTGTCCAGTTCTGGGCACCACAGTTCAAGAAGGACATTGACAAACTGGAACGTGTCCAGAGGAGGGCAACCAAAATGGTCAAAGGCCTGGAAACGATGCCTTATGAGGAACGGCTAAGGGAGCTGGGCATGTTTAGCCTGGAGAAGAGGAGGTTAAGGGGTGATATGATAGCCATGTTCAAATATATAAAAGGATGTCACATAGAGGAGGGAGAAAGGTTGTTTTCTGCTGCTCCAGAGAAGCGGACACGGAGCAATGGATCCAAACTACAAGAAAGAAGATTCCACCTAAACATTAGGAAGAACTTCCTGACAGTAAGAGCTGTTCGACAGTGGAATTTGCTGCCAAGGAGTGTGGTGGAGTCTCCTTCTTTGGAGGTCTTTAAGCAGAGGCTTGACAACCATATGTCAGGAGTGCTCTGATGGTGTTTCCTGCTTGGCAGGGGGTTGGACTCGATGGCCCTTGTGGTCTCTTCCAACTCTATGATTCTATGATTCTATGATTCTATGATTCCTGCATCGTTAGGGAGCCTTACCTCCACCCTAGGCTCCAATGGCAGTTCCCTGACAGTAATATACGCCTCTTTCCACGATTCTGGTGCTCTTTTCCCTTCCAAAATTTCATTACAGACTTCCTTCAAAGGTTGTAATAACCACTCTTTCAAAGATCTGTAATATCTGGAAGTCAGCCCATCCGGTCCTGGAGACTTGCCTAATTGCATATTTTGAATGGCACCTTCTATCTCCTGGTCAGATATTTTGCAATTCAACATTAGTTTGCTTTCTTGTGAAATTTTTTGTAATCCATTTGTTTTCAAAAAGCGTTCAATGTCCTTTTCATTCTGTGGCCCTTGTGCATATAATTGTTTGAAGTATTTCTGGAAGCAATTTCTAATCTCAGTTGGATTGTGTATATCTTTTCCTTCTACTTCCAAATTTGTGATGGTATTTAGTTTTTGTCTTTTTTTCAATTGCCAAGCCAGTAGTTTCCCACATTTATTCGCTGATTCCAATGTCTTCTGTCTCATTTGTTTAATTTTCCATTCTATTTCCTGATTCATCAATTCCATATATTGTACTTGATATAAATTTATTTCTCTCAAAATCTCCTGCGACTTTGGCTTTACTCTCAGTTTTTTCTCCCCTTCTTTTATTTTCTCCAAAATTTTATCTTTTTTCTCATTTCGACTTCTCTTTTTTATTGCGTTCTGTTGTATCAAGAACCCTCTCATCACAGCTTTACTTGCATCCCAGATTACTCTTTTTTCAACATTAGTAGTCATTTTTATTTCAAAATAGTCTCTCAAAGTTTTTTGGGCCTTTTTGTATACTTCTTCATCTCTAAATAGGGTGTCATTCATCCTCCATCTAAAGGAGCCGGGTGTTGTTTGCTTCATCTCCATCTTTACAGCGTTATGGTCTGAGTAAGTTTTAGGGCAGATTTCCACTTTCTTTATCTTTGGTGCCATTCCTCTAGTAATCCAAATTTGGTCAATTCTAGTCCATGTCATCTTAGCTTCAGAGAAGAAAGTTCCCTCTCTCCCCAGGGGGTTCTTAGTTCTCCAAATGTCAATCAAGTCCATATTGTCAGTCAATTCAAAGAAAGTTTTTGGTAGTCTACCATCTTTGGTGACTACCTGTTTTTGTGCCTTGTCCATGTTTGTAGATACAACTCTATTCATATCCCCCATCAATATTATATTATAGTCCATATAGTCCAAAAGAGTCTCATGCAACTTCTTAAAAAATTCAGATTTCCCCTCGTTCGGTGCATACACCCCTACAATCAGAAATTTCTCTCCTTGAAATTGAATTTCGATTGCCAAATATCTTCCTTGTTCATCTTTAAAAATTAATTTCGGTGAAAATTTCTCCTTTGCATATATCACCACTCCTCTCTTTTTGACCTTATCAGACGAAATAAATTCTTGTCCCAATCTCTTATTAATAAGTATTTTCCTGTGTAGCCTCATTACATGTGTTTCCTGTAAACAAATCAAGTCCAATTGTTCTTTTCTTAATATATGAAAAACACCTTTTGTCTTTCGAGGGGAGTTAAGTCCATTATAATTCCAACTTAGAAGTTGCAGAGCCATGGTGAGTTACTTAGTTTTCCCTCCAACTGCACCGAGTTGTTGTTCTTCTTCTGTTTGTGGTGTGTCTTTCCCTGGGCCAAGGAGTCCAAATGATAAGTTTGCTATGTCTAAAATTCCTTTTCCTGATGCGGTTGGCTCCTCACCAGATTCCACTTCCTTCTGTAGATCCTCCTCGTGGTCTTTCAAGAACTTGTCTTTATCATTCACTGTCCTTATTCTTATTTTTCTTCCTTTGTATTTGAAGGATAGACCTTGGGGGAATTCCCACCTGAAGAGTATTCTGTTTCTTCTCAATAGAACAACAAGATCTCTGTAGTAGGCCCTTACATCCAAAATATATTTGGGTATATCCTTAAAGATCTCCACGAATGAATCTTCAATTTCCAGAGTTCTTTGATAGTGCAAATTCAAGATTTTGTCTCTTTCTTCTTTTGTTCTTAAGGTAATCAAACAGTCTTTTGCTTTGTTCTTTCTTTGTCTTTTACCAAGCCTAAATGCACTCACTATCTTGAATTCTTCCTTCCCCAGGTCCTGTTGCCAAAAATCTGTAAATTCCTTTGTAAGGAAGTCTGCCAGGTTGTCTTTCTCGCTTTCAGGTACTGCTCTGATTCTTAAATTTCTCTCCTTTCCTTGTAATTCAATCATAGACAGTGTTAGGTCGTGATCCTCTAGTTTCTTATATACCGGTGGTATCTTCTCTTGAGCAGCGGTTGCAATTTCCTTAGCTTCCTCTGCTATCTTTCGAGTCGAGGCCGATTCCTCCAATAGTTTTTCAATAGACTGTGTGTTAGAATTCACCTTCTTTCCCAGTTCATTAATACTTGTAGTGTTCAAGTCAATTTTTGCTGAGGCCTCAGCTACTTGTTTATTTGTCTCTGCAACCTGTTTGGCTAAGTTTTCCAAAGATGCATTAATTTTGCCGAGTGCCTGAGCCAATAAATCTTCAGATGACATAGCTTTTGGTTTTGCTTGCGAAGCAGCAGTTCCTACTGTGCCTGCTGCTCCGGATGTTGAAGCCCTTCTCTGATGTGTAATATCAGTCTTGTATTGTCTACCGGACCTGGTAGTTTTTTCCTGTGCCAGCTCTATCTTCCCTTTCTCATTTGCCATAACACTCTCATGCAAAACCCAAGGTCAGTCTCATGCCTGGTAGATTTGTTTTGAAGAGGAATTTTCCAAGCTTGGTTACTTAGTGGCTTAGTTGTTGTTACAACATAGTCTCCTCTAGGGGGACACACTTCCAACTTCACTTTGCAACTTTTAAAACAAATATGGTCCTTATAGGTCCCCAGTACCCTTAAAAGCCACAAATTCAGTGTCCTTAAAAGTTACTTTTTAGTCAAAAGCAGTTCCAGAAACACTGTATCTTTCACAGAGTTGTATCAAAAATCTTTACCTTTAACGTGCTGGCAATTCTTCCCAATTAGGCTTTCCCTATCATAGGCAGTCCGTTCCCAGATTTCAGAGGCAGCAGATGTAACTTTACTTCCCTCCTTCCTTGCAGGTAAATACCTCTCAAATTTCTCCCCTCTGCTCCTGCAGGCAGGGGGGGATCGCTTTTTTGGTGCTGGATTTTAGACCTTTAAAAAGACGTCTTTCAAAGTTACAGCTTTAGAGTCTCTTTGCTTTGATCTGCTTACAAGCCGGAAAGGTAGACTTCCTGTTTTTACCTTTCCCGTTTCGGTGCCGAAATATTTTTTTTTTTTAAGTTTTTCCTCGAATTAATTGACTTAATCCTACTCACAAGTAGTTGCTTTAGAGTCCAATTGCCAGGAAGAAATCAGCGCTCTCCGACGATGGCCATGCGGCTTCACTCCACGGAAGCGGTAGACGGCTCTCAGCTCCGCGCCGTTCACCCCCGTTCCGCTCCGCAGCCTTTAAAAAGGCTCCTTCGCAGTGGGGGGGGGGGCGCAAATGGAGCCCGCCGAGCCTCCAAGTTCCCAGGCTTCACTGCCTGCGATTTCTTCGGGTCCCCGCTTCGCCGGAGCGGCAAGACCCTGTCCCGTGGAGCCGATTCCCTCCGGAGCTCAGAGGGAATCCGTCATTCGTCGCTGGCGCTGACCGGAAGCCTTTCTATTTCTTTAGGGTTGTTTATTATTTTGCCTTCGCACTTAACTCTATTTATAAGCCTTTCTGCCTCTCTCTTCTTTAATTGCCATGCTAATAACCAGGCTCAGGTTCTGTTTCAGGCTGTGTCTCTATTTCAGGCTCCGGCGCTGTATCAAGCACTATTTCAGACTCAGGCTGTGGATCTCGGCTGTGGCTGTGGATCTCGGCTGTGGCTCTAGGCTCCATCTGTGGCTCTGTCTGTGGCTCTGGCTCTCTTTCAGGGTCTGGTTCTGAATGAAGTTCTGGTTCTGACTCTGATTCAGGGTCTCATGATGGCTCTTCCTCTGCCTCTGACCCAGCTATGTTTCAGGGTCTGGCTCTCTTTCAGGCTCTGGTTCTGAATTAGGGTTTTGTTCTGGCTCTGGCTGTGTCTCTGGCTCTGGCTCTGGCTCCAGCTCCGGCACTGTATCAAGTACTGTTGCAGACTCAGGCTGTGGCTCTAGGCTGTGGCTGCAGCTATGTTTTGCGCTCCGGCCCTGTATCAAGCCCTATTTCTGGCTCTGGCTCTGGCTCTGATTCATGGTCTCACTCTGACTCTGATTCAGGGTCTCGCTCTGGCTCTGGCTCTGGCACTCTATCAAGGACTGTTTCAGACTCAGGCTGTGGCTGTGGTTCTGCCTCTGTTTCAGGCTCAGGCTCTGTTTGAGGCTATGTCTCTGTTTCAGGCTCCGGCACTGTATCAAGTACTGTTGCAGACTCAGGCTGTGGCTCTAGGCTGTGGCTGTGGCTGTTGCTCTGGTTCTGGCTCTGGCTCTTTCTTGGGCTCTGGTTCTGAATGAGGGCTTGGTTCTGGCACTGATTTAGGGTCTCGCTCTGGCTCTGGCTGTGTCTCTGTTGCACCTCAAACGGTGGTTTGTTGTTGTCGTTGTAGTTGTTGTTATTTTCTTTCTGGGGTGGGACAAATGTTTAGTTGGGGCGGGGATTATTTTAAGTTTAGCATAATTGTTTCTTGCTTTGTTTTTCTTTTACTATTTTTTTAGGTTATTGTATAGTTTGTATTTTGCTTTTTAAGGGGAAAGGGTCAGGGCTGCCTGGGAGGGGGCCTCAGCCAACGGAATGGCTGGGGCAGGTTCCCTACGGGGGGATGTATTGGAACACCCAATCTCTGTTATCGCGGGTGGGAGGAGCAGTTGCGCTAAGACCAGACCACGTCTTTACCGAAGATCTGGTTCTGACTCTGTGTTATGTACTGAGTTGAATAGAAGAAGAAGAAGAAGAAGAGTTTGGATTTGATATCCCGCCTTTCACTCCCTTTAAGGAGTCTCAAAGCGGCTAACATTCTCTTTTCCCTTCCTCCCCCACAACAAACACTCTGTGAGGTGAGTGGGGCTGAGAGACTTCAAAGAAGTGTGACGAGCCCAAGGTCACCCAGCAGCTGCATGTGGAGGAGCGGAGACGCGAACCCGGTTTCCCAGATTACGAGACTACCGCTCTTAACCACTACACCACACTGGAATAGGATCCAAACTGCAGCAGTCTGATTGGTCCTAGAACAATAGGATCCAAAAGGCAGCAGTCTGATTGGTCCTAGAACAATAGGATTCAGAATGCAGCAGTCTGAATGGTCCTAGAACAATGCAGCAGTATGATTGGTTGGCAGGAACTACCCAATCATGCTCCAGATAGAAGTGAATCCACAACCTGATTGGTTTACAGTAGAATTCCGGAATTAGCCAATCATGTGCAGCCCATTGTGTAAATAATGTATATAAAGCAGATACTTTGAGGGGACTTTCATTCATTCCTCCTCACCACTATGAGCTGAATAAAGAACATTAAATCACTTTGCGACTCTGAGTATATTTCACTCTGATTCTGCTTCTTTGATTCTGGCTCTCTATCAAGGGCTGTTTCAGACTCAGGCTGTGGCTGTTGCTCTGGTTCTGGCTCTGGCTCTGGCTCTGAATGAGGCTCTGGCTCTGGCTCTGATTCATGGTCTCACTCTGACTCTGATTCAGGGTCTCGCTCTGGCTCTGGCTCTGGCACTCTATCAAGGACTGTTTCAGACTCAGGCTGTGGCTGTGGTTCTGCCTCTGTTTCAGGCTCAGGCTCTGTTTGAGGCTATGTCTCTGTTTCAGGCTCCGGCACTGTATCAAGTACTGTTGCAGACTCAGGCTGTGGCTCTAGGCTGTGGCTGTGGCTGTTGCTCTGGTTCTGGCTCTGGCTCTTTCTTGGGCTCTGGTTCTGAATGAGGGCTTGGTTCTGGCACTGATTCAGGGTCTCGCTCTGGCTCTGGCTCTGGCACTCTATCAAGGACTGTTTCAGACTTAGGCTGTGGCTGTGGCTCTGGCTCTGTTTCCATTCTTACAATGGAATGTACACAAAACAATAATCCTTTCTATATAAATTTTCCAATACATTCTGAAAACATAATAAATCCTTAATTGTTGTCCACCTCCTTTTAGTTCCTTTATCACTCGAATGCTAGCACGGAGTCAAAACTATTATTGTATTTTTGAACATATCTTGTATAACCATTCCATTTTTCTGCAAATTTTTGCTTTGAGATTCCTCTGAGTTTGCTAGTCAATTGAGCCGTCTCCACCAATTCCTGTAATTTGATTTGCCAATCTGTTATTTTTGGAACCTTGTGATCTTTCCATCCCTTGGCCACAAGTATACGAGCTGCTGCGGTTGCATACAAGAATACCTCTCTTAGATTTTTTGGAATCTCTTTATCTAAAATACTTCATAGAAATGCCTCCGTTTTTTTCATAAAAGTTATCCCCATCATCTTTTTAAATTCAGCGTATATTTCTGTTGGGATACTGCCAGGGAGATAAAGTCCATCTGAGCCCCAAGCTCGGTGCCGGACGATCCATTGACCTCCCGTAGTCACGCAGTATCAGCAATTTAGCGGCACGAAGCCTCAAGAAAAGATAGCCACATTCTTGGACTTGTGCACACTCTTTCAGCAGAATTCACACAGCAAAAGTTGCACAGCATGAGAGCATATTTACAGTTTATTTGGCGTTGGTCAGAACAAAAAAGACATGACCGTCTGCTCCGACTGCTCAGGCAAAACAGCCAAAAACGAAAGGAACAGACAACATAAACATCCTGTGAGACAGGAAATTACGCAGGCTGTGACACAAACATCCTGCTCCCTTTTAAGGTGGAACGGAAATATCCTAACATCCTCCCCCTTTCCGTGTAACCTGTAGTACCTGTGGTTCAACCCAATTGCAACCTTTGTGCGTAAACCTTAAGTTGTTCTCTGTTAACAACCTTAGACAACAGATCAGCAGGAATTTCATTTCCTGGCATGTAGGACACCTGAATGAGTCCTTTCTGAATACACTCTCTTGCACGATGTAGCTTAATCTGCAAGTACTTGGTTCTTTGCTTGCAACTCTCCGAGTTCAGCAAAGCCAAACAAGATCTATTGTCTTGATACACTTGTATAGGACATTTCACAGAAACCCCAATGTCCTTAAACAGTTGCATCAACCATTCACAATCCATGAGTGAAAATGACAGAGCATTGAGTTCTGCTTCACAGGAACTTAGGCTAACTGTCGTCTGCTTTTTGCACAACCAGTCAAAGAGGCAGTGGTTGTACATGTAGCATACTCCAGAAGTGCTTGTACCATCCGTGGTGTCACTTCCAAAACTTGCATCTGCAAAGATTTCAAGACCTCCAGTGTTCTGACTGGTGAACCTCAGCCTGTAGTGCAAAGTCCCTTTCAAATACCGGGCTATGCGCTTCAGAGCTTTCCAATCCTGAACAGTAGGATTGTTAGCATGTCTGCTCAGCAGGTTAGTGCTTACAGCAATGTCAGGTCTTGAACATCTAGCAATGAAATTCAACTTGCCTAGAATGCATCTGTACAGCGTTGTGTCAGAAAACGCTTCAGCAGTACTATCTACCTGGTAACCTGTCACCATCGGTGTGTCTGCTGGGTTTGCATCAACCAAATTCAACCTGGTTAATACATCAGTAATTTTCTGTGTTTGGTGTACCAGAAAATTACCTGCTTGGTCCCTCTCCACCTGCAGAGAAAGATAGTTGGATACCTCACCAAGATCCTTCATGTCAAAGTGCTCCTTCAGCTGAGCTAGGGTGCTTTGGTAAAAAGCCTGATTCTTCCAAAACATCAGAAGATCATCAACAAAACATAAACAATACAGTTTGTTTTGCCCCTCCTCCTTGACAAACACACATGGATCAGCTTTGCCCTGGTGAAAACCTAGAGAAAGCAACGTTTCAGTGAGTTTTGTGTTCCAACACCTGGCACTCTGCTTGAGACCATACAAGGATTTCCGCAGTTTACAGACCATTCCCTTCTGTATCTGCATCCCGTCAGGTGGAAGCATGTACAGCTCCTCCCCCAAAATCCCGTACAAAAAAGCTGTATTTATGTCATGATGGGAAACATGCAGTTTCTCCTCCGCAGCGATCTTGAGCATCAGCTGAATGCTCTCATATTTGACCGTGGGTGAGTAGGTCTCGTGGTAATCCTGCCCTGGTACCTGTGAAAAACCTCTGGCAACCAATCTGGCTTTGTGTCTGACAATCTTGCCATTCTGGTCTGTCTTGGCCTTGAAGACCCATTTGCTGCCAACCAGTCTCATTCCTGGGACTACCGGTACCAGCTCCCAAGTTTGGTTCCTGTTCAAGGAATCAACTTCAGCCTTCATGGCATTAAGCCAAGGCTCAGCATCTTTAGAGGTTAACTCCTGGACCTCTTTGAAGCTTGAAGGTTCCCACACCTTCTCTGAGCTACTAAGAACAGCAGTTGCCGTCTTAGCAAACTCATCAGCAAATCTCTTTGGAGGTTTGCCTTTGGTCGCCCTTTCAGACCTGCGAACCAGACGCAAGTCTTCTGGACTCATCTCCTCTTTCTTAGGAGAAAAGTGACCAATGGTGAACAGTGGTTCTTCCAGTTCATTGTCAGACTCATCAGATGGTCTGACTGAGGCCTTTGCGCTCTTGTAGTCTGCTGTGTCATCACTGTCACTGACAGCAGCAGCAGCGCCGCCCACTGAACTGGAATCCGAACTCTGATCATCATCATCATCATCATCCTCAGTTTCCTCAGCTTTCTCAGCATGATCTGCTTTCTTCACATCACCTTCATCCTCCTCTGGGTAACTCTGGAAAATTCCCACATTTTCCCCCCACTTAGGATTGTACTCAACACTCCTTGTGAACTTTATGGATTTAGAGTTAGTCATCCATACCCTGTATGCACCTTTTTCGTACCCCATGAACAAACCATGTGCCCCACGCTTCCCAAGCTTGTTGCTTTGTGGGGTGTGCACCCACATGTCAGAACCAAAGATTCTCAAGTGCTTGACATTAGGTTTCCTCCCATACATCTTCTCATAGGGAGTACAACCAATAGGTGATGACAGTCTCCTGTTAAAAGAATAAACAAAATTCGCCAAAGCCTCCCCCCAGAACTTCTCAGGGAGGTTGGCATCATGCAACAAGGTTTTTAGTCCTTGCAGCAACGTTTGATTTGCTCTCTCCGCAAGCCCATTCATCCATGGCGATCTAGGCGTTGACAAGTCATGCTGGATTCCCTTCTCAGTCAGGAAAGCTTCAAACTGCTGAGAAGTGAATTCCCCGCCTCGATCAGTAAACAGACAGCCGATACGTTTACCATGAGCATTCTCCAACCAAGCACAGAATGCCTTGAACCTAGGAAATGCTTGCGATTTCTGCTCGAGCATAAACACATGAATGTACCTGGAAAAAGAATCAATTAGAACCATGAAGTACCTTGCTCCTCCCAAAGAGGGCGCTAGAGGACCTACCAGGTCTGCGTGAACTAGCTGGTAGGGTTTGGAAGCCTGCCTGCTAGACTCCTTGCCTTTTGGAGCAACCTTCACCTTGTTCTCTGCACAAGATACACATTTCATGTGAAATTTACAAGGTTTGATGTCCAAACCTTCAACCAACTCAGGCATCTTGGCTAGCGCTTGCCAAGAGAGGTGACAAAATCTGCGATGTGCATCATGAATGCATCCTGCATGAAGAACCTTGTTAGTTTGTGCAACACAACAAGAATCAGCATTAGACATAACAGCATTGTCATCATAAGTTAGACAGAACAAACCATCCATCAACTTTGCATGCAAAATGTCCTCTTTGCCTTTTCTGATGACACAGACAGTCCTCTTGAAGGAAACCTCAAAACCACGCCCAGTCAGCTGTGGTACACTAATCAAATTGTCCGCAGCTCCTGGAACAAAAAGTACATCTCTGATGGTAGTATGCAGACTTACAAGTTTCACAGTCCCAACTCCTGTAGCTTGCAAAGTCCTTCCATCAGCCAGCTGGACCTCTCCATCTTGAGGTGTGAAGGAGATAAACAGATGGCGGTCTTTGGTGAGATGGCGCGTGGCCCCAGAGTCAATAACAAACCTGGCCTTGGCCTTGTTTCCCACCAGCGTGGGCTTTTGCAGCTTGCCTTTAGCCTTTGGTGAAGCTGTGCCAGCAAACATAGCCTTGTTTTCCACTGGCGTGGGCTTTTGCAACTTACCCCCCTGCTCCTGGCCATCAGACATGCCTTTAGCCTTTGGTGGAGCTGTGCCAGCAAACATAGCCTTGTTTTCCACTGGCGTGGGCTTTTGCAACTTGCCCCCCCGCTCCTGGCCATCTGCAGGCTTTATCCTTTGTTTACAACTGGCCTTCCGGCCTCTGCATAGGCTCTGACCTTGGTTCTCACGAGAAACAGAGCTCTCAGCAGCCGACTCTTTGGCTCCCCCTGGAGGCTGGAATGCTGCCTGGGATGACGTGGCAGTCTTCTCCCCCTGCAGCTTGCAACCGGTGCCCTCAGCATCCCTGCATTCACTAGCATTCTGGGAAACAGCCAGGACCTCCGATGCATCCAAACACTGGGCTGGGATTATTGGCTGGTGGGCCTTTTTCAAAGCATCCCACATGTCACGTGCCGTGAGATTTCCAGCAAGCGCCTTTATTTCCTCCAGAGAGACGGATAAGACTATAATATCAATGGCCCTCGAATCCTGGGCCTGCCATTTCTCTGTGCGAGGAACTGGAGTGGCTTCTGATATAGTATGCCAAACTCCAAACTGACGCAGCAAACTCTCACACCATTTTGCCCAGGTCTGATAGTTGTGCCGATTTAACTTAGGGCACTCAGTGGCCTCCGAAGCTTGGAAAAACTCCATTCCAGCTTTTTACGTGAGCCGTTATGCCTTGGAAGACGTGTTATCTCGGCAGCCCATTAATCACGATGCCTCTGGCTCGGCTCCCAGGCCAATTAGTCTTTGCCGGACATCAAAGACTTTTCCGCGGCATCCAGAAAAGCCCCTGCTTTCACTTTCCCAGCACATACCTTTCAGCAGTCTGTCGCTGTCTTACTCTCCTGCAAGTGCCGTGAATCTGGGCCCGAAACCTGTTGTTGGGATACTGCCAGGGAGACAAAGTCCATCTGAGCCCCCAAGCTCGGTGCCGGACGATCAATCGACCTCCCGTAGTCACGCAGTACCAGCAATTTAGCGACACTAAGCCTCAGGCTTAGTGCACACTCTAACAGCAGAATTCACACAGCAAAAAGTTGCACAAGCATGAGAGCAGAACATGCATATTTACAGTTTATTTGGCGTTGGTCAGAACAAAGAAAACATGACCGTCTGCTCCGACTGCTCAGGCAAAAACAGAAAACGAAAGGAACTTACAACATAAACATCCTGTGAGACAGGAAATACGCAGGCTGTTATACAAACATCCTGCTCCCTTTTAAGGTGGAACGGAAATATCCTAACAAGCAGTACTATCTACCTGGTAACCTGTCACCATCGGTGTGTCTGCTGGGTTTGCATCAACCAAATTCAACCTGGTTAATACATCAGCAATTTTCTGTGTTTGGTGTACCAGAAAATTACCTGCTTGGTCCCTCTCCACCTGCAGAGAAAGATAGTTGGATACCTCACCAAGATCCTTCATGTCAAAGTGCTCCTTCAGTTGAGCTAGGGTGCTTTGGTAGAAAGCCTGATTCTTCCAAAACATCAGAAGATCATCAACAAAACATAAACAATACAGTTTGTTTTGCCCCTCCTCCTTGACAAACACACACGGATCAGCTTTGCCCTGGTGAAAACCTAGAGAAAGCAACGTTTCAGTGAGTTTTGTGTTCCAACACCTGGCACTCTGCTTGAGACCATACAAGGATTTCCGCAGTTTACAGACCATTCCCTTCTGTATCTACATCCCGTCAGGTGGAAGCATGTACAGCTCCTCCCCCAAAATCCCGTACAAAAAAGCTGTATTTATGTCATGATGGGAAACATGCAGTTTCTCCTCCGCAGCGATCTTGAGCATCAGCCGAATGCTCTCATATTTGACCGTGGGTGAGTAGGTCTCGTGGTAATCCTGTCCTGGTACCTGTGAAAAACCTCTGGCAACCAATCTGGCTTTGTGTCTGACAATCTTGCCATTCTGGTCTGTCTTGGCCTTGAAGACCCATTTGCTGCCAAGCAGTCTCATACCTGGGACTACCGGTACCAGCTCCCAAGTTTGGTTCCTGTTCAAGGAATCAACTTCAGCCTTCATGGCATTTAGCCAAGGCTCAGCATCTTTAGAGGTTAACTCTTGAACCTCTTTGAAGCTTGAAGGTTCCCACACCTTCTCTGAGCTACTAAGAACAGCAGTTGCCGTCTTAGCAAACTCATCTGCAAATCTCTTTGGAGGTTTGCCTTTGGTCACCCTTTCAGACCTGCGAACCAGACGCAAGTCTTCTGGACTCATCTCCTCTTTCTTAGGAGAAAAATGACCAATGGTGAACAGTGGTTCTTCCAGTTCATTGTCAGACTCATCAGATGGTCTGACTGAGGCCTTTGCGCTCTTGTAGTCTGCTGTGTCATCACTGTCACTGACAGCAGCAGCAGCGCCGCCCACTGAACTGGAATCCGAACTCTGATCATCATCATCATCATCATCATCCTCAGTTTCCTCAGCTTTCTCAGCATGATCTGCTTTCTTCACATCACCTTCATCCTCCTCTGGGCAACTCTGGAAAATTCCCACATTTTCCCCCCACTTAGGATTGTACTCAACACTCCTTGTGAACTTTATGGATTTAGAGTTAGTCATCCATACCCTGTATGCACCTTTTTTGTACCCCATGAACAAACCATGTGCCCCACGCTTCCCAAGCTTGTTGCTTTGTGGGGTGTGCACCCACATGTCAGAACCAAAGATTCTCAAGTGCTTGACATTTGGTTTGTTACCAAACATCTTCTCGTAGGGAGTGCAGCCAATAGGTGATGACAATCTCCTGTTAAAAGTGTAAACAAAATTCGAGAGAGCCTCCCCCAAAAACTTCTCAGGGAGGTTGGCATCATGCAACAAGGTTTTTAGTCCTTGCAGCAACGTTTGATTTGGTCTCTCCGCAAGCCCATTCATCCATGGCGATCTAGGCGTTGACAAGTCATGCTGGATTCCCTTCTCAGTCAGGAAAGCTTCAAACTGCTGAGAAGTGAACTCCCTGCCTCGATCAGTAAACAGACAACCAATACGTTTACCGTGAGCATTCTCCAACCAAGCACAGAATGCCTTGAACCTAGGAAATGCTTGCGATTTCTGCTCGAGCATAAACACATGAATGTACCTGGAAAAAGAATCAATTAGAACCATGAAGTACCTTGCTCCTCCCAAAGAGGGCGCTAGAGGACCTACCAGGTCTGCGTGAACTAGCTGGTAGGGTTTGGAAGCCTGCGTGCTAGACTCCTTGCCTTTTGGAGCAACCTTCACCTTGTTCTCTGCACAAGATACACATTTCATGTGAAATTTACAGGGTTTGATGTTCAAACCTTCAACCAACTCAGGCATCTTGGCTAGCGCTTGCCAAGATAAGTGACAAAATCTTCTATGTGCATCATGAATACATCCTGCATGAAGAACCTTGTTAGTTTGTGCAACACAACAAGAATCAGCATTAGATATAACAACATTGTCATCATAAGTTAGACAGAACAAACCATCCATCAACTTTGCATGCCACATGTCCTCTTTGCCTTTTCTGATGACACAGACAGTCCTCTTGAAGGAAACCTCAAAACCACACCCAGTCAGCTGTGGGACACTAATCAAATTGTCCGCAGCTCCTGGAACAAAAAGTACATTTCTGATGGTAGTGTGCAGACTTGCAAGTTTCACAGTCCCAACTCCTGCAATTTGCAAAGTCCTTCCATCAGCCAGGTGGATCTCTCCATCTTGAGGTGTGAAGGAGATAAACAGATGGCGGTCCTTCGAAAGATGGCGACTGGCCCCAGAGTCAATTACAAACCTGGCCTTCGCTTTTGGAGCAGGTGTGCTGGCAAACATAACCTTGTTTTCCACCAGCGAGGGCTTTTGCAGCTTGCCCCCCCGCTCCTGGCCATCAGACGTGCCTTTAGCCTTTGGTGGAGCTGTGCCAGCAAACATAGCCTTGTTTTCTACTGGCGAGGGCTTTTGCAACTTGCCCCCCTGCTCCTGGCCATCAGACGTGCCTTTAGCCTTTGGTGGAGCTGTGCCAGCAAACATAGCCTTGATTTCCACTGGCGTGGGCTTTTGCAACTTGCCCCCCTGCTCCTGGCCATCTGCAGGCTTTATCCTTTGTTTATATCTGGCCTTCCAGCCTCTGCTTAGGCTCTGACCTTGGTTCTCACGAGAAACAGAGCTCTCAGCTGCCGACTCCTTGGCTCCCCCTGGAGGCTGGAATGCTGCCTGGGATGACGTGGCAGTCTGCTCCCCCTGCAGCTTGCAACCGGTGCCCTCAGCATCCCTGCATTCACTAGCATTCTGGGAAACAGCCAGGACCTCCGATGCATTCAAACCCTGGGCTGGGGTGATTGGCAGGTGGGCTTTTTTCAAAGCATCCCACATGTCACGTGCCGTGAGATTTCCAGCAAGCGTCTTTATTTCCTCCAGAGAGATGGATAAGACTATTAAATCAATGGCCTTCAAATTCTGGCCCTCCCATTTCTCTGTCCGAGGAACTGGAGTGGCTTCAAACACAGTATGCCAGACTCCAAACTGACGCAGCAAACTCTCACACCATTCTGCCCAGCTCTGATAATTGTGCCGATTTAACTTTGGGCACTCAGTGGCCTCCGAAGCTTGGAAAACATCCATTCCAGCTTTTTACGTGAGCCTTGCGTCTTTATTTTATGCCTTCAAAGACGTCTTATCTCGGCAGCTCATAAATCACGATGCCTCTGACTCGGCTCCCAGGCCAATTAGTTTTGCCGGACATCAAAGACTCTTGCCGGCATTCAGAAAAGCTTCTGCTTTCACTTTCCCAGCACATAGCTCTCAGCAGTCTGTCGCTGTCTTACTCTCCTGCAAGTGCCGTGAATCTGGGCCCATAACCTGTTGTTGGGATACTGCCAGGGAGATAAAGTCCATCTGAGCCCCAAGCTCGGTGCCGGACGATCCATTGACCTCCCGTAGTCACGCAGTATCAGCAATTTAGCGGCACGAAGCCTCAAGAAAAGATAGCCACATTCTTGGACTTGTGCACACTCTTTCAGCAGAATTCACACAGCAAAAGTTGCACAGCATGAGAGCATATTTACAGTTTATTTGGCGTTGGTCAGAACAAAAAAGACATGACCGTCTGCTCCGACTGCTCAGGCAAAACAGCCAAAAATGAAAGGAACAGACAACATAAACATCCTGTGAGACAGGAAATTACGCAGGCTGTGACACAAACATCCTGCTCCCTTTTAAGGTGGAACGGAAATATCCTAACAATTCCCCCCCCCCAAAAAAATCTTAATCTTCTCACACGTCCACCACATGTGGCTAATGTCACCGTTATTTCCTCCACATCTCCAACAAGCATTCGCCAAATTTTTATACATTCTTGATCATCTGGAAGGAGTGAGGTACCACCTATGAGCCATTTTCATCATGTTCTCTCTTATATTATAGCTGGCTGTAAATTTCAAATTTACATTCCATCAGTTTCCCCCATCTTTTTGCATAATTGGACGGCCCACATCTTGGGCCCACTTTATCATTGAAGCCTTAACCTCCTCATCCATTACTTCGTAGTCTAAAAGAAGTCTATACATTTTTGCGATTATTTTGGTTTTACTATTCAACAGTTTTTTTCAAATCTTGAAGGCTCCTTTTCAAAACCCATCTGCTTATCCTGTCTGAACACTTCATTCACCTGGAAGTAATCTAGCCAACTAGATAAGTGATCTTTTATTTTCTCATAACTTATCAATATTAGTTGACCCTCCTCCTCCCCCCTTAATATTGTGTTATACGTTATCCAGTTCTCTTTGATGTTGTTGCTTTTTTTAACAGCGATTGCTTCTAGTGGAGAGTTCCATCTTGGGGTTTTCTGTTCCAAATATCTTTTGTATTTTCCCCATACCTTATATATAGCATTTCTTATTATATGATTTGAAAAACTCCTATGCGTCTTTATTTTCCCATAATTAAGATAGCCATGCCACCCAAAACGGGTGTCATGACCTTCTAGCTCTAAAATATCCCAATTTTTTAATAAATACCAATCTTTCAACCAGAGAAGACATGAGGCTTCGTAATATAGCTTCAAATCTGGTAACCCGTAGCCACCTCTTTCTACAGTATCTATTAATATCTTATGCTTTACTCTTGGTCTTTTACCCTTCCACAAAAATTTAGAAATTTCTTTTTGCCACCTGTTGATACTGCTGGTCTTTCCTGTAATTGGAATCGTTTGGAATAGAAAGAGTAGCTTCGGTAAAACTATCATTTTAATTACCAAAATACGGCCCAGGAATGATAAATTTAACCTTGTCCATGTCTCCAACTGTCTTTTGATATCTTTCCAACAATTGGTATAATTATCTTCATATAAGTTAAGATTCTTTGGTGTTATCCATAATCCTAAATACTTGATTTTGGGGTAGATTTCAATGTGTATTATTTGTTCTAATTCTGCTTTTTCAGCTGGCGACATATTTTTAACTAATAGTTTTGTCTTGTTGAAATTCATTTTGAACCCCGCAACTTTACCGTAGCCATATATTATTTCCAACGCCTTTCTTAAACTCTGTTTTGGTTGCTCCGTAGTTATAATTAAATCGTCAGCAAATGCCCTCGTTTTGTAACTTCTATTTCCCAGCATAATCCCTTTTATTTCTTTTTCTTCCCTAATTTGTTTACATAAAACTTCCAATGTTAATATGAAAATTAAGGGGGATAGTGGGCAACCTCGTCTGACCCCTTTACTGATTTCACACTCCTGTGATAAATTTCCATTGATTATGATTTTAGCTTTTTGTTTTGATTACATTGCTTCAATCCCTTTTATATACTGTATACCAAAATCCATATGGTGTAATAGACCTTTCATTAATTTCCAGGATACCCTGTCGAAAGCTTTTTCTGCATCTATAGCTGTCCATTAAACTTTAATTAGTTTAATGTTAAGTAAACGTCCAGTGCGCTTCCAACGCCATAAATCTTATCTCAGCAGAGAATTTTGTGTAGCGGTTGAAGAAGGCAGGAGAGACAGTACCTTTCAATGAAGAATCCTGGAGCAAGCACTTTGGAACTCAGGAAAAAACTTTATTTACAAAAGAAAAACCCTGGCGATAAAGCACACATGCCTTTATCTGCGAGTCAGGTCAAAGAGGGAGAAGGAAACACACGGGTGAACTGACTATTTATACAAACTAACTCACATTCCTGGATGCTTAATGACTTCCAGCTGCTCAGTGATTAGAGCGACTTGTTACCTCTTAACCCTTTAGTACCAACACCCCCTCTCGCTTATAACACTGAGCTGTACCAACCTCAATTCAAATTTAAACCTGAACAGAAATATTTATGAGATTGCGGACTCAAAGCTTTTGTAAAACCGTCTGCGAGATTTTCTTTGCTTGGACAATACTTTAGTTCAATTAAACCTTGTTTTACACTTTGGCATACATTTTGATAACGGATATCCAAGTGTTTTGTGAGTGCCTTGAATTGACCTGATTTAGCTAGTTTAATACAAGGTTGATTGTCTTCCCACACTCTGATAGGTAGGGAACATTCTCCAAACAATTATTGTACCAGTTGCTTATAAAATTCCAGTTCTCTACATACATCTGATAATGCATTGAACTCAGATTCAGTTGAACTTAAAGCTATAAGTGATTGCTTTCTTGATCTCCAACCAATTAGTGCATTTCCAAATTTTATCGCCATTCCTGACACTGATTTTCTATCTGGTCCAGCATCTGCCCAACTGCTGTCGGCCCAACATTCAAGTTGTGTGCTGCCCTCTGCTGATAGTTTTAAGCGAAACCTTTTGGTAGTTTGGAGATACCTTAAAACTCTTTTTACTCCTTGCCAATCATGCATTGATGGTTTTTCAGCTTGTCTACACAGCATGTTGACAGCATATGTTATATTGGGCCGAGTCCACTGTGCAATGTGGAGTAGACTGCCTATCGCTGACTGGTAAACCCGGGATTACTGAACTCTGCCTGTTGCTCGGCTTGAGCATCCTTTGTGTAACTTAACTCCATTGGGGTTTTAACACCAGCACAGTTGTCCATTTTAAACCTTTCCAGCAACTGCTGGATCTTAGCTTCTTGGCTGTGCCAATAGTTCCCATTTTCATCTTGCTGAATTTTAACTCCTAGATAAACAGATACAGTGCCTAGTGATTTTATCTGAAACTTTTCTCCAAGCTTTGTGGCAAATTGTTGTGCAAGTTTATTGTCCTTTCCACTGTATAATAAATCGTCAACAAATATCAAAACTGCTTCTTGTTCACATCCCGAGCCCTTTAGATAAAGACACGCATCTGCTGCGCTCTTTCTGAACCCCATGCTCTCTAGAGCGTCGTTTAAGCAGGAATTCCAATAACGGGCGGACTGTTTCAACCCATAAATGGATTTGTGTAGGCGCCAGACCTGGTTTGGCTTGTCTCCTTCAAAACCTGGTGGTGGTGTCATATAGACTTCCTCCTGTAAGTCTGCATTTAAATAAGCCACATTGACATCAAAATGAAACAGCTTATTTCCCTTCTTAGCTGAAGAGGCTAAAAGCATTCTTAATGACTCCGATCTTGAAGTAGGGGCATAGATTTGAGAATAGTGAACACCTTTGCGCTGCGAAAAACCTTTTGCAACTAGTCGGGCTTTATATTGCAACTCCTCAGTAGTTGTGGGCTTTAAACGATATACCCATCGACAACCTACAGCTTGTTGCCTTTTCGGAAGCTCTGTACTTGTAAACACACCGAGAGACTTCATTGAAGCCATCTCCTTTTCCATTGCTTCCTACCACTTTACGGCTTCTGAGCTTGGAAGCTGTTGTACCTCTATATAGCTATCTGGCTCACACTGTGCCATATTTACGTATACACTTGTCACCTTAAACCGCTCTGGTGGTTTGCCCTTTGTGGCACGTTTTGATCTGCGCAATTGTTCCTCTTGTGCCCCCTCTGACTGTTGGCTGTCAGAATCTGTCTCAGATTTTATATCTGGGTGCGCCCCTAGGGATAAAGACCTCCGTTTAGATACCTCCCTTGGGCTTGGTGTTGCAGGCGACCTGCTTCGCTTTTGCTGTCTGCTAGGCCTACTGACTGGCGATGTTGGAACACTCCTAGATTCTGGCTTTTCTACCTTAGGAGAAGAACCTTGTGCCTGGTCAGAATCTGCATCTGAACCATGTGCACCATCCCCTTCTGGCTCACCACCCTCTGGACTTTCATTCTCAGCATAAATGCCTAAATCATCTCTCAAAATGTCAGGGTTAGCATGTAAGTGAGTCCATCCGGATTGCTCACAAAATTCAGCGCTCCTACTGATGACCACTCTTGTAGTATCCCCATCTGGGTTCACGAACCTCCAAGATTTGGCGTGTGGTTCGTACCCACAAAAAATGAGTTTCCTAGCCCTTGGACTTCCCTTTTTCCTTAACGCTTTTGGGATAAGTACATAGGCTTGAGATCCAAACACCCAAAAGTAATTAACTTTGGGCTTCTTCCCGTATAAAGCAAAATATGGTGTAGTATCAATTACCGAATTATATACTCGGTTCAGAATATGAGTAGCCGTCTGCCAGGCTTCCGCCCAGTAACTTTGAGGGAGTTTAGAATCAAACAACATAGAGTTTGCCAACTCTTGCAGAACCCTGTTTTTACGTTCGGCCACGCCTCCTTCTTGGGGGGAGTAAGGTGTAGACAGACGATGCTTAACTCCCTTTTTCTTAAAGAAATTCTGCAACACAGACCCGGTAAATTCTGACCCTCTGTCTGAAAAGCAAGTACTTTAGTACCGAATTCAAGTTCTACTGCATGAACCCAATTTTTAACTGTTTCTGCAGTATCTGCTTTTGTTTTGAGAGGAAAAAACCATGTGACTTTTGTTTTGTCATCCGAGAGACACAGTGCATACCTCGAACCTCCCATGCTAGCAACAGGCATTGGGCCACATAGGTCCATATGCACAAGTTGGAATACTTTGTCAGATTTCCTATCTGAACTGGGATAGCTGCATCTATGAACCTTCGCCCTTTTGCATGCAGTACAATCCAAATACTTAGTACATTTGTTCATTTTGCACCCTTCTGATAATTCAGGTTGCCTTTTAACATACTGAAAATTAATATGTCCCAAACGGCGGTGCCATAAATGAACACAAGAATTATGGGTAGGCGAGTTCACACAACCAGCATGAACCTGTTCAACTTCATCTGGACTTGTCTCAAAATAATATAACCCATTTCTGCATTCCACCTGCAAAAGAGATACGTTATTCTTTGAAATAGTGCAAACCCCATTTTCAAACACAGTTTTAAACCCATCTCTATCAAGTTCTGACACAGACAAAATACACCCCTTCATTCCCTTTAGCACATAGGCATCAATTTCTGTATGCAAACAATTCAAGAACACTGTGCCTACGGCCTTTAAGGAACGTTCTGTTGAATCTGCCATTGTCACAACTTTAAGGGTTTGCAAATGACTGCAATTCTGCAAACGGACACTAGATGGCGCCACCAGGTGGTGAGATGCACCACTGTCGATCAACCAGCGTAGATTGCTGCCTTGGCCATGTTACGAAAAAGGAGCAATGCAGAAGCAAGCACCAGGTGGCTGGAATGGTAAACAGGATGTGCGTGTTATTGGATTGTCCCGTGGGAAACTGGGACTGTTTGTAAAGTGCTCTGAGAGC
The DNA here is from genome assembly GCF_027172205.1 of Podarcis raffonei. Taxonomy (NCBI): domain Eukaryota; kingdom Metazoa; phylum Chordata; class Lepidosauria; order Squamata; family Lacertidae; genus Podarcis; species Podarcis raffonei. The sequence goes on along the minus strand of NC_070620.1, from coordinate 6,907,478 downwards.
CGGATGTTACCTCAGAGCAGCACATGACCCTGTACTGGAAGTACATGGGTGGAGTTTTTTCTCTCTCTGCGTGGGGAAGCAGAGTGTGCAGACATGTTTTCTCTGTACTGGTGAAAGACAGGAATAAAGACATGTAAATATATTTCTGTCTGTCTCTTTCCCCCTCCCTGGGAGAGGAGTGGGAGGACTGGTGTGTTCTCCTTCACGTTGAGGAGAATCGCCGATTGGAGACCTCCTTTGATCTTGCCGGGAGTCGCAGACGGGAGGTCATAAGGAATCAAGCCGGGCACCTGGAGGGTGGCCAAATTCCTCTGGACTAAGAGCTAAGCTGGGGGCTCTGCTCTTTTGGCTTGGATTCCGACAACTGGTAGCAGAACGATGGTTTTCTGATCTATGAGAATCTGCATGAGAGGTGAGAGGTCGATGAATCGTTGCCATCCTCTGCACCTAAGGAGATAAAGAAAGCATCTGCCTGCAGCCAGAAGCTGAAACAGACAGCTGGACACCGAGAGGAGTGTGTTTCAAGGCAACGGAGAAGGTATGCTGCATTTTGGGCAAGAGAGAATGAACGCAGAAAGATTTATTTTCTGGTTCACAAGCTGCGTAAGAAAAACAGCTCTGAAAGAGCAAGCTTGCATACCAGGAATTCCTGTGGTTTAGATAAGGAGTTCCGTCCTGAGCAGGTTGCTAGGCAACGTCTGCCAGTTACTGAGTGGCCTAAAAAGAGCCTGGGAAATTGAAAGTGTATCTGCGCAGCTGTGCAAGGGTTTTGAAAAAACAGCCCAAAGGCAAGCCTGCCAGTGAAGCAGTAAACAAAGACTTTTGGAGTTTTACTGGCTTGAAAAGTGAAAGCTGGCTTGAGATTGACTGTAAAGCTGACCCTTGGATTCAGCATGGATGCCAAGAAGGGGGGAGTGCCCCTGAGTGCCGTGGTTCTGGAAGAACACAGCCGGCATGTTGCACTGGAAGTAAAGCACAGGGGGAGGGAGGAACGGAGTTCTAATTCCCCCACAGATGAAGCTACTGGAGAAAAAGCTCTAGCTTTGAACGCTGTCCGATGCTACAATTGTGGACAGACTGGGCATCTTCAGCGGAACTGTAAGAAGCCACGTCAGCCAAAAGGAGCGAAGGGCCGCTCAGCAAAGCCTGAGGCGTCAGGCAAAGGTTACACCAAGACTTCGGTGAAACCTGGAAAAGCTTTGATGGCGAAAGGAACCACGCCAGACGTTGGGAACTCGTTTGTTATTGACACGGGCGCGACAGTTCATATGTCTCCACACAAAGAACTCTTTTCAACGTTTAAGAAGCAAAGCTTCACTGTGACACAGGCCAATGGTCAGGAGCTAGAAGCGGCCGGCGTTGGGACTGTCTATCTTAAGAGTCTGGACTTGACAATAAACAATGTTTACTTGGTTCCTGAATTGAAGTTCAATCTGCTGAGTGTTTCGCAGATTGCAAAGAGAGGACTGAAACTGTCCTACGATGCTGAGAGCTGCGAGATCTACAAAGATGGAGAGCTTTATCTTTCTGCCAAACAGAAGGATGGACTTTATTTGTTGACTTTTGCACAAAGTGATTACATGGAATGTAATTCATCTGTGTCTAACCTAGTTTCTCTTGCAGGTGTGAGCAAGAAGAAGACCGGAGTCAACAGAGCATTTCAGCGGGTGTATGCTGATGTGATTGGTCCTCTAGAACCATCTAGAGGCAATGCAAGATATTATCTTGTATGTGTGGATCATTTCTCTAACTATGTCTGGGTTTATGTGTTGAGAAAGCCACAGGAAGCCTTGGAGAGGTTTCAGGAGTTTTGTGACAAAGTTAAGAGTATGCATGATGCTGACATTGATTGTCTATTCACAGATGAGAAGCAGATTTTTCTTTTACAGGATTTCCAAAGGTTCCTGCAGAAGAAGGGAATAAGACACAAGGTTTCTGTTTCAGCGGAAGCGTGGAACAGGGGTGTCTGTGTACGGGTGAACAGAGAATTGCAAAAGGGGATGGAAGCGCAATTGCTTAGTTCACATCTGCCACATGAGTACTGGGCCGAGTCTCTGATGTCGTACTGTTATACGAAAATGAGAAAGGTTTCAAAAGAGTTGGGAAGTTCTCCTTTTGAGAAACTGTTCCACAGAAAACCTTCTGTTGCCCATTTCAAGGTTTTTGGGTCTCATGTGAGAACAGAAGCTCCAGGTGGAGTAAAGAATGCCAGAGGCATTTTTGTGGGGTATGAAAAGGGTCTCTACACAGTAATTTTGTCTGAATCTGGTCAGGTGATTCTCACAAAATTTCTAGAGAGTGCTCCTGGACAGGAGAAAGTGATAGTACACACTTTTCCCACTGATGACGATTCAGATGATGATGATTTCACTGATTTCAGCTGTACTGAAAGTGATGACACTGGTAGCTCGGAGAGCTCAGTTGTCACAGTCATTGAGAGGAAGTCTCACACAATAGATAGGCCTTCACAACTGAAGGATGAACCACTGTTTACCATTGGAACTAGTTCTCCAAAGAGTCCTGAGACTGGACCAGTGAGCAGAGAGGATCAGCACCTCATACGTAGGTCTGAGAGAGTTACAAAGGGTCAACCACCCAAGAGGTACTCAAAAGAGTTTGCTAACTTAGCTGTTGCATGTGTTGCTGTTGTAAACAACCGAGGACAGGTTGGAGCTGTGTCTAAGTCAGAGACAAAGACACAACAGAGAGTTGCTAGCCAAGGTAATGCAGATGCACTCATTCCTTGGAAACCAGACAACCAGAGAGGTACACTGGGGAAACCAGTGGCGGGGAGTTCCAAGGGTGGAACTGAAACAACAGGGGAGTGTTATGTGTATAACAACTGTTTGTTTTCTTCTCTGGATAATGCTTTGCTTGCTGCAACACGCATTGATTCTTTTGGGGGAGGATGTTACGAAAAAGGAGCAATGCAGAAGCAAGCACCAGGTGGCTGGAATGGTAAACAGGATGTGCGTGTTATTGGATTGTCCCGTGGGAAACTGGGACTGTTTGTAAAGTGCTCTGAGAGCCGGATGTTACCTCAGAGCAGCACATGACCCTGTACTGGAAGTACATGGGTGGAGTTTTTTCTCTCTCTGCGTGGGGAAGCAGAGTGTGCAGACATGTTTTCTCTGTACTGGTGAAAGACAGGAATAAAGACATGTAAATATATTTCTGTCTGTCTCTTTCCCCCTCCCTGGGAGAGGAGTGGGAGGACTGGTGTGTTCTCCTTCACGTTGAGGAGAATCGCCGATTGGAGACCTCCTTTGATCTTGCCGGGAGTCGCAGACGGGAGGTCATAAGGAATCAAGCCGGGCACCTGGAGGGTGGCCAAATTCCTCTGGACTAAGAGCTAAGCTGGGGGCTCTGCTCTTTTGGCTTGGATTCCGACAGGCCACGCCCTTGCATCAACGCCATTGCTGAAGCCATGTGCTGTGTGCTGTGGGAGTAGCCACGACCTCCTCCTCTTCTTCGACGTCCCCTGGAACTCCTTGTCTGGTAACTAGGGGTAACGGCCTTGGTGCTGTCTTGACCAGGTTCACGTGTGCAGTTCCTGATTAAATGGGAAGAGGAACCACAGCGAAAACAGTGTCTAGCTGCAAAAGCATTTACTGTGTTCTCAAACTCAGCATCCCCACTCTTAGGCACAGCACAACTCCCCTTTGAAGACAAACCTCTTTCTCTTTGCCTTTTATCCTGTTCATCTGCAAGCCGAGAAGAAATGTATTCAAGGGTTAATTCAGCTGAAGGCATAGCTTCCAAAGTTAAAGCTAGAGTCTCATAGCTTTTATCAAGAGAAGACAACAATATGTATGACTGCTGCTCCATAGAGAAAGGAATGCCCAGCTGTCTTAGTTGATTAAAGGCAGACACCATTTTGGCAATATGTTCTTTCACACACGCTCCCGGTTGGAGACGTAAATCAAACAAACATCTTGTAGCATGGATCTTGGCCCCCGCAGTGTTTCTGGAATTTAGCCGCTGCAGAACCGTCCAGACCTCATGCGTGTTCTTTAACTCAGAAACATAAGGCATTTGCTCTGGTCCCACTGCCAAAACTAATAGACCTTGGGCTTTCCTGTCACGTTTCTGTGAAGCTGCTGCTGCTGCTTTGTCTTCTGCAGACGCGTCTGCAGCTGCCTGCAAAGGCGGTGCTTCAGTACAACTCCACAACTCTTTTGCTTGCAACCAAACCCTTACTCTAGCCTTCCAATCTTGCCAATTTTTCCCATTGAGTCGCGTAAACGGGACAGCAAAACTTTCCTGGGACTCTGCCATCCTCCCTGGGGCTTAGGAACGATACTCACACACCTGTAGACCGTCTCCCAGCTGCTGAGGTGGTTCCTTGAGGAATAAGACGTCTTCCAGCGAATACAAACTGCGCAGTGCCTGTTTAAAACTTTTTTCTAGGCACGTTGCAGGACTCAAGCTGCTTTGAAGGCTTTCGTTGTCGGCAACCGGTTCTGTCTTCGCTCCAATCCTTTCATAAATTACTCTGAACTGCACTCCTTATCTCCTTCTTGACGTACAAACACCCATAACCTGTCCATTAAACTTTAATTAGTTTAATGTTAAGTAAACGTCCAGTGCACTTCCAACGCCATAAATCTTATCTCAGCAGAGAATTTCGTGCAGCGGTTGAAGAAGGCAGGAGAGACAGTACCTTTCAATGAAGAATCCTGGAGCAAGCACTTTGGAACTCAGGAAAAAACTTTATTTACAAAAGAAAAACCCTGGCGATAAAGCACACATGCCTTTATCTGCGAGTCAGGTCAAAGAGGGAGAAGGAAACACACGGGTGAACTGACTATTTATACAAACTAACTCACATTCCTGGATGCTTAATGACTTCCAGCTGCTCAGTGATTAGAGCGACTTGTTACCTCTTAACCCTTTAGTACCAACAATAGCCATTAAGACTGCCTTCTTTTCTATTCTTAAGTCTAAATACGCTAATAAGTTTATAATGTTTCTAGTGTTGCTATAAATGTGCCTCCCGGGCAAAAAGCCAGCTTGGTCATTGTGTATCATCATCTGGAAGACTTTTTTTGATCTTTCTGCTAAAATATTTGCATATAATTTATAATCGTTATTTAGAAGCGTGATGGGCCTATAGTTGTTAATAAGTAGATTGTCCGTTCCCTGTTTTGGAATTAATGCAATAAGGCTGTCTTTCCAAGAATCCGGCATGGTTCCGTCTTTGAAGATGTTGTTCATGATACTTCTTAATGGGTCAGACAGTAAGTCCTCAATTTTTTTATAATATATTGCCGGTAGGCCGTCTGGCCCTGGTGGCTTTCCTATCTTTGCTTCCTTAATTGCTCTTTGAATTTCGTACGATGTAATAGGGGCATTCAACAGTTCTTTTTGTTCTTTAGTAAGTTTCGGAAGACAGTTCTGTTCTAAATGTTCTTTAACTTCTTAAAGGCAGGCAGGGCCTGACGGGCCTCACTAGGACAGTTGCTGTTACTGCTGGAGGGGTGCAGAGTGCTTTTAAAATGTTTTTAAAATTTTCTTTTGAATTTTTTGTATGTGGGGGGGTGGGGGTGGGATGGGATGGATGTTTATTGGGCCTGGGAATTTGTTTGATTTTATGTTTTTGTAATTTTTATTGTTTTTCGTTTGTATTGTTTTATTTGGTTTTTTTTTAAGGTGTTATTTTGTTCTTAAGGGGAGGGGTCAGGGCTGCTGGGGAGTAGGTCCCAGCCAACAAAATGGCTGGGGCATGTTCCACATGGGGGGATGCACTGGGACAACCGATCTCAGTGATCACGGGTAGGAGGAGGAGTTACGCTAAGACCAGACCATGTCATTACAGAGGAGGCAGGTTTAGTCGTTGTCTGAGGACTATCCCTGCCTCCGGGTCTGGTCCTGACTGGATGGATACTAGAATCAGCAAGGGATACCCACATGACCTGAAAGTGTTGCTGTGCAATGCCAGGTCAATGATTCATAAGACCACTGCCATCCATGACTTGATCATGGATGGAGGACTTGACCTGGCATGTGTAACAGAGACTTGGTTGGATGAAGCAGATGGGCCTGTCCTTGCCGCTGCTTGTCCACCAGGTTTCTTTCTATCAAGCACTGTTTCTGGCTTTGGCTTTCTTTCAGGCTCTGGTTCTGAAGTAGGGTTTTGTTCTGGCTCTGGCTGTGTCTCTGGATCTGGCTGTGTCTCTGCTTCAGGCTCCTATGCCGTATCAAACACTGGATCAGGCTCTGCCTCTCCCTCTGCCCCTGGCTACGTTTAAGCGTCAGGCTCAGTTTCAGACAGTGTCTCTGTTTCAGGATCCAGCACTCTATCATTTTTTTAAAAAAGATATTTATTAAAGTTTCCAATTTTTATACAAACAAAAAGCAAAAAAGTTTAAAAACACATATAGTTCACAATACTTAGTTTTCAATGACATATTTCCCTGACCTCCTCATACCTCCCCTTCTTGTAGTCCAATTCAAATTATTTATTCAGCAAATCCTTATCTCAAAGCATTACAGCTAAAAACCCCTTAATTTCTATCCGACGTCATTCAACATTCATTAATTTTACAATATTTCTGTAAATAATCCTTGAATTTCTTCCAATCTTCTTCCGCCGACTCTTCTCCCTGGTCACGGATTCTGCCAGTCATTTCTGCCAATCCCATGCAGTCAATCATCTTCATCTGCCATTCTTCCAGAGTGGGTAAATCTTGCATCTTCCAGTACTTTGCAATAAGTATTCTTGCTGCTGTTGTAGCATACATAAAGAAAGTTCTATCCTTTTTTGACACCAACTGGCCGACCATACCCAAGAGAAAGGCCCCTGGTTTCTTCAAGAAGGTATATTTAAATACCTTTTTCAATTTGTTATAGATCATTTCCCAGAAAGCCTTAATCTTAGGGCACGTCCACCAAAGGTGAAAAAATGTACCTTCATTTTCTTTACATTTCCAACATTTATTATCGGGCAAATGGTAAATTTTTGCAAGCTTGACTGGGGTCATGTACCACCTGTATATCATTTTCATAATATTTTCTCTTAAGGCATTACATGCCGTAAATTTCATCCCAGTGGTCCACAACTGTTCCCAGTCAGCAAACATAATGTTATGTCCAACATCTTGTGCCCATTTAATCATAGCTGATTTGACAGTCTCATCCTGAGTGTTCCATTTCAGCAGCAAGTTATACATTTTTGACAAAGTCTTAGTTTTGGATTCTAACAGTTCTGTTTCCAATTTAGATTTTTCCACCTGGAAGCCAACTTTCTTATCCAAATTGTAAGCCTCCATTATCTGATAATAATGAAGCCAACTTTGTTTTTTAGTTTCTCAAAACTCTGCAGTTTCAGTCTATCTCCTTCTTGTTCCAAAATTTCCCAATACTTCGGCCATCTGGCCTCCATATTGAGCTTTTTCTGAGCTTTCGCTTCCATTGGTGACAACCACCTTGGGGTTTTATTTTCCAATAAATCTTTATATCTAATCCAAACATTAAACAATGCTTTCCTAACAATATGGTTTTTAAATGCTTTATGTGCTTTAACCTTGTCATACCACAAATATGCATGCCACCCAAAAACATTGTTGAAACCTTCTAGATCCAAAATGTCTGTGTTCTCAAGAAGCAGCCAGTCTTTCAACCAGCAGAACGCTGCTGATTCATAGTAAAGTTTAAAGTCTGGCAGGGCAAATCCACCCCTTTCCTTTGCATCAGTTAATATCTTAAATTTTATTCTGGGCTTCTTGCCCTGCCAGACAAATTTAGAAATGTCTTTCTGCCACTTCTTGAAACAGTCCATCTTGTCCACAATTTGCAATGTTTGAAACAAAAACAACATTCTAGGCAATACATTCATCTTTATAGCTGCAATTCGACCCAACAAGGAAAGCTTCAAATTTGACCAAATTTCTAAATCTTTTTTCACTTCCATCCAACATTTTTCATAGTTGTCTTTAAACAAATTCCCATTTTTAGCTGTCATGTTAATCCCCAGGTATTTCACTTTCTTAACCACAGTTAAACCTGTTTCACTCTGAAACTTCTCTCTTTCAGTCAATGTTAAGTTTTTCTCTAAAACCTTAGTTTTTGACTTGTTCAATTTGAATCCTGCCACCTGACCAAATTCTTGAATTAGTTCTAAAACTCTTTTAGTACTAGATTCTGGCTCTTGTAACGTCAAAACTAGGTCATCTATCTTAAATTTCTATCTTAAATTGTTCCGTAACCACGTTATTTACAATTAATTTAGCATTTTGTTCAGAGTATATTGCACCTATACCATTCTCAAAGCCTTGGCCTACCCCCATACCCTGTAGGTTCTTTTTCATAAAACTCCAAGAGATATTGTCAAAAGCTTTCTCCGCATCCACAAATATCAGAACTGCTTTAGTGTTTATATTCACTTCTAGCTTTTCCAAAATGTCAATTATGTTCCTCAAATTATCAGATAGATGTCTTCCCGGTAGAAAGCCCGCTTGGTCCTTATGAATCTCCTCAATCAATACTTTTTTCAGTCTCTTAGCCAAAATATCAGCAAAAATTTTGTAATCCACATTTAATAAGGATATGGGATGGTAGTTCTTAAGTTGTGTCTTTTCAGTTTCCGTTTTCGGTATAAGTGTAATATACGTCTCTTTCCACGATTCTGGTGCTCTTTTCCCTTCCAAAATTTCATTACAGACTTCCTTCAAAGGTTGTAATAACCACTCTTTCAAAGATCTGTAATATCTGGAAGTCAGCCCATCCGGTCCTGGAGACTTGCCTAATTGCATATTTTGAATGGCACATTCTATCTCCTGGTCAGATATTTTGCAATTCAACATTAGTTTGCTTTCTTGTGAAATTTTTTGTAATCCATTTGTTTTCAAAAAGCGTTCAATGTCCTTTTCATTCTGTGGCCCTTGTGCATATAATTGTTTGAAGTATTTCTGGAAGCAATTTCTAATCTCAGTTGGATTGTGTATATCTTTTCCTTCTACTTCCAAATTTGTGATGGTATTTAGTTTTTGTCTTTTTTCAATTGCCAAGCCAGTAGTTTCCCACATTTATTCACTGATTCCAATGTCTTCTGTCTCATTTGTTTAATTTTCCATTCTATTTCCTGATTCATCAATTCCATATATTGTACTTGATATAATTTTATTTCTCTCAAAATCTCCTGCGACTTTGGCTTTACTCTCAGTTTTTTCTCCCCTTCTTTTATTTTCTCCAAAATTTTATCTTTTTTCTCATTTCGACTTCTCTTTTTTATTGCGTTCTGTTGTATCAAGAACCCTCTCATCACAGCTTTACTTGCATCCCAGATTACTCTTTTTTCAACATTAGTAGTCATTTTTATTTCAAAATAGTCTCTCAAAGTTTTTTGGGCCTTTTTGTATACTTCTTCATCTCTAAATAGGGTGTCATTCATCCTCCATCTAAAGGAGCCGGGTGTTGTTTGCTTCATCTCCATCTTTACAGCGTTATGGTCTGAGCAAGTTTTAGGGCAGATTTCCACTTTCTTTATCTTTGGTGCCATTCCTCTAGTAATCCAAATTTGGTCAATTCTAGTCCATGTCATCTTAGCTTCAGAGAAGAAAGTTCCCTCTCTCCCCAGGGGGTTCTTAGTTCTCCAAATGTCAATCAAGTCCATATTGTCAGTCAATTCAAAGAAAGTTTTTGGTAGTCTACCATCTTTGGTGACTACCTGTTTTTGTGCCTTGTCCATGTTTGTAGATACAACTCTATTCATATCCCCCATCAATATTATATTATAGTCCATATAGTCCAAAAGAGTCTCATGCAACTTCTTAAAAAATTCAGATTCCCCCTCGTTCGGTGCATACACCCCTACAAACAGAAATTTCTCTCCTTGAAATTGAATTTCGATTGCCAAATATCTTCCTTGTTCATCTTTAAAAATTAATTTCGGTGAAAATTTCTCCTTTGCATATATCACCACTCCTCTCTTTTTGACCTTATCAGATGAAATAAATTCTTGTCCCAATCTCTTATTAATAAGTATTTTCCTGTGTAGCCTCATTACATGTGTTTCCTGTAAACAAATCAAGTCCAATTGTTCTTTTCTTAATATATGAAAAACACCTTTTGTCTTTCGAGGGGAGTTAAGTCCATTATAATTCCAACTTAGAAGTTGCAGAGCCATGGTGAGTTACTTAGTTTTCCCTCCAACTGCACCGAGTTGTTGTTCTTCTTCTGTCGGTGGTGTGACCAAGCTGGCTTTTTGCCCGGGAGGCACATTTATAGCAACACTAGAAACATTATAAACTTATTAGCGTATTTAGACTTAAGAATAGAAAAGAAGGCAGTCTTAATGGCTATAGATGCAGAAAAGGCTTTCGACAGGGTATCCTGGAAATTTATGAAAGGTCTATCTTAAGAAACATTGTAAAATTATTGAAAGTTATAACGATGTTGATTTGGAAATTAAGTGGTTTTTAGCTGTAATGATTATGTAATTAAGAAAAGAAAGGTCAAAAATTATATAGAAATATATAATTGAAGTAATTAGAGATTGAAATACAGAAAGGGGAGGTATGAGGAGGTCGGGAAAGTAAGTTTTATGAATATAGGGGATTGAAATTATACTTGTTGTTGTATGTGTTTTGTATGTATTTTTGTTGTTTCTGTTTGTTCTTTTGTTTTTTCTATTTTATATAAATCTTTAAAACTTTAATAAATATCTTATAAAAAATAGGAAATTTATGAAAGGTCTATTACACCATATGGATTTTGGTATACAGTATATAAAAGGGATTGAAGCAATATAATCAAAACAAAAAGCTAAAATCATAATCAATGGAAATTTATCACAGGAGTGTGAAATCAGTAAAGGGGTCAGACAAGGTGGCCCACTATCCCCCTTAATTTTCATATTAACATTGGAAGTTTTATGTAAACAAATTAGGGAAGAAAAAGAAAAAAAAGGGATTATGCTGGGAAATAGAAGTTACAAAACGAGGGCATTTGCTGACGATTTAATGATAACTACGGAGCAACCAAAACAGAGTTTAAGAAAGGCGTTGGAAATAATATATGGCTACGGTAAAGTTGCGGGGTTCAAAATGAATTTCAACAAGACAAAACTATTAGTTAAAAATATGTCGCCAGCTGAAAAAGCAGAATTAGAACAAATAATACACATTGAAATCTACCCCAAAATCAAGTATTTAGGATTATGGATAACACCAAAGAATCTTAACTTATATGAAGATAATTATACCAATTGTTGGAAAGATATCAAAAGACAGTTGGAGACATGGACAAGGTTAAATTTATCATTCCTGGGCCGTATTTCGGTAATTAAAATGATAGTTTTACCGAAGCTACTCTTTTTATTCCAAACGATTCCAATTACAGGAAAGACCAGCAGTATCAACAGGTGGCAAAAAGAAATTTCTAAATTTTGGTGGAAGGGTAAAAGACCAAGAGTAAAGCATAAGATATTAATAGATACTGTAGAAAGAGGTGGCTACGGGTTACCGGATTTGAAGCTATATTACGAAGCCTCATGTCTTCTCTGGTTGAAAGATTGGTATTTATTAAAAAATTGGGATATTTTAGAGCTAGAAGGTCATGACACCCGTTTTGGGTGGCATGGCTATCTTTATTATGGGAAAATAAAGACGCATAGGAGTTTTTCAAATCATATAATAAGAAATGCTATATATAAGGTATGGGGAAAATACAAAAGATATTTGGAACAGAAAACCCCAAGATGGAACTCTCCACTAGAAGCAATCGCTGTTAAAAAAAGCAACAACATCAAAGAGAACCGGATAACGTATAACACAATATTAAGGGGGGAGGAGGAGGGTCAACTAATATTGATAAGTTATGAGAAAATAAAAGATCACTTATCTAGTTGGCTAGATTACTTCCAGGTGAATGAAGTGTTCAGACAGGATAAGCAGATGGGTTTTGAAAAGGAGCCTTCAAGATTTGAAAAAAAAACTGCTGAATAGTAAAACCAAAATAATCGCAAAAATGTATAGACTTCTTTTAGACTACGAAGTAATGGATGAGGAGGTTAAGGCTTCAATGATAAAGTGGGCCCAAGATGTGGGCCGTCCAATTATGCTAAAAGATGGGGAAAACTGATGGAATGTAAATTTGAAATAACAGCCAGCTATAATATAAGAGAGAACATGATGAAAATGGCTCATAGGTGGTACCTCACTTCTTCCAGATGATCAAGAATGTATAAAAATTTGGCGAATGCTTGTTGAAGATGTGGAGGAAATAACGGTGACATGAGCCACATGTGGTGGACGTGTGAAAAGATTAAGTTTTTTTTGGGGGGGGGGAATATACGATGAATTAAAAAAGATGATGGGGATAACTTTTACGAAAAAAACGGAGGCATTTCTGTGAAGTATTTTAGATAAAGAGATCCCAAAAAATCTAAGAGGGGTATTCTTGTATGCAACCGCAGCAGCTCGTATACTTGTGGCCAAGGGATGGAAAGATCACGAGGCTCCAAAAATAACAGATTGGCAAATCAAATTACAGGAATTGGTGGAGACGCCTCAATTGACTAGCAAACTCAGAGGAATCTCTTTTTTTATATATAAAATTTTTTATTGGTTTTTCAACATATAATATAAGACAATACAAACAACAGACACTAACAAACAAACATATAAACATGTATAATTTCATAAATTTTTTCATATACCCAATTTCAGCGACTTCCCCATGCCTCCCTTTTCTGCATCCCTGTTTTAAACTTTTTTCAGCAACCCCTGGTCTGAATTACTTATAAGTTCCTTTCTATAACCCTTTTCTTTCCTCTTTTCCAATCATATCGCTGCAAATCTGCTATTCTTTACCCATGACATTTTAACACTCAATAATTTTACAAGAATTTTTAAGATAAAGTTTAAATTTCTTCCAATCTTCCTCCACCGTCTCTTTCCCTTGGTCACGGATTCTGCTCGTCATCTCTGCTATTCCCATATATTCAATCACCTTCGTCTGCCACTCTTCCAACGTGGGTAGTTCTTGTGTCTTCCAATACTTTGCTAGTAAAACTCTTGCTGCTGTTGTAGCATACATAAAGAACGTCCTATCTTTCTTTGACACCAATTGGCCTACTATGCCCAGGAGAAAAGCCTCTGGTTTTTTATGAAAGGTACACTTAAGCACCTTCTTAATTTCATTATATATCGTTTCCCAGAAGGCCTTAATCCTTGGGCACGTCCACCAAAGGTGATAGAAAGTACCTTCAGTTTCTTTACATTTCCAGCATTTGTTATTGGGCAGATGATAGATTTTTGCAAGCTTGACTGGGGTCATGTACCACCTATAAATCATTTTCATAATATTCTCTCTTAAGGCATTACATGCCGTAAATTTTATACCAGTGGTCCATAACTGTTCCCAGTCAGCAAACATAATGTCATGACCAATGTCTTGTGCCCATTTAATCATAGCTGATTTGACCGTTTCATCCTGTGTATTCCATTTCAGCAGCAAATTGTACATTCTAGAAAGATTTTTAGTATTGGGTTCTAACAACTCTGTTTCTAGCTTCGACTTCTCCACTTGGAAGCCGATTTTCCTGTCCTGTTTAAAAACTTCATTTATCTGATAATAATGAAGCCAATCTCTTAATTTAAACTTCAATTTCTCATAGCTCTGTAATTTCACATTTCCACCTTCTTGTTCTACAATTTCCCAATATTTTGGCCAATTAGATTCCATATTAAGTTTTTTAACTTCCTTGGCCTCCATTGGTGACAACCACCTAGGGGTTTTATTTTCCAACAGATCTTTATAACGAATCCAAACATTATATAATGCTTTCCTAACAATATGGTTTTTGAAACTTTTATGAATTTTTACCTTGTCATACCATATATATGCATGCCAACCAAACCTATTATTGAACCCTTCTAAGTCCAAAATGTCCGTGTTCTCAAGAAGTAGCCAATCTTTCAGCCAGCAGAAAGCTGCTGCTTCATAGTACAGTTTTAAGTCCGGCAGGGCAAACCCCCCTCTTTCTCAAACTCAGAGGAATCTCAAAGCAAAAATTTGCAGAAAAATGGAATGGTTATACAAGATATGTTCAAAAATACAATAATAGTTTTGACTCCGTGCTAGCATTCGAGTGATAAAGGAACTAAAAGGAGGTGGACAACAATTAAGGATTTATTATGTTTTCAGAATGTATTGGAAAATTTATATAGAAAGGATTATTGTTTTGTGTACATTCCATTGTAAGAATGGAAACAGAGCCAGAGCCACAGCCACAGCCTAAGTCTGAAACAGTCCTTGATAGACTGCCAGAGCCAGAGCCAGAGCCAGAGCGAGACCCTGAATCAGTGCCAGAACCAAGCCCTCATTCAGAACCAGAGCCTGAGAAAGAGCCAGAGCCAGAACCAGAGCAACAGCCACAGCCACAGCCTAGAGCCACAGCCTGAGTCTGCAACAGTACTTGATACAGTGCCGGAGCCTGAAACAGAGACATAGCCTCAAACAGAGCCTGAGCCTGAAACAGAGGCAGAACCACAGCCACAGCCTGAGTCTGAAACAGTCCTTGATAGAGTGCCAGAGCCAGAGCCAGAGCGAGACCCTGAATCAGAGTCAGAGTGAGACCATGAATCAGAGCCAGAGCCAGAGCCAGAAATAGGGCTTGATACAGGGCCGGAGCGCAAAACATAGCTGCAGCCACAGCCTAGAGCCACAGCCTGAGTCTGCAACAGTACTTGATACAGTGCCGGAGCTGGAGCCAGAGCCAGAGCCAGAGACACAGCCAGAGCCAGAACAAAACCCTAATTCAGAACCAGAGCCTGAAAGAGAGCCAGACCCTGAAACATAGCTGGGTCAGAGGCAGAGGAAGAGCCATCATGAGACCCTGAATCAGAGTCAGAACCAGATCTTCATTCAGAACCAGACCCTGAAAGAGAGCCAGAGCCACAGACGGAGCCACAGACGGAGCCTAGAGCCACAGCCGAGATCCACAGCCACAGCCGAGATCCACAGCCTGAGTCTGAAATAGTGCTTGATAGAGTGTTGGATCCTGAAACAGAGACACTGTCTGAAACTGAGCCTGACGCTTAAATGTAGCCAGGGGCAGAGGGAGAGGCAGACCCTGATACAGTGCTTGGTACAGCATAGGAACCTGAAGCAGAGACACAGCCAGATCCAGAGACACAGCCAGAGCCAGAACAAAACCCTACTTCAGAACCAGAGCCTGAAAGAGAGCCAGAGCCAGAAACAGTGCTTGATAGAGTGCCAGAGCCTGAAACAGAGGCAGAGGCAGATACAGGGCTTGAAACAGCGTCGGAGCCTGAAACAGAGAAACAGCGTGAAACAGAGACAAAGGCTGAGACACAGGCCAAGCCTGAAATAGAGCTAGAATAAGTGCTAGAGCCAAAGACTGAGACAAAGCCTAATAAAGAGCAGAAGTCGGAGCCTGAGCCTGAACCTGAGCCTGAAACAGTGCTTGATACAGTGCCAGAGCCTGAAACAGAACCAGAGCCACAGCTACAGCCATAGTGCCACAGCCTGAGTCTGCAACAGTGTTTGATACAGCGCCGGAGCCTGAAACAGAGACACAGCCTGAAACAGAACCTGAGCCTGGTTATTAGCATGGCAATTAAAGAAGAGAGAGGCAGAAAGGCTTATAAATAGAGTTAAGTGCGAAGGCAAAATAATAAACAACCCTAAAGAAATAGAGAAACGATTTCTCGAATTCTTTAGAGAAATCTATAAGGAAGGAAATGAAACAACAGAAGAAGTTAAAGAACATTTAGAACAGAACTGTCTTCCGAAACTTACTAAAGAACGAAAAGAACTGTTGAATGCCCCTATTACATCGTACGAAATTCAAAGAGCAATTAAGGAAGCAAAGATAGGAAAGCCACCAGGGCCAGACGGCCTACCGGCAATATATTATAAAAAAATTGAGGACTTACTGTCTGACCCATTAAGAAGTATCATGAACAACATCTTCAAAGACGGAACCATGCCGGATTCTTGGAAAGACAGCCTTATTGCATTAATTCCAAAACAGGGAACGGACAATCTACTTATTAACAACTATAGGCCTATCGCGCTTCTAAATTACGATTATAAATTATATGCAAATATTTTAGCCGAAAGATCAAAAAAAGTCTTCCAGATGATGATACACAATGACCAAGCTGGCTTTTTGCCCGGGAGGCACATTTATAGCAACACTAGAAACATTATAAACTTATTAGCGTATTTAGACTTAAGAATAGAAAAGAAGGCAGTCTTAATGGCTATAGATGCAGAAAAAGCTTTTGACAGGGTATCCTGGAAATTTATGAAAGGTCTATTACACCATATGGATTTTGGTATACAGTATATAAAAGGGATTGAAGCAATATAATCAAAACAAAAAGCTAAAATCATAATCAATGGAAATTTATCACAGGAGTGTGAAATCAGTAAAGGGGTCAGACAAGGTTGCCCACTATCCCCCTTAATTTTCATATTAACATTGGAAGTTTTATGTAAACAAATTAGGGAAGAAAAAGAAATAAAAGGGATTATGCTGGGAAATAGAAGTTACAAAACGAGGGCATTTGCTGACGATTTAATTATAACTACGGAGCAACCAAAACAGAGTTTAAGAAAGGCGTTGGAAATAATATATGGCTACGGTAAAGTTGCGGGGTTCAAAATGAATTTCAACAAGACAAAACTATTAGTTAAAAATATGTCGCCAGCTGAAAAAGCAGAATTAGAACAAATAATACACATTGAAATCTACCCCAAAATCAAGTATTTAGGATTATGGATAACACCAAAGAATCTTAACTTATAGGAAGATAATTATACCAATTGTTGGAAAGATATCAAAAGACAGTTGGAGACATGGACAAGGTTAAATTTATCATTCCTGGGCCGTATTTCGGTAATTAAAATGATAGTTTTACCGAAGCTACTCTTTCTATTCCAAACGATTCCAATTACAGGAAAGACCAGCAGTATCAACAGGTGGCAAAAAGAAATTTCTAAATTTTTGTGGAAGGGTAAAAGACCAAGAGTAAAGCATAAGATATTAATAGATACTGTAGAAAGAGGTGGCTACGGGTTACCGGATTTGAAGCTATATTACGAAGCCTCATGTCTTCTCTGGTTGAAAGATTGGTATTTATTTAAAAATTGGGATATTTTAGGTTTTTTTATTTATTTAAATATTTATTGAAATTTTCAAAAAAGAAAAAGAAAACCATAAAAAAAAACATAAAAGAAAAACAACAATTAAAAACACTTAAAGTTCACCTCTTACTGTCAATGACCAATTTCCTTGACTTCCCCACACCTCCCCTTCTTGTATTCCAGTTCCAATTTTAGCTCAGCAAGTTCTTGTCCCCAAACTTTATCATATTTTCTCTAATTCATTTTAGTTATCCAATTTTAACTTATAAACCTCAGTCTTTGTACATCAATACTTATTCTTAAAAATCTTTTTCTAAGTTCACCCCATCAATTTAATTAACCAACTTTAACTTAAGAACCTCAATCTTTATACGTCAATACTTATTCTTAAAAGTCTTTTTCTAAGGTCGGCCCCAATTCCCTTCCCTAAAATCCCCATTTTTATGTTAATGACAAAACCAAATTAATTAAAACAATATATAGTTATACACCCTTCGGATTCCCAGGACCCCCCCCCCTTTTCCCGGTTTCGAATCCCAACAAAAAGTCCATCAGTCCATCTGCAATCAGCCTGGCGACCTCACATCCGAGGCTCTCAATTCTCTCTCAGCTCCTCTCTGCTGGTTTTTTTGATAGTCCTTTATATTTAACACCAAATCTCAAAGAAGCTCTGTCCCAATAATGTCCATGTTTCTTCCAGCCAGGCCTCCATATTTAAAAGTGGAGCCAAAATCTTGTTTCTTACTTCTCTTAAGTCCAAATGTCCCAAAAGCTCCAATTTCCACTTTAACCAGGTTTGTATTCCATATATCTTCAGATCTCCACATAGGGAGATCTCTCCATTTTCCATTCTTCAATTCAAACCAAATTTTCATCATCCTGATCTTATTTTCCTTTATATCCATCTTGGCCGGCCTCTGGCTCTCCTCAACCATCTGTGGCATTGTAGCTCCTCCTTCTTTTTCCTTCAAATCATCCTGTTCCTCTTTCATCATATTCTCAGATTTCTCAAATTTCTTTTCTTGTTCGGCTGCTGAAATTTTAAGGTCAACTGCAAGACTTTCTTGTTCATCTGCAAAAACTTGAGTCAAGTCCCTCCCAGGCTCAGCAACTTTGTTTACTGTTCCCTTCAGTATTGTGACGTTATTAGTCAAAACATCAGTCTGTTTCTGTAACTCTCCCAAGAGAAGAAAAGACCTCTCCAGTTCAGCCAGTATTTTTCCACTTACAGCCATTTTTGTAATGTCTTAAATCCCCTCTAGAGGGATTCTAGTTTCTTGTTATCTTCCAGTTCCAACCCAAAAGTCAAATTAGTCTTTTCTCTTTATTTTTAACAATTTATTACCAAATTGTAACAAAAATAACCAGCAAAGATAGCAAAAACAAAGTTCTCCTTTTTTCCCAACTTTGACAGCTAGTTTGACAGCTGTCAAAGTCTTTATTTCTCTTCCGCAGGCTCTCCCATCGATCGCTCCCGGGTCTTGGGGGGGGGGTGTGAATTCCGTTTCCAATGTTAGCTCTTATCCTCCAGCACAATCACTTAAATTGCCCCAACGTTAATTGCTTTCCTCCACAAAGAAGAAAGGTATTCTCACAACCTTAGTAATAAAATCCTTGCTTTATGATGTTTACAAGACGGGTGGGCGGACCTCCTTTTAACACCTCACCCGATCGTGCCTAATTCCCAAAGAAAATTTCGCTTTTAAGTCCAATTTCCGTATTACTCACGGGTTGTTACTTTTAGTCCAAATGTTCAAAGAAAGAAGTTAGTGCTCTCCGTCCATGGCATGCGGCTTCACTCAGCAGGAGAAGCAGTCGACTCACAGCACCACGCCACTCTCCGTCCCCCGTTCCGGAGCCTTTAAAAAGGCTCCTTTGCGGGTCGGGGGGGCGCAAATGGTGCCCGCCGAGTCACCAGGTCCACAGGCTTCAATGCCTGTGATTTATGAGGGTCCCTGCATCGCCGCCGCGGCAGGACCCAACCCCTTCTGGGCCGATTCCCTCCGGAGCTCGGAGGGAATCCGCCATTAGGCGATGGCACTAACAAAAAAAAAATTGGGATATTTTAGAGCTAGAAGGTCACGACACCCGTTTTGGGTGGCATGGCTATCTTTATTATGGGAAAATAAAGACGCATAGGAGTTTTTCAAATCATATAATAAGAAATGCTATATATAAGGTATGGGGAAAATACAAAAGATATTTGGAACAGAAAACCCCAAGATGGAACTCTCCACTAGAAGCAATCGCTGTTAAAAAAAGCAACAACATCAAAGAGAACTGGATAACGTATAACACAATATGAAGGGGGGAGGAGGAGGGTCAACTAATATTGATAAGTTATGAGAAAATAAAAGATCACTTTTCTAGTTGGCTAGATTACTTCCAGGTGAATGAAGTGTTCAGACAGGATAAGCAGATGGGTTTTGAAAAGGAGCCTTCAAGATTTGAAAAAAACTGCTGAATAGTAAAACCAAAATAATCGCAAAAATGTATAGACTTCTTTTAGACTACGAAGTAATGGATGAGGAGGTTAAGGCTTCAATGATAAAGTGGGCCCAAGATGTGGGCCGTCCAATTATGCTAAAAGATGGGGAAAACTGATGGAATGTAAATTTGAAATAACAGCCAGCTATAATATAAGAGAGAACATGATGAAAATGGCTCATAGGTGGTACCTCACTCCTTCCAGATGATCAAGAATGTATAAAAATTTGGCGAATGCTTGTTGGAGATGTGGAGGAAATAACGGTGACATGAGCCACATGTGTTGGACGTGTGAAAAGATTAAGATTTTTTTTTGGGGGGGGGAATATACGATGAATTAAAAAAGATGATGGGGATAACTTTTACGAAAAAAACGGAGGCATTTCTATGAAGTATTTTAGATAAAGAGATCCCAAAAAATCTAAGAGAGGTATTCTTGTATGCAACCGCAGCAGCTCGTATACTTGTGGCCAAGGGATGGAGAGATCACGAGGCTCCAAAAATAACAGATTGGCAAATCAAATTACAGGAATTGGTGGAGACGGCTCAATTGACTAGCAAACTCAGAGGAATCTCAAAGCAAAAATTTGCAGAAAAATGGAACGGTTATACAAGATATGTTCAAAAATACAATAATAGTTTTGACTCCGTGCTAGCATTCGAGTGATAAAGGAACTAAAAGGAGGTGGACAACAATTAAGGATTTATTATGTTTTCAGAATGTATTGGAAAATTTATATAGAAAGGATTATTGTTTTGTGTACATTCCATTGTAAGAATGGAAACAGAGCCAGAGCCAGAGCCACAGCCTAAGTCTGAAACAGTCCTTGATAGAGTGCCAGAGCCAGAGCCAGAGCCAGAGCGAGACCCTGAATCAGTGCCAGAACCAAGCCCTCATTCAGAACCAGAGCCTGAGAAAGAGCCAGAGCCAGAACCAGAGCAACAGCCACAGCCACAGCCTAGAGCCACAGCCTGAGTCTGCAACAGTACTTGATACAGTGCCGGAGCCTGAAACAGAGACATAGCCTCAAACAGAGCCTGAGCCTGAAACAGAGGCAGAACCACAGCCACAGCCTGAGTCTGAAACAGTCCTTGATAGAGTGCCAGAGCCAGAGCCAGAGCGAGACCCTGAATCAGAGTCAGAGTGAGACCATGAATCAGAGCCAGAGCCAGAGCCTCATTCAGAGCCACAGCTGAAAGAAAGCCAGAGCCAGAGCCAGAGCCAGAAATAGGGCTTGATACAGGGCCGGAGCGCAAAACATAGCTGCAGCCACAGCCTAGAGCCACAGCCTGAGTCTGCAACAGTACTTGATACAGTGCCGGAGCTGGAGCCAGAGCCAGAGACACAGCCAGAGCCAGAACAAAACCCTAATTCAGAACCAGAGCCTGAAAGAGAGCCAGACCCTGAAACATAGCTGGGTCAGAGGCAGAGGAAGAGCCATCATGAGACCCTGAATCAGAGTCAGAACCAGATCTTCATTCAGAACCAGACCATGAAAGAGAGCCAGAGCCACAGACAGAGCCACAGACGGAGCCTAGAGCAACAGCCGAGATCCACAGCCACAGCCGAGATCCACAGCCTCAGTCTGAAATAGTGCTTGATAGAGTGCTGGATCCTGAAACAGAGACACTGTCTGAAACTGAGCCTGACGCTTAAACGTAGCCAGGGGCAGAGGGAGAGGCAGAGCCTGATACAGTGCTTGATACGGCATAGGAGCCTGAAGCAGAGACACAGCCAGAGCCAGAACAAAACCCTACTTCAGAACCAGAGCCTGAAAGAGAGCCAGAGCCAGAAACAGTGCTTGATAGAGTGCCAGAGCCTGAAACAGAGGCAGAGGCAGATACAGGGCTTGAAACAGCGTCGGAGCCTGAAACAGAGAAACAGCGTGAAACAGAGACAAAGGCTGAGACACAGGCCGACCCTGAAATAGAGCTAGAATAAGTGCTAGAGCCAAAGACTGAGACAAAGCCTACTAAAGAGCAGAAGCCAGAGCCGGAGCCGGAGCCTGAAACAGTGCTTGATACAGTGTCAGAGCCTGAAACAGAACCAGAGCCACAGCTACAGCCATAGTGCCACAGCCTGAGTCTGCAACAGTGTTTGATACAGCGCCGGAGCCTGAAACAGAGACACAGCCTGAAACAGAACCTGAGCCTGGTTATTAGCATGGCAATTAAAGAAGAGAGAGGCAGAAAGGCTTATAAATAGAGTTAAGTGCGAAGGCAAAATAATAAACAACCCTAAAGAAATAGAGAAACGATTTCTCGAATTCTTTAGAGAAATCTATAAGGAAGGAAATGAAACAACATAAGAAGTTAAAGAACGTTTAGAACAGAACTGTCTTCCGAAACTTACTAAAGAACAAAAAGAACTGTTGAATGCCCCTATTACATCGTACGAAATTCAAAGAGCAATTAAGGAAGCAAAGATAGGAAAGCCACCAGGGCCAGACGGCCTACCGGCAATATATTATAAAAAAATTGAGGACTTACTGTCTGACCCATTAAGAAGTATCATGAACAACATCTTCAAAGACGGAACCATGCCGGATTCTTGGAAAGACAGCCTTATTGCATTAATTCCAAAACAGGGAACGGACAATCTACTTATTAACAACTATAGGCCTATCGCACTTCTAAATAACGATTATAAATTATATGCAAATATTTTAGCCGAAAGATCAAAAAAAGTCTTCCAGATGATGATACACAATGACCAAGCTGGCTTTTTGCCCGGGAGGCACATTTATAGCAACACTAGAAACATTATAAACTTATTAGCGTATTTAGACTTAAGAATAGAAAAGAAGGCAGTCTTAATGGCTATAGATGCAGAAAAAGCTTTCGACAGGGTATCCTGGAAATTTATGAAAGGTCTATTACACCATATGGATTTTGGTATACAGTATATAGAATCATAGAATCATAGAATCATAGAGTTGGAAGAGACCACAAGGGCCATCGAGTCCAACCCCCTGCCAAGCAGGAAACACCATCAGAGCACTCCTGACATATGGTTGTCAAGCCTTTGCTTAAAGACCTCCAAAGAAGGAGACTCCACCACACTCCTTGGCAGCAAATTCCACTGTCGAACAGCTCTTACTGTCAGGAAGTTCTTCCTAATGTTTAGGTGGAATCTTCTTTCTTGTAGTTTGGATCCATTGCTCCATGTCCGCTTGTCTGGAGCAGCAGAAAACAACCTTTCTCCCTCCTCTATGTGACCTCCTTTTATATATTTGAACATGGCTATCATATCACCCCTTAACCTCCTCTTCTCCAAGCTAAACATGCCCAGCTCCCTTAGCCGTTCCTCATAAGGCATCGTTTCCAGGCCTTTGACCATTTTGGTTGCCCTCCTCTGGACACGTTCCAGTTTGTCAGTGTCCTTCTTGAACTGTGGTGCCCAGAACTCACATTCTGAGGCGTGGCTATGTTCACAGAGGGGAGTGTTTCTCTTTGTGTCTTTTCTCTTTCGCTTTTGCCGAGAAGCGGAGAGGATGCCTGCCATTTCGCCGGGCTGAATTTACGATGTTATTCTACTCATTAAAGGCTGTTAGAGATAAGAGAAAAGCCTGCGTTGCAGTCTGAGTTATTACCCACGCAAGCAACAGCTTTCCCCGCTGTGTAAACTCTGCTAAGAGGGCCAAAGAGGCTGGAAGGGATTATTACCGGCACGGACAGCAGTGACGCAGCTAAGAAGAGTGCCGGACGCCATTTGGCCCCATAGGTTATGGAAGTCAGCCAAGCTTTGGAGCTGTTGCTGCGTTGTGCCTGCGTGTGGGAGAAGCCAGCTGAGGAGAAGCTGGAGCCAGTTGGAGCTGTGCCTAACGTTTGAGGCAGAGAGGAGCTCGCTGGGGAGGATCTGGTCTGCTGAACCGGGTGCCGGAGGAGCTGCTGTTACGTGAGTCAGCTGACCCCCGGAGAGAAGATGGCAGACAGCCAGGAATCATACTCCGTCCCTTTCGAAAAATTAAATGGCAGAAATTGGGAGGAGTGGAGCAGGAAGCTGAAGGCATGGCTGGTAGCCAAGGGTCTGTGGGAGGCGGTCCAAGGGCCTCCACAGCAAGCTGCAGCCGATGCTTCGGCAGCAGATATTGCAGCTGCACATGCTTCGCAGAGAAAAAATCACAAAGCCCTGGGAGCTATAGTGCTCAGTTTGGAGGGCTCACAGCTACCTTTGGTGGAGGGTCTTGACAGTGCCCAGGCTGTTTGGCAGGAGCTGGAGAGGGTTTGCCGAGAAACCACAGCGGAAGCCAAAAGCCACGTCCCCAGATGCAGTACAGCCTCAAGGAGAGCTGCTGGCAAGGTTGGGGGGGCAGAGAAGACCAAAGGCAAGTTTGCAAAGTTTTCCACCGGTTGTTTGTGTGACGAACAGGAACGCCGCCTAAGAGAGGGCCGAGCTGGCACAGTGAGCCCATCCGGTTGCAGAGGGGGGGCCAGGCCAGCAGAAGGCACAGTTCAGGCTTTTTCCACTCGTCGTTGTTTTGTCTGTGGATCAGTTGACCATCTGCGTCGTTCCTGCCCCCGGAGAGCCAGAGATGCTGGGCAGGATGTCTCCAAGGTCGCTTCCCATGGCAGTCAGCCAGGTTTCCATGGCAGCCAGTCCAGGAAAGGAGGCCAGCGTGGGAATGCGCAGGGAGGACGTGACACAGAGAGTGAGAAGGACAGTTCTTATCACCTAGCTGCCTCCATGGCAACGCTACGGGACAACTCCAGTGAGGAGAGAGTGCTGCGTTGGGTCATCGACTCTGGAGCGAGCCATCACCTGATGCCAGCGCCACCTAGGGGTGAAATGTGGAACTGCAGGGCTGTTTCAACTGGGAAAACAGTTGTTTTTGCTGATGGGTCACAGAGACATTTAACCACTGTTGGAAATGTGTTTGTTTCTTTCTTGCAGGCGGAGCTGGAGGTCTACGTTGTGCCTGAGATGAAACATTGTCTTTTATCTGTATCTTGTCTCTTACAGGAGGGGTACAAGGTTTGCTTTGAAAACAATGTCTGTTCTATTTCCAGGGGTGGGGACCAACTGGTCAGTGTTGCATGTCAGAACAACCTCTTTGTTCTGGAGACACCTCTGGAGAGTGAGGGGGACGCTGAGGAAGCACAGGCGAAGTGTGCGAACGTTCCACCTCATGATTCATGTGCTCATTTGTGGCACAGGAGAATGTCACATGGCTGTTGGGAAGGTATCCAGAAGTTGCCCCAGTACACTGTAGGGTGCAAGATAAAAGCATGTGACCGATCCCTAGATTGTAGGGCATGCAGAAGGGCAAAGGTGAAAGGGTGCAGTTATCCCAGGTTGGAGAGGGTAACCACAAAGCCTTTTGAGCTTGTGCACACAGACCTTTTTGGGCCCATGCCAGAGAGTCTGGGCGGGGCCAGATTTCCACTGACGCTGACAGATGATTTTACCCAGAACGCTGTTAGGATATTTCCGTTCCACCTTAAAAGGGAGCAGGATGTTTGTGTCACAGCCTGCGCATTTCCTGTCTCACAGGATGTTTCTGTTGTCTGTTCCTTTCGTTTTCTGCTGTTTGCCTGAGCAGTCGGAGCAGACGGTCATGTCTTCTTTTGTTCTGACCTACGCTGAATAAACTGTAAATATGCTGTCCTGCTGTGCAACTTTTGCTGTGTGAATTCTGCTGATAGAGTGTGCACAAGCCTGAGGCTTCGTGTCGCCAAATTGCTGATACTGCGTGACTACGGGAGGTCGATGGATCGTCCGGCGCCGAGCTTGGGGCCTCAGATGGACTTTATCTCCCTGGCAGTATCCCAACAACAGGTTTCGGGCCCAGATTCACGTCACTTACAGGAGAGTAAGACAGCGACAGACTGCTGAGGTATGTGCTGGAAAAGTGAAAGCAGAGGCTTTTCTGGATGCCGCGGAAAAGGCCTTTGATGTCCGGCAAGTCTAATTGGCCTGGGAGCCGAGCCAGAGGCATCGTGATTTATGTGCTGCCGAGATAAGACGTCTTTGAAGGCATAAAGGCTCACGGCTCACGTAAAAAGCTGGAATGGATTTTTTCCAAGCTTCTGAGGCCACTGAGTGCCCAAAGTTAAATCGGCACAATTATCAGACCTGGGCAAAATGGTGTGAGAGTTTGCTGCGTCAGTTTGGAGTCTGGCATACTGTGTCTGAAGCCACTCCAGTTCCTCGGACAGAGAAATGGGAGGGCCAGAATTCGAGGGCCATTGATATAATAGTCTTATCCGTCTCTCTGGAGGAAATAAAGACGCTTGCTGGAAATCTCACGGCACGTGACATGTGGGATGCTTTGAAAAAGGCCCACCTGCCAATAATCCCAGCCCAGTGTTTGAATGCATCGGAGGTCCTGGCTGTTTCCCAGAATGCGAGTGAATGCAGGGATGCTGAGGGCACCGATTGCAAGCTGCAGGGGGAGCAGACTGCCACGTCATCCCAGGCAGCATTCCAGCCTCCAGGGGGAGCCAAGGAGTCGGCAGCTGAGAGCTCTGTTTCTCGTGAGAACCAAGGTCAGAGCCTTAGCAGAGGCCGGAAGGCCAGATGTAAACAGAGCAAGATGCCTGCAGATGGCCCGAAGCAGAAGGGGAGTGGAAAGCCAGGGAAAAACAAGGCTATGTTTGCTGGCACAGCTCCACCAAAGGCTAAAGGCACGTCTGATGGCCAGGAGCAGGGGGGCAAGCTGCAAAAGCCCACGCTGGTGGAAAACAAGGTTATGTTTGCCAGCACACCTGCTCTAAAAGCTAAGGCCAGGTTTGTAATTGACTCTGGGGCCAGTCGCCATCTTGCCAAGGACCGCCATCTGTTTGTCTCCTTCACACCTCAAGATGGAGAGATCCACCTGGCTGATGGAAGGACTTTGCAAATTGCAGGAGTTGGGACTGTGAAACTTGCAAGTCTGCATACTACCATCAGAGATGTACTTTTTGTTCCAGGAGCTGCGGACAATTTGATTAGTGTCCCACAGCTGACTGGGCATGGTTTTGAGGTTTCCTTCAAGAGGACTGTCTGTGTCATCAGAAAAGGCAAAGAGGCAATGTGGCATGCAAAGTTGATGGATGGTTTGTTCTGTCTAACTTATGATGACAATGCTGTCATATCAAATGTTGATACTTGTTGTGTTGCACAAACTAACAAGGTTCTTCATGCAGGATGTATTCATGATGCACATAGAAGATTTGCTCACTTATCTTGGCAAGCGCTAGCCAAGATGCCTGGGTTGGTTGAAGGTTTGAACATCAAACCCTGTAAATTTCACATGAAATGTGTATCTTGTGCAGAGAACAAGGTGAAGGTTGCTCCAAAAGGCAAGGAGTCTAGCAGGCAGGCTTCCAAACCCTACCAGCTAGTGCATGCAGACCTGGTTGGGCCTCTTGCGCCCTCTTTGGGAGGAGCAAGGTACTTCATGGTTCTAATTGATTCTTTTTCTAGGTACATTCATGTGTTTATGCTCGAGCAGAAATCGCAAGCATTTCCTAGGTTCAAGGCATTCTGTGCTTGGTTGGAGAATGCTCACGGTAAACGTATCGGTTGTCTGTTTACTGATCGAGGCAGGGAGTTCACTTCTCAGCAGTTTGAAGCTTTCCTGACTGAGAAGGGAATCCAGCATGACTTGTCAACGCCTAGATCGCCATGGATGAATGGGCTTGCGGAGAGAGCAAATCAAACGTTGCTGCAAGGACTAAAAACCTTGTTGCATGATGCCAACCTCCCTGAGAAGTTTTGGGGGGAGGCTCTCTCGAATTTTGTTTACACTTTTAACAGGAGATTGTCATCACCTATTGGCTGCACTCCCTACGAGAAGATGTTTGGTAACAAACCAAATGTCAAGCACTTGAGAATCTTTGGTTCTGACATGTGGGTGCACACCCCACAAAGCAACAAGCTTGGGAAGCGTGGGGCACATGGTTTGTTCATGGGGTACGAAAAAGGTGCATACAGGGTATGGATGACTAACTCTAAATCCATAAAGTTCACAAGGAGTGTTGAGTACAATCCTAAGTGGGGGGAAAATGTGGGAATTTTCCAGAGTTGCCCAGAGGAGGATGAAGGTGATGTGAAGAAAGCAGATCATGCTGAGAAAGCTGAGGAAACTGAGGATGATGATGATGATGATGATGATCAGAGTTCGGATTCCAGTTCAGTGGGCGGCGCTGCTGCTGCTGTCAGTGACAGTGATGACACAGCAGACTACAAGAGCGCAAAGGCCTCAGTCAGACCATCTGATGAGTCTGACAATGAACTGGAAGAACCACTGTTCACCATTGGTCACTTTTCTCCTAAGAAAGAGGAGATGAGTCAAGAAGACTTGCGTCTAGTTCGCAGGTCTGAAAGGGCGACCAAAGGCAAACCTCCAAAGAGATTTGCTGATGAGTTTGCTAAGACGGCAACTGCTGTTCTTAATAGCTCAGAGAAGGTGTGGGAACCTTCAAGCTTCAAAGAGGTTCAAGAGTTAACCTCTAAAGATGCTGAGCCTTGGCTAAATGCCATGAAGGCTGAAGTTGATTCCTTAAACAGGAACCAAACTTGGGAGCTGGTACCGGTAGTCCCAGGTATGAGACTGGTTGGCAGCAAATGGGTCTTCAAGGCCAAGACAGACCAGAATGGCAAGGTTGTCAGACACAAAGCCAGATTGGTTGCCAGAGGTTTTTCACAGGTACCAGGAAAGGATTAGCACGAGACCTACTCGCCCACGGTCAAATATGAGAGCATTCGGCTGATGCTCAAGATCGCTGTGGAGGAGAAACTGCATGTTTCCCATCATGACATTAATACAGCTTTTTTGTACGGGATTTTGAATGAGCAGCTGTACATGCTTCCACCTGACGGGATGCAGATACAGAAGGGAATGGTCTGTAAACTGCGGAAATCCTTATATGGTCTCAAGCAGAGTGCCAGGTGTTGGAACACAAAACTCACTGAGACGTTGCTTTCTCTAGGTTTTCACCAGGGCAAAGCTGATCCGTGTGTGTTTGTCAAGGAGGAGGGGCAAAACAAACTGTATTGTTTATGTTTTGTTGATGATCTTCTGATGTTTTGGAAGAATCAGGCTTTTTACCAAAGCACCCTAGCTCAGCTGAAGGAGCACTTTGACATGAAGGATCTTGGTGAGGTATCCAACTATCTTTCTCTGCAGGTGGAGAGGGACCAAGCAGGTAATTTTCTGGTACACCAAACACAGAAAATTGCTGATGTATTAACCAGGTTGAATTTGGTTGATGCAAACCCAGCAGACACACCGATGGTGACAGGTTACCAGGTAGATAGTACTGCTGAAGCGTTTTCTGACACAACGCTGTACAGATGCATTCTAGGCAAGTTGAATTTCATTGCTAGATGCTCAAGACCTGATATAGCTGTAAGCACTAACCTGCTTAGCAGACATGCTAACAATCCTACTGTTCAGGATTGGAAAGCTCTGAAGCGCATAGCCCGGTATTTGAAAGGGACTTTGCACTACAGGCTGAGGTTCACCAGTCAGAAGACTGGAGGTCTTGAAATCTTTGCAGATGCGAGTTTTGGAAGTGACACCACGGATGGTACAAGCACTTCTGGAGTATGCTACATGTACAACCACTGCCTCTTTGACTGGTTGTGCAAAAAGTAGACGACAGTTAGCCTAAGTTCTTGTGAAGCAGAACTCAATGCTCTGTCATTTTCACTCATGGATTGTGAATGGTTGATGCAACTGTTTAAGGACATTGGGGTTTCTGTGAAATGTCCTATACAAGTGTATCAAGACAATAGATCTTGTTTGGCTTTGCTGAACTCGGAGAGTTGCAAGCAAAGGACCAAGTACTTGCAGATTAAGCTACATCGTGCAAGAGAGTGTATTCAGAAAGGACTCATTCAGGTGTCCTACATGCCAGGAAATGAAATTCCTGCTGATCTGTTGTCTAAGGTTGTTAACAGAGAACAACTTAAGGTTTACGCACAAAGGTTGCAATTGGGTTGAACCACAGGTACTACAGGTTACACGGAAAGGGGGAGGATGTTAGGATATTTCCGTTCCACCTTAAAAGGGAGCAGGATGTTTGTGTCACAGCCTGCGCATTTCCTGTCTCACAGGATGTTTCTGTTGTCTGTTCCTTTCGTTTTCTGCTGTTTGCCTGAGCAGTCGGAGCAGACGGTCATGTCTTCTTTTGTTCTGACCTACGCTGAATAAACTGTAAATATGCTGTCCTGCTGTGCAACTTTTGCTGTGTGAATTCTGCTGATAGAGTGTGCACAAGCCTGAGGCTTCGTGTCGCCAAATTGCTGATACTGCGTGACTACGGGAGGTCGATGGATCGTCCGGCGCCGAGCTTGTTGGGATACTGCCAGGGAGATAAAGTCCATCTGAGCCCCCAAGCTCGGTGCCGGACGATCCATCAACCTCCCGTAGTCAGGCAATATCAGCAATTCAGCGACACTAAGCCTCAGGCTTAGTGCACACTATAACAGCAGAATTCACACAGCAAAAAGTTGCACAAGCATGAGAGCAGGACATGCATATTTACAGTTTTATTCAGCGTTGGTCAGAACAAAGAAGGCATGACCGTCTGCTCCGACTGCACAAAGAGGTTGGAAGGTGAACCATTTTGATGTAGATGTCGACTACCTGAACTCAGATCTCCAGGAGGAGTTGTACATGCTTTCTCCTCCAGGGTTTGAAGTCAGTGAGCCAGGCGTCGTGTGGCGATTGCACAAATCCATCTATGGATTACGCCAATCTGCCAGGAATTGGAATATGTGCCTACATGAAGCCTTAGAAGAGCTAGGTTTTAAGAGATCTCTTGCAGACAGTTGTCTTTACATTAGAGATTCAGACTTGTAACAGCAAGTGGTTCAGGTGTTTGTTGATGATATCTTGATCATGGCACAGACAGGTGAACAGGTGGAGAAGTTTGCTAAGGAGCTTGGAAAGCGGTTCAAGCTGAAGCAGCTTGGAGATGTCAAATCCTATTTAGGCGTCGAGATCACAAGAGCAAGTGATGGAAGCTTTTTGCTTCGCCAGAAAGGTAAGATTGAACAGTTGCTTGAGAAGTTCAGGATGTCTGATTGTGCAGGTGCCAGATCACCCATGGAGGCTGGATACGTGAAGGAGTGTCAGCAAGTAGAACGCGTGGTGTTCGAAAACACTGAACTCTTTCAGTCAGCTCTGGGTAGTCTGTTGTATCTGTCACAGTGGAGCAGACCAGACATAGCGTTTGCTGTCAATCTGCTCAGTAGAGAGGCTTCAAGTCCTAGTGTGCAGGCCTGGAATGGTATTAAGCGGGTGCTACGTTACCTGCAAGATACCAAAGACTTTTGCCTCAAGATGTCAGCTGAGGGCGATGTCAAGCTGACCGCCTGGGTGGATTCGGATTGGGCTAACCTTGAGGACCGCAAATCAGTGTCAGGCCTAGTGGTGAAGTTTGGGGACTCAGTGATTGGGTGGAGGTCCCGGAAGCAAAGTCTCATAGCGCTTTCACCTACTGAAGCTGAGTTCAGTGCGCTATCAGAGGTTTGCAGAGAGCTGGAGTTCTATGTGTGTTTGGTTGAGGAAATCTGTGGAGAGAATTGTCTGCCCGTTGTGGTGCATGAAGACAATCAACCATGCCTCAAATTGGCCGAGACGGGGCAATTCAAGGCGAGGACCAAACATTTGGACATACGTTTCCAGAATGTATGTCAGAGCGTTCATGAGGGGCTAGTTGCTCTGAAATACTGTCCCTCAACCAAGAACCTCGCTGATGGTTTCACAAAACCATTAACCTTCCAGAAGCACGAGGAGTTCTGTGAGGGTCTGTGTATGGGGAAAGCATTGTTGGCTATTGTCCCCAGATGCAGGACAAGAGGGGGTGTGGAGTTTGGAACTGACAGGGTTAAAACTCCGTGGTGTCCTGTATCTGGGAGGAGCTTGACGCAGAGAAGTGCGTCACAGTGTGTGTCTGCATTCAGACTTGCTTTCGATTCTGACTGAGACGCAGCCCAAGCTCAGAGGCTGCGTGTGTGCTTTTGGAGCACGGAGAGATGTCGGAAAGTTCTGATGGAATTACTGCTTTATAAATAAACGCTTCTAGAGATAAGAACCGAACTGTCTCTGGACTTGATTTATCCCTCATCTCACACGGACGCAGGACCGCTGCTACTCTGCTCTCCTGCCAGGTCAGCTCCCAAGCAGAGCCACGCAGGGAAGCCTGACTGGACGCAGGATTTATTTTCCCAAAGAGCCAAGTTCAAGTTCTTTATTCCGATTAAAGGAACAAATCCTTTGATCTTGCCAACTTTAGAAGATCTTACTCACGGGTTGTAGTTTAAAAGCCGAATTTCAAAGAAGAAAGGACAGCGCTCTCCGGCAACAGCTGCAGCGGCTTCACTCCACAGAAGTAGCGATCGACTCTCAGTGCCGCACCACCCCCGTTCCGCTCCGGGGCCCCTCGCGGGGTCCCTTTGCCACTTGGGGGGGGCGCTTTTGGCACCCGCCGAGTCCCACGGCCGCAGGCTTCCCCCGCCTGCGGTTTTTTAAAGGGTCTCCGCTGCGCCGTAGCGGATAGACCCGATTTCTGCGGAGCTTCTCCCTCGTAGTTAGAAGGAGACCGCCATTGCCGTTGGCGCCGCCTCCGGAAGTCCGCCGCCTCTGGAATCAGCTTAGCTCCAGTGGAGAAGGGGGGCAGATGGGGGAATCTGAGAGGGGGTCACATGACTCCTTGCCGGGGACCAGCAGGGGGAGGAAGGGTCCTCCGCTGCCTACGCCCTCCTTGCGCAGAAGGCTTCCGCGCAGGGAGAGTAAGAGGAGAATGGGCGTGAAAGAACTTCTTTGTTGGAAGAAGTTTAAGAAATGCCCACTGACGGATTCTGCCAGCGATTGAGACAGCCACGGGTGAGTGGCTGTCCGGACAGGAAAGGTTCACTTAGGCAACCCAGCCAGATGTTGGCACCGGCTTACGCACGAGTAACCCCTAGAACCATTACAGCAATCCGTCAGTCCCTGACATTGCTTGTGCGCAGTCCCGGAGAGGCAGCACGATGAGCCACACAGAGCCGGCCGGAGGAACAGAGCAAGAAGCCTTGGTGCGAGGTCTGGTCGAGAAGAACCGAGACCTGGAGGTGCATGTAGCTACCTTGACGGCGCGGCTGGAGGAGAGACGGGCTCAGGATGCACAGGTCAGAGCCACCCTGATTGGGAGGAAGGTTCAGGGGCTGGTACACAAATTTGGTGGAAAGCCCCAGGACTACAATGCATTCCGAACGGAAATCCAGTACGCTTTGGAACTGCAGAAAGATGACTTTGCCGATGACGGGGAGAGGGTGGCTTACATTGTGAGACATCTGCAGGATGGGGCGTGTGAATGGATCAGGTCCCTAATGGCGACCCAGAATGATGCATTGAAAGATCTCAAGAAATTCTACCAGGCGATGGACGCGATGTTCTCCAGCGAGGTTGAGCAAAGCGTGACACGACGGGAACTGATGGGGTGCAAGCAGGGGAGCCTGTCCGTCAGAAACTACTGGTCGCGGTTCGCGATGTTAGTCCACAAGCTCGGGTGGGATCTGGGCTCTGAACCAATGCAAATGTTGTTCGAAAGGGGTTTGTCCCCTGAAGTGAAAGACGAATTGTCCCGAGCGCCCCGCCCGCGGTCGATGGATGAACTCACAAAGACTGTGGGCGGGCTCAGGAGAAGCGGGAGATAAGGGCAGAACGTTTCCATACAACCGCATTCCTGAGATGCTGAGGGAGCCTTCCCAGGCGGCGGAGCCGATGGAAATTGATGCAGCGCGCGTGCGCGAAGTTTCAAACGCCGGTGAAGGTCGGAAAAGGGAGGGAAAGGAGTGGAAAACTACCAAGAAGTGTTTCCTCTGTCAGCGACCGGGACATTTTGCAAAGGTCTGCCCTCAACGAAAGGCCTGGCAAGGCATGATGGGGGCTGCAGGCCACGACGAGAAGGGGGAGGAGGGGCAGGCGCAGGGAAACGCCAACGCCTGGCTGCCAACCAGCGGGGCCGGCAGCCAGGTCAGCAACCAATAGAAGTGCCCCAGCCTGACCCCCCCAAGGCAGCGGTAGCCCTAGAGGTGGTGCTAGAACTCCCAAACGGGCACCCCGTCAAGGTGGAGGGACTGCTAGATTCTGGCAGGTCGTGTAATTTCTTCAGCAGAGACTTCGCTCTGGAGCACCAACTCCACCTGTTGCCACTAGATTTTCCCTTGCTGGTGACCACCATCGATGGCAGGGAGCTCCTGGGAGGGGAAGTGACACACCAGACACCACCAATGCGAATGAGGGTCGCCAGGCACACGGAAACCATTGCCTTTCACGTGGCCACACTGGCAGGACCCCCAATAATAATAGGAATGAGCTGGCTGGCACTACATGACCCGGTGGTGTCATGGCATCAGCGGTTGCTCACCTTTGGGTCAGCTTACTGCTCAGAACACTGTCTGGGAGGAAAGGAACCCAGAATGACTGTAGCCAGGGTGGCGGGGTTGGCCCTGGAGCAAAAAGGGCAGGTGCTACCACAATATGCTGATTTGAAGGAGGTCTTCAGTGAAAGGGAGGCAGACAAACTGCCCCCCCCCCACAGGCCCTTTGACTGCCAAATCAACCTGCTTCCAGGGTCTCAGTTACCAGTGGGTAAGCTGTATGCCATGTCCGACCGGGAGATGCAGGAGCTGCGGCAGTTTATTGACAAGAATCTGAAGAGAGGTTTCATAAGGGAATCTAAGGCGGTGGGGGGCAGTCCAGTGTTCTTTGTGGACAAAAAAGAGACTAATCAGCCCAGATTAGTCGTGGATTACAGGGCCCTGAACCTGGTATCAGAACCAGTGACTTTCCCAATGCCCAGGATTGACGATATTTTGACACGTGTGAGGCAGGGGAAGATTTTTACCAAGCTGGACCTCAGGGGAGCATACAATCTGATTAGGATAAGGGAGGGGGACGAATGGAAAACGACCATGTTCACCCCCCTGGGGGCTTTTGAGTACTTAGTCATGCCATTTGGATTACAATCGGGATCGGCCTGCTTTCAAGCCTTCATGCACCATGTGTTGGGGCCCCTGCTGTACAAGAATTGCGTAGCCTTTTTGGATGACGTCTTAATCTATTCGGACGATGAAAGGCAACACGCCAGAGACATCAGGGAGGTGCTACAGAGATTGAAGAAGCATCAGTTGTGGGTCAAGCTGGAAAAATGCCAATTCCACGCCAGGGAGGTCGAGTTCCTGGGATACAGGTTGTCAGACAAAGGACTGGCCATGGATCCAGGCAAGGTGAAGGCAGTGCTGGAATGGAATGCCCCCCAAAACAGAAAGGATGTGCAGAGGTTCCTAGGCTTCAGCAACTTCTACAGGAAGTTCATAAAGAACTTCGCTCACTTGACAGCGCCCATAACGGATTGTCTTAGTAGCAAAAAGAAGTTCGCGTGGACAGAGGACGCGCAGCAATCCTTTGAAAAACTGAAGAAGGCGTTCGCCTCGGAAGAGCAGCTCCTGCACGTGGATCCGGAGAAGCCCATGAGACTGGAGACGGACGCGTCCGACCGCGCGATTTGAGCGGTACTTTTGCAACCCGGGTCTAAGGAGAACTGGAGACCGTGTGCCTTTTTCTCTAGGAAGCTAAGCAAGTCGGAACAAAACTACACGGTGTATGACCGAGAACTGCTTGCGATCTATGCGGCATTTCGGTAATGGAGACATCTTTTGATAGGGGCGCGGCACAAGATCCAGGTCCGAACTGACCACAAGAACTTGGAATACTGGCGGACCGCACGAGTGCTGAACCAGAGACAGATCAGATGGTCCCAGGAGTTTGCCAAGTTTTTATTCGAGATATGATACGTGCCGGGAGGGGAAAACGTGAGGGCAGATGCACTCTCCAGGAAACCGGAGTACATGGAAGGAGAGGGGCCACCAGAGACCAGGCACGTGTTCCCCGAGGACCAGTGGGTGTGTGGGGGAGCGTTGGTAGGGAAACGAGAACTAGCAGGGCTCATCAGAGACGATGAGTTTGCTCAGACAAAAATCAGGGAGCTCAGGGACGGAAAGGAAGACAATGGATGGTTTGAGGAAAAGGAAGGGCTACTGTATGTACCGGGAGAGACTTTGAGGCGGAAGGTACTTAGACAGCTCCATGACAACCCAACAGCTGGGCACTTTGGACAGCACAAGACCATGCTACTTGTCACCAGGCAGTTCTGGTGGCCAAAGGTGAGGGAAGACGTACGAGAATATGTTCATGGCCAATTACGGGTGTCACCACAGGGCCTTCCCGGGGCGGGGGGAGGAAGGATGGAGTGTACCTGCGGCTGAGCAATTTGTGGAGGAAATGGAGGCCTTACACCAGCAACTCAGGCTGAACTTGGAGCGGGCCAAGGAAGTTTACAAGAGGCAGGCAGACAGGCACCGTCTATATAAAGTTCTGTTCTAAATGTTCTTTAACTTCTTCTGTTGTTTCATTTCCTTCCTTATAGATTTCTCTAAAGAATTCGAGAAATCGTTTCTCTATTTCTTTAGGGTTGTTTATTATTTTGCCTTCGCACTTAACTCTATTTATAAGCCTTTCTGCCTCTCTCTTCTTTAATTGCCATGCTAATAACCAGGCTCAGGTTCTGTTTCAGGCTGTGTCTCTGTTTCAGGCTCCGGCGCTTTATCAAACACTGTTGCAGACTCAGGCTGTGGCACTATGGCTGTAGCTGTGGCTCTGGTTCTGTTTCAGGCTCTGACACTGTATCAAGCACTGTTTCAGGCTCAGGCTCCGGCTTCTGCTCTTTATTAGGCTTTGTCTCAGTCTTTGGCTCTAGCACTTATTCTAGCTCTATTTCAGACTCGGCCTGTGTCTCAGCCTTTGTCTCTGTTTCACGCTGTTTCTCTGTTTCAGGCTCCGACGCTGTTTCAAGCCCTGTATCTGCCTCTGCCTCTGTTTCAGGCTCTGGCACTCTATCAAGCACTGTTTCTGGCTCTGGCTCTCTTTCAGGCTCTGGTTCTGAAGTAGGGTTTTGTTCTGGCTCTGGCTGTGTCTCTGGATCTGGCTGTGTCTCTGCTTCAGGCTCCTATGCCGTATCAAGCACTGTATCAGGCTCTGCCTCTCCCTCTGCCTCTGGCTACGTTTAAGCGTCAGGCTCAGTTTCAGACAGTGTCTCTGTTTCAGGATCCAGCACTCTATCAAGCACTATTTCAGACTCAGGCTGTGGATTTCGGCTGTGGCTGTGGATCTCGGCTGTGGCTCTAGGCTCCGTCTGTGGCTCTGTCTGTGGCTCTGGCTCTCTTTCAGGGTCTGGTTCTGAATGAAGATCTGGTTCTGACTCTGATTCAGGGTCTCATGATGGCTCTTCCTCTGCCTCTGACCCAGCTATGTTTCAGGGTCTGGCTCTCTTTCGGGCTCTGGTTCTGAATTAGGGTTTTGTTCTGGCTCTGGCTGTGTCTCTGGCTCTGGCTCCGGCTCCAGCTCCGGCACTGTATCAAGTACTGTTGCAGACTCAGGCTGTGGCTCTAGGCTGTTACTGCAGCAATGTTTTGCGCTCCGGCCCTGTATCAAGCCCTATTTCTGGCTCTGGCTCTGGCTCTGGCTTTCTTTCAGCTGTGGCTCTGAATGAGGCTCTGGCTCTGGCTCTGATTCATGGTCTCACTCTGACTCTGATTCAGGGTCTGGCTCTGGCTCTGGCACTCTATCAAGGACTGTTTCAGACTCAGGCTGTGGCTGTGGTTCTGCCTCTGTTTCAGGCTCAGGCTCTGTTTGAGGCTATGTCTCTGTTTCAGGCTCCGGCACTGTATCAAGTACTGTTGAAGACTCAGGCTGTGGCTCTAGGCTGTGGCTGTTGCTCTGGTTCTGGCTCTGGCTCTTTCTCAGGCTCTGGTTCTGAATGAGGGCTTGGTTCTGGCACTGATTCAGGGTCTCGCTCTGGCTCTGGCTCTGGCTCTGGCAGTCTATCAAGGACTGTTTCAGACTTAGGCTGTGGCTGTGGCTCTGGCTCTGTTTCCATTCTTACAATGGAATGTACACAAAACAATAATCCTTTCTATATAAATTTTCCAATACATTCTGAAAACATAATAAATCCTTAATTGTTGTCCACCTCCTTTTAGTTCCTTTATCACTCGAATGCTAGCACGGAGTCAAAACTATTATTGTATTTTTGAACATATCTTGTATAACCATTCCATTTTTCTGCAAATTTTTGCTTTGAGATTCCTCTGAGTTTGCTAGTCAATTGAGCCGTCTCCACCAATTCCTGTAATTTGATTTGCCAATCTGTTATTTTTGGAGCCTCGTGATCTTTCCATCCCTTGGCCACAAGTATACGAGCTGCTGCGGTTGCATACAAGAATACCTCTCTTAGATTTTTTGGGATCTCTTTATCTAAAATACTTCATAGAAATGCCTCCGTTTTTTTTGTAAAAGTTATCCCCATCATCTTTTTTAATTCATCGTATATTTCCCCCCCCCCAAAAAAAAAATCTTAATCTTTTCACACGTCCACCACATGTGGCTCATGTCACCGTTATTTCCTCCACATCTCCAACAAGCATTCGCCAAATTTTTATACATTCTTGATCATCTGGAAGGAGTGAGGTACCACCTATAAGCCATTTTCATCATGTTCTCTCTTATATTATAGCTGGCTGTAAATTTCAAATTTACATTCCATCAGTTTCCCCCATCTTTTTGCATAATTGGACGGCCCACATCTTGGGCCCACTTTATCATTGAAGCCTTAACCTCCTCATCCATTACTTCGTAGTCTAAAAGAAGTCTATACATTTTTGCGATTATTTTGGTTTTACTATTCAGCAGTTTTTTTTCAAATCTTGAAGGCTCCTTTTCAAAACCCATCTGCTTATCCTGTCTGAACACTTCATTCACCTGGAAGTAATCTAGCCAACTAGAAAAGTGATCTTTTATTTTCTCATAACTTATCAATATTAGTTGACCCTCCTCCTCCCCCCTTAATATTGTGTTATACGTTATCCAGTTCTCTTTGATGTTGTTGCTTTTTGTAACAGCGATTGCTTCTAGTGGAGAGTTCCATCTTGGGGTTTTCTGTTCCAAATATCTTTTGTATTTTCCCCATACCTTATATGTAGCATTTCTTATTATATGATTTGAAAAACTCCTATGCGTCTTTATTTTCCCATAATAAAGATAGCCATGCCACCCAAAACGGGTGTCATGACCTTCTAGCTCTAAAATATCCCAATTTTTTAATAAATACCAATCTTTCAACCAGAGAAGACATGAGGCTTCGTAATATAGCTTCAAATCCGGTAACCCGTAGCCACCTCTTTCTACAGTATCTGTTAATATCTTATGCTTTAGCTTGATCTTTTACCCTTCCACAAAAATTTAGAAATTTCTTTTTGCCACCTGTTGATACTGCTGGTCTTTCCTGTAATTGGAATCGTTTGGAATAGAAAGAGTAGCTTCGGTAAAACTATCATTTTAATTACCGAAATACGGCCCAGGAATGATAAATTTAACCTTGTCCATGTCTCCAACTGCCTTTTGATATCTTTCCAACAATTGGTATAATTATCTTCATATAAGTTAAGATTCTTTGGTGTTATCCATAATCCTAAATACTTGATTTTGGGGTAGATTTCAATGTGTATTATTTGTTCTAATTCTGCTTTTTCAGCTGGCGACATATTTTTAACTAATAGTTTTGTCTTGTTGAAATTCATTTTGAACCCCGCAACTTTACCGTAGCCATATATTATTTCCAACGCCTTTCTTAAACTCTGTTTTGGTTGCTCCGTAGTTATAAATAAATCGTCAGCAAATGCCCTCGTTTTGTAACTTCTATTTCCCAGCATAATCCCTTTTATTTCTTTTTCTTCCCTAATTTGTTTACATAAAACTTCCAATGTTAATATGAAAATTAAGGGGGATAGTGGGCAACCTTGTCTGACCCCTTTACTGATTTCACACTCCTGTGATAAATTTCCATTGATTATGATTTTAGCTTTTTGTTTTGATTATATTGCTTCAATCCCTTTTATATACTGTATACCAAAATCCATATGGTGTAATAGACCTTTCATAAATTTCCAGGATACCCTGTCGAAAGCTTTTTCTTAATCTATAGCCATTAAGACTGCCTTCTTTTCTATTCTCAAGTCTAAATACGCTAATAAGTTTATAATGTTTCTAGTCTTGCTATAAATGTGCCTCCCGGGCAAAAAGCCAGCTTGGTCATTGTGTATCATCATCTGGAAGACTTTTTTTGATCTTTCGGCTAAAATATTTGCATATAATTTATAATCGTTATTTAGAAGCATGAT
Source organism: Podarcis raffonei (assembly GCF_027172205.1). Lineage (NCBI taxonomy): Eukaryota > Metazoa > Chordata > Lepidosauria > Squamata > Lacertidae > Podarcis > Podarcis raffonei. Next base: position 6,867,658 of record NC_070620.1, on the reverse strand, counting down.
GGGCCTATAGTTGTTAATAAGTAGATTGTCCGTTCCCTGTTTTGGAATTAATGCAATAAGGCTGTCTTTCCAAGAATCCGGCATGGTTCCATCTTTTAAGATGTTGTTCATGATACTTCTTAATGGGTCAGACAGTAAGTCCTCAATTTTTTTATAATATATTGCCGGTAGGCCGTCTGGCTGTTGATTCAAGCCAAAAGCCAGAGGAATTGGCCACCCTCCAGGTGCCCGGCTTGAATCCTTGTTGACCTCCCTGTCAGTGACTCCCGGCAAGATCAGGCGAGGTCTAAATCGGCGATCCTTTTCAACGTGAAAAGAACACACCACTCCTCCCCCCCCTCCATTCCCAGGGAGGGGAAAGAGACAGACAGAAATGTATTTACATGCCTTTATTTCTGTCCTTCCAGCAGTACAGAGAAATCGTGACTGCACTCTCTCATCACCAACAGCAGAGAGAGAAAACTCCTCCCATGTACTTCCAGTACAGATCATGTGCCACTCTGAGCTAACATCCGGTGCTCAGTGCACTGAATAGACTGTCCCTTGTTGCCACGGTACAGTCCCATAACGTCAACATCCTGTTTGGCTTTCCAGCCACCTGGAGCTCGCTTCTGCATTGCTCCTTTTTCGTAACATCCTCCCCCAAAAGAATCAATGCGTGTTGCGGCAAGCAAAGCGTGATCCAGAGAAGAAAACAAACAGTTGTTATACACATAACATTCGCCTGTTGTTACAGTTCCACCCTTGGAACTCCCCGCCACTGGTTTCCCCAGTGTACCTCTCTGGTTGTCTGGCTTCCAAGGAATGAGTGCATCTGCATTACCTTGGCTAGCAACTCCCTGTTGTGTCTTTGTCTCTGACTTAGACACAGCTCCAAACTGTCCTCGGTTGTGTACAACAGCAACACATGCAACAGCTAAGTTAGCAAACTCTTTTGAGTACCTCTTGGGTGGTTCACCCTTTGTAACTCTCTCAGACCTACGTATGAGGTGCTGATCCTCTCTGCTCACTGGTTCAGTCTCAGGACTCTTTGGAGAACCAGTTCCAATGGTAAACAGTGGTTCATCCTTCACCTGTGAAGGCCTATCCATTGTGTGAGATTTTCTCTCAATGACTGTGACAACTGAGCTCTCCGAGCTATCACTGTCGCTCTCAGTACCACTGTAATCTGTAAATTCAACATCATCATCTGAATCGTCCTCTGTGGGAAATGTGTGAACTATCACTCTCTCCTGTTCAGGAGCACTCTCTAGAAATTTTGTGAGAATCACCTGACCAGATTCAGACAAAATTACTCTGTAGAGACCCTTTTCATATCCCACAAAAATGCCTCTGGCATTCTTTACCCCACCTGGAGCTTCTGTCCTCACATGAGACCCAAAAACCTTGAAATGGGCAACAGAAGGTTTTCTATGGAACAGTTTCTCAAAAGGAGAACTTCCCAACTCTTTTGAAACCTTTCTCATCCTCGTATAACAATACGACATTAGCGACTCGGCCCAGAACTCATGTGGCAGATGTGAACTAAGCAATTGCGCATTCATCCCCTTTTGCAATTCTTTGTTCACCCGTGCACAGACACCCCTGTTCCATGCTTCCGCTGAAACAGCAACCTTGTGCCTTATCCCTTTCTTCTGCAGGAACTCCTGGAAATCCTGTAAAAGAAAAATTTGCTTTTCATCTGTGAAAAGAAAATCAATGTTAGCATTATGCATATTTTCAACCTTGTCACAAAACTCCTGAAACCTTTCCAAGGCTTGTTGCGGTTTCTCTAACACATAAATCCAGACAAAGTTAGAGAAATGATCCACACACACAAGATAAAATCTTGCATTGCCTCTAGATGGTTCTAGAGGACCAATCACATCAGCATACACCCGCTGAAACGCTCTGTCGACCCCGGTCACCTTCTTGGCGCTCGTTTTGGTCACACCTGCGAGAGAAATTAGGTTAGACTCAGATGATTTACATTCCATGTAATCACTTTGTGCATAACTCAACAAATATAGTCCATCTTTCTCTCTGGCAGAAAGAAACAACTCTCCATCTTTGTAGATCTTGCAGCTCTCAGCATCATAGGACAGTTTCAGTCCTTTCTTTGCAATCTGCGAAACACTCAGCAGATTGAACTTCAGTTCAGGAACCAAGTAAACATTGTTTATAGTCAAGTTCAGACTCTTAAGATACACAGTCCCTATCCCGGTCGCTTCCAGCTCCTGACCGTTGGCCTGTCTCACAGCGAAGCTTTGCTTCTTAAACGTTGAAAACAGTTCTCTGTGTGGGGACATATGAAAAGTCGCTCCAGTGTCGATTATAAACGAGTTCCTAACATCTGGCGTGGTTCCTTTCGCCATCAAAGCCTTTGCAGGTTTCACCGAAGGCTTTGTATGACTTTTGCCTGATGCCTCAGGCTTTGCTGAGCGGCCCTTAGCTCCTTTTGGCTGGCGTGGCTTCTTACAGTTCCGCTGAAGATGCCCAGCCTTTCCACAATTGTAACATTGGACAACGTTCAAAGCTACAGCTTTCTCTCCAGTAGCCTCATCGGTGGGGGAATTAGAACTCCGTTCCTCCCTCCCCCTGTCCTTTACTTCCAGTGCAGCAAGTCTGTCCTGTTCGTTCAGAACGACGGCAGACACCCTCTCCGCGGTCAAATCTTGAGCCGGTAGAGAACCAAGCTGACTGGCAACCGTTTTGTAAGTCCGATTTAGGCTGTTTATCATCATGAAGCAAAACACTTCCTCCTGCAGACGGAAATTGCGTTCCACCATCTGTTGGCGCAGATACTTCATCTCCATCAGGTGCGCTTGAACATCTCCATCAGGCGCAAGTCTCAGATTGGTCAGCTTCTCAAAATACAGCAACGCTGAAGAACCAGCATCCCTCTGATGTGTTCTACGCAGCATCTCCCAAATCTCTCGTGCATACTCCAAATTCTGAATATGCACCAATTGGTCATCTGACACACACAGAATTATAGCCGTCCTGGCTTTCAGATTCTGTGATTCCCAACCTCGTGTTGGTGCTGCAGGGATGGGGTTCTCAATCACCTCAAAGAACCTCTGATTCTGCAGCAGGGCCTTCATCTTTATAGACCAAGATGAGTAATTGTCATTAGTCAGGGGAGGCGGATAGGGTAAACCTCCCCCCTTCTTGGCATCCATTCTGAAACCAAGTCTCTGCTCTCACTGTCGAGCCAGTAAAAATCCAAAAGTCTCTCCTGGGCTGTTTACAGCCTTCACTGGCAGGCAAACTTCACGCTGTTTCACAGCTGCGTAGATAGCCAAAACAAACTTTGACTTCTCACGCTCTGAGCCATTCAGTATCTTTCCACTTACTGACGGTCGTTGCCTAGCAACTGTGCATTTCTCTTCTGACAGGAAATCTTATCAACCACAAGAATTCCTGGTATGCAAGCCTTTGCTTTTCGGAGCTGTTTTTCCAACGCAGCTCTCGTGAACCAGAGAATAAATCATTCTGCGTTCACACTTTTTGGCCCGAAATTCAGCGTACCTTTTGGGGCTCCGTTGCCTGGAAAACACCCCTCTCGGTGTCCAGCTGTCTGTTCAGCTTCTGGCTGCACGCAGACGTTTCCTTCTTTCCTTTGGTGCAGAGGATGGCAACGATCCATCTACCTCTCACCTCTCATGCTGATTCCCATGGATCAGATAACCATCAGCTACAGCTACCAGATGTTGATTCAAGCCAAAAGCCAGAGGAATTGGCCACCCTCCAGGTGCCCGGCTTGAATCCTTGTTGACCTCCCTGTCAGTGACTCCCGGCAAGATCAGGCGAGGTCTAAATCGGCGATCCTTTTCAACGTGAAAAGAACACACCACTCCTCCCCCCCCTCCATTCCCAGGGAGGGGAAAGAGACAGACAGAAATGTATTTACATGCCTTTATTTCTGTCCTTCCAGCAGTACAGAGAAATCGTGACTGCACTCTCTCATCACCAACAGCAGAGAGAGAAAACTCCTCCCATGTACTTCCAGTACAGATCATGTGCCACTCTGAGCTAACATCCGGTGCTCAGTGCACTGAATAGACTGTCCCTTGTTCCCACGGTACAGTCCCATAACGTCAACATCCTGTTTGGCTTTCCAGCCACCTGGAGCTCGCTTCTGCATTGCTCCTTTTTCGTAAGGTGGTGGCTTTCCTATCTTTGCTTCCTTAATTGATCTTTGAATTTCGTACAATGTAATAGGGGCATTCAACAGTTCTTTTTGTTCTTTAGTAAGTTTCGGAAGACAGTTCTGTTCTAAATGTTCTTTAACTTCTTCTGTTGTTTCATTTCCTTCCTTATAGATTTCTCTAAAGAATTCGAGAAATCGTTTCTCTATTTCTTTAGGGTTGTTTATTATTTTGCCTTCGCACTTACCTCTATTTATAAGCCTTTCTGCCTCTCTCTTCTTTAATTGCCATGCTAATAACCAGGCTCAGGTTCTGTTTCAGGCTGTGTTTCAGGCTCCGGCGCTGTATCAAACACTGTTGCAGACTCAGGCTGTGGCACTATGGCTGTAGCTGTGGCTCTGGTTCTGTTTCAGGCTCTGGCACTGTATCAAGCACTGTTTCAGGCTCCGGCTCCGGCTCCGGCTCCGGCTTCTGCTCTTTATTAGGCTTTGTCTCAGTCTTTGGCTCTAGCACTTATTCTAGCTCTATTTCAGGCTCGGTCTGTGTCTCAGCCTTTGTCTCTGTTTCACGCTGTTTCTCTGTTTCAGGCTCTGACGCTGTTTCAAGCCCTGTATCTGCCTCTGCCTCTGTTTCAGGCTCTGGCACTCTATCAAGCACTGTTTCTGGCTCTGGCTCTCTTTCAGGCTCTGGTTCTGAAGTAGGGTTTTGTTCTGGCTCTGACTGTGTCTCTGGATCTGGCTGCGTCTCTGCTTCAGGCTCCTATGCTGTATCAAGCACTGTATCAGGCTCTGCCTCTCCCTCTGCCCCTGGCTACGTTTAAGCATCAGGCTCAGTTTCAGACAGTGTCTCTGTTTCAGGATCCAGCACTCTATCAAGCACTATTTCAGACTCAGGCTGTGGATCTCGGCTGTGGCTGTGGATCTAGGCTGTGGCTCTAGGCTCCGTCTGTGGCTCTGTCTGTGGCTCTGGCTCTCTTTCAGGGTCTGGTTCTGAATGAAGATCTGGTTCTGACTCTGATTCAGGGTCTCATGATGGCTCTTCCTCTGCCTCTGACCCAGCTATGTTTCAGGGTCTGGCTCTCTTTCAGGCTCTGGTTCTGAATTAGGGTTTTGTTCTGGCTGTGTCTCTGGCTCTGGCTCTGGCTCCAGCTCCGGCACTGTATCAAGTACTGTTGCAGACTAAGGCTGTGGCTCTAGGCTGTGGCTGCAGCTATGTTTTGCGCTCCGGCCCTGTATCAAGCCCTATTTCTGGCTCTGGCTCTGGCTCTGGCTCTGGCTCTGGCTCTGGCTCTGGCTCTGGCTCTGGCTCTGGCTTTCTTTCAGCTCTGGCTCTGAATGAGGCTCTGGCTCTGGCTCTGGCTCTGGCTCTGGCTCTGGCTCTGATTCATGGTCTCACTCTGACTCTGATTCAGGGTCTGGCTCTGGCTCTGGCACTCTATCAAGGACCGTTTCAGACTCAGGCTGTGGCTGTGGTTCTGCCTCTGTTTCAGGCTCAGGCTCTGTTTGAGGCTATGTCTCTGTTTCAGGCTCCAGCACTGTATCAAGTACTGTTGCAGACTCAGGCTGTGGCTCTAGGCTGTGGCTGTGGCTGTTGCTCTGGTTCTGGCTCTGGCTCTGGCTCTGGCTCTTTCTCAGGCTCTGGTTCTGAATGAGGGCTTGGTTCTGGCACTGATTCAGGGTCTCGCTTTGGCTCTGGCTCTGGCTTTGGCTCTGGCACTCTATCAAGGACTGTTTCAGACTTAGGCTGTGGCTCTGGCTCTGGCTCTGTTTCCATTCTTACAATGGAATGTACACAAAACAATAATCCTTTCTATATAAATTTTCCAATACATTCTGAAAACATAATAAATCCTTAATTGTTGTCCACCTCCTTTTAGTTCCTTTATCACTCGAATGCTAGCACGGAGTCAAAACTATTATTGTATTTTTGAACATATCTTGTATAACCATTCCATTTTTCTGCAAATTTTTGCTTTGAGATTCCTCTGAGTTTGCTAGTCAATTGAGCCGTCTCCACCAATTCCTGTAATTTGATTTGCCAATCTGTTATTTTTGGAGCCTCGTGATCTTTCCATCCCTTGGCCACAAGTATACGAGCTGCTGCGGTTGCATACAAGAATACCTCTCTTAAATTTTTTGGGATCTCTTTATCTAAAATACTTCATAGAAATGCCTCCGTTTTTTCGTAAAAGTTATCCCCATCATCTTTTTTAATTCATCCTATATCCCCCCCCCCCAAAAAAAATCTTAATCTTTTCACACGTCCACCACATGTGGCTCATGTCACCGTTATTTCCTCCACATCTCCAACAAGCATTCGCCAAATTTTGATACATTCTTGATCATCTGGAAGGAGTGAGGTACCACCTATGAGCCATTTTCATCATGTTCTCTCTTATATTATAGCTGGCTGTAAATTTCAAATTTACATTCCATCAGTTTCCCCCATCTTTTAGCATAATTGGACGGCCCACATCTTGGGCCCACTTTATCATTGAAGCCTTAACCTCCTCATCCATTACTTCGTAGTCTAAAAGAAGTCTATACATTTTTGCGATTATTTTGGTTTTACTATTCAGCAGTTTTTTTCAAATCTTGAAGGCTCCTTTTCAAAACCCATCTGCTTATCCTGTCTGAACACTTCATTCACCTGGAAGTAATCTAGCCAACTAGAAAAGTGATCTTTTATTTTCTCATAACTTATCAATATTAGTTGACCCTCCTCCTCCCCCCTTAATATTGTGTTATACGTTATCCAGTTCTCTTTGATGTTGTTGCTTTTTTTAACGGCGATTGCTTCTAGTGGAGAGTTCCATCTTGGGGTTTTCTGTTCCAAATATCTTTTGTATTTTCCCCATACCTTATATATAGCATTTCTTATTATATGATTTGAAAAACTCCTATGCGTCTTTATTTTCCCATAATTAAGATAGCCATGCCACCCAAAACGGGTGTCATGACCTTCTAGCTCTAAAATATCCCAATTTTTTAATAAATACCAATCTTTCAACCAGAGAAGACATGAGGCTTCGTAATATAGCTTCAAATCCGGTAACCCGTAGCCACCTCTTTCTACAGTATCTATTAATATCTTATGCTTTACTCTTGGTCTTTTACCCTTCCACAAAAATTTAGAAATTTCTTTTTGCCACTTGTTGATACTGCTGGTCTTTCCTGTAATTGGAATCGTTTGGAATAGAAAGAGTAGCTTCGGTAAAACTATCATTTTAATTACCGAAATACGGCCCAGGAATGATAAATTTAACCTTGTCCATGTCTCCAACTGTCTTTGGATATCTTTCCAACAATTGGTATAATTATCTTCATATAAGTTAAGATTCTTTGGTGTTATCCATAATCCTAAATACTTGATTTTGGGGTAGATTTCAATGTGTATTATTTGTTCTAATTCTGCTTTTTCAGCTGGCGACATATTTTTAACTAATAGTTTTGTCTTGTTGAAATTCATTTTGAACCCCGCAACTTTACCGTAGCCATATATTATTTCCAACGCCTTTCTTAAACTCTGTTTTGGTTGCTCCGTAGTTATAATTAAATCGTCAGCAAATGCCCTCGTTTTGTAACTTCTATTTCCCAGCATAATCCCTTTTATTTCTTTTTCTTCCCTAATTTGTTTACTTAAAACTTCCAATGTTAATATGAAAATTAAGGGGGATAGTGGGCAACCTTGTCTGACCCCTTTACTGATTTCACACTCCTGTGATAAATTTCCATTGATTATGATTTTAGCTTTTTGTTTTGATTATATTGCTTCAATCCCTTTTATATACTGTATACCAAAATCCATATAGTGTAATAGACCTTTCATAAATTTCCAGGATACCCTGTCGAAAGCTTTTTCTGCATCTATAGCCATTAAGACTGCCTTCTTTTCTATTCTTACGTCTAAATACGCTAATAAGTTTATAATGTTTCTAGTGTTGCTATAAATGTGCCTCCCGGGCAAAAAGCCAGCTTGGTCATTGTGTATCATCATCTGGAAGACTTTTTTTGATCTTTCGGCTAAAATATTTGCATATAATTTATAATCGTTATTTAGAAGTGCGATAGGCCTATAGTTGTTAATAAGTAGATTGTCCGTTCCCTGTTTTGGAATTAATGCAATAAGGCTGTCTTTCCAAGAATCCGGCATGGTTCCGTCTTTGAAGATGTTGTTCATGATACTTCTTAATGGGTCAGACAGTAAGTCCTCAATTTTTTTATAATATATTGCCGGTAGGCCGTCTGGCCCTGGTGGCTTTCCTATCTTTGCTTCCTTAATTGCTCTTTGAATTTCGTACGATGTAATAGGGGCATTCAACAGTTCTTTTTGTTCTTTAGTAAGTTTCGGAAGACAGTTCTGTTCTAAATGTTCTTTAACTTCTTCTGTTGTTTCATTTCCTTCCTTATAGATTTCTCTAAAGAATTCGAGAAATCGTTTCTCTATTTCTTTAGGGTTGTTGTTTTTTTTAAAGATATTTATTAAAATTTCCAATTTTTATACAAACAAAAAGCAAAAAAGTTTAAAAACACATATAGTTCACAATACTTAGTTTTCAATGACATATTTCCCTGTCCTCCTCATACCTCCCCTTCTTGTAGTCCAATTCAAATTATTTATTCAGCAAATCTCAAAGCATTACAGCTAAAAAAACCCTTAATTTCTATCCGACATCATTCAACATTCATTAATTTTACAATATTTCTGTAAATAGTCCTTGAATTTCTTCCAATCTTCTTCCGCTGACTCTTCTCCCTGGTCCCGGATTCTGCCAGTCATTTCTGCCAATCCCATGCAGTCAATCATCTTCATCTGCCATTCTTCCAGAGTGGGTAAATCTTGCATCTTCCAGTACTTTGCAATAAGTATTCTTGCTGCTGTTGTAGCATACATAAAGAAAGTTCTATCCTTTTTTGACACCAACTGGCCGACCATACCCAAGAGAAAGGCCTCTGGTTTCTTCAAGAAGGTATATTTAAATACCTTTTTCAATTCGTTATAGATCATTTCCCAGAAAGCCTTAATCTTAGGGCACGTCCACCAAAGGTGAAAAAATGTACCTTCATTTTCTTTACATTTCCAACATTTATTATCGGGCAAATGGTAAATTTTTGCAAGCTTGACTGGGGTCATGTACCACCTGTATATCATTTTCATAATATTTTCTCTGAAGGCATTACATGCCGTAAATTTCATCCCAGTGGTCCACAACTGTTCCCAGTCAGCAAACATAATGTTATGTCCAACATCTTGTGCCCATTTAATCATAGCTGATTTGACAGTCTCATCCTGAGTGTTCCATTTCAGCAGCAAGTTATACATTTTTGACAAAGTCTTAGTTTTGGATTCTAACAGTTCTGTTTCCAATTTAGATTTTTCCACCTGGAAGCCAACTTTCTTATCCAAATTGTAAGCCTCCATTATCTGATAATAATGAAGCCAACTTTGTTTTTTAGTTTCTCAAAACTCTGCAGTTTCAGTCTATCTCCTTCTTGTTCCAAAATTTCCCAATACTTCGGCCATCTGGCCTCCATATTGAGCTTTTTCTGAGCTTTCGCTTCCATTGGTGACAACCACCTTGGGGTTTTATTTTCCAATAAATCTTTATATCTAATCCAAACATTAAACAATGCTTTCCTAACAATATGGTTTTTAAATGCTTTATGTGCTTTAACCTTGTCATACCACAAATATGCATGCCACCCAAAAACATTGTTGAAACCTTCTAGATCCAAAATGTCTGTGTTCTCAAGAAGCAGCCAGTCTTTCAACCAGCAGAACGCTGCTGATTCATAGTAAAGTTTAAAGTCTGGCAGGGCAAATCCACCCCTTTCCTTTGCATCAGTTAATATCTTAAATTTTATTCTGGGCTTCTTGCCCTGCCAGACAAATTTAGAAATGTCTTTCTGCCACTTCTTGAAACAGTCCATCTTGTCCACAATTTGCAATGTTTGAAACAAAAACAACATTCTAGGCAATACATTCATCTTTATAGCTGCAATTCGACCCAACAAGGAAAGCTTCAAATTTGACCAAATTTCTAAATCTTTTTTCACTTCCACCCAACATTTTTCATAGTTGTCTTTAAACAAATTCCCATTTTTAGCTGTCATGTTAATCCCCAGGTATTTCACTTTCTTAACCACAGTTAAACCTGTTTCACTCTGAAACTTCTCTCTTTCAGTCAATGTTAAGTTTTTCTCTAAAACCTTAGTTTTTGACTTGTTCAATTTGAATCCTGCCACCTGACCAAATTCTTGAATTAGTTCTAAAACTCTTTCAGTACTAGATTCTGGCTCTTGTAACGTCAAAACTAGGTCATCTATCTTAAATTTCTATCTTAAATTGTTCCGTAACCACGTTATTTACAATTAATTTAGCATTTTGTTCAGAGTATATTGCACCTATACCATTCTCAAAGCCTTGGCCTACCCCCATACCCTGTAGGTTCTTTTTCATAAAACTCCAAGAGATATTGTCAAAAGCTTTCTCCGCATCCACAAATATCAGAACTGCTTTAGTGTTTATATTCACTTCTAGCTTTTCCAAAATGTCAATTATGTTCCTCAAATTATCAGATAGATGTCTTCCCGGTAGAAAGCCCGCTTGGTCCTTATGAATCTCCTCAATCAATACTTTTTTCAGTCTCTTAGCCAAAATATCAGCAAAAATTTTGTAATCCACATTTAATAAGGATATGGGATGGTAGTTCTTAAGTTGTGTCTTTTCAGTTTCCGTTTTCGGTATAAGTGTAATATACGTCTCTTTCCACGATTCTGGTGCTCTTTTCCCTTCCAAAATTTCATTACAGACTTCCTTCAAAGGTTGTAATAACCACTCTTTCAAAGATCTGTAATATCTGGAAGTCAGCCCATCCGGTCCTGGAGACTTGCCTAATTGCATATTTTGAATGGCACATTCTATCTCCTGGTCAGATATTTTGCAATTCAACATTAGTTTGCTTTCTTGTGAAATTTTTTGTAATCCATTTGTTTTCAAAAAGCGTTCAATGTCCTTTTCATTCTGTGGCCCTTGTGCATATAATTGTTTGAAGTATTTCTGGAAGCAATTTCTAATCTCAGTTGGATTGTGTATATCTTTTCCTTCTACTTCCAAATTTGTGATGGTATTTAGTTTTTGTCTTTTTTCAATTGCCAAGCCAGTAGTTTCCCACATTTATTCACTGATTCCAATGTCTTCTGTCTCATTTGTTTAATTTTCCATTCTATTTCCTGATTCATCAATTCCATATATTGTACTTGATATAATTTTATTTCTCTCAAAATCTCCTGCGACTTTGGCTTTACTCTCAGTTTTTTCTCCCCTTCTTTTATTTTCTCCAAAATTTTATCTTTTTTCTCATTTCGACTTCTCTTTTTTATTGCGTTCTGTTGTATCAAGAACCCTCTCATCACAGCTTTACTTGCATCCCAGATTACTCTTTTTTCAACATTAGTAGTCATTTTTATTTCAAAATAGTCTCTCAAAGTTTTTTGGGCCTTTTTGTATACTTCTTCATCTCTAAATAGGGTGTCATTCATCCTCCATCTAAAGGAGCCGGGTGTTGTTTGCTTCATCTCCATCTTTACAGCGTTATGGTCTGAGCAAGTTTTAGGGCAGATTTCCACTTTCTTTATCTTTGGTGCCATTCCTCTAGTAATCCAAATTTGGTCAATTCTAGTCCATGTCATCTTAGCTTCAGAGAAGAAAGTTCCCTCTCTCCCCAGGGGGTTCTTAGTTCTCCAAATGTCAATCAAGTCCATATTGTCAGTCAATTCAAAGAAAGTTTTTGGTAGTCTACCATCTTTGGTGACTACCTGTTTTTGTGCCTTGTCCATGTTTGTAGATACAACTCCATTCATATCCCCCATCAATATTATATTATAGTCCATATAGTCCCAAAGAGTCTCATGCAACTTCTTAAAAAATTCAGATTTCCCCTCGTTCGGTGCATACACCCCTACAATCAGAAATTTCTCTCCTTGAAATTGAATTTCGATTGCCAAATATCTTCCTTGTTCATCTTTAAAAATTAATTTCGGTGAAAATTTCTCCTTTGCATATATCACCACTCCTCTCTTTCTGACCTTATCAGACGAAATAAATTCTTGTCCCAATCTCTTATTAATAAGTATTTTCCTGTGAAGCCTCATTACATGTGTTTCCTGTAAACAAATCAAGTCCAATTGTTCTTTTCTTAATATATGAAAAACACCTTTTCTCTTTCGAGGGGAGTTAAGTCCATTATAATTCCAACTTAGAAGTTGCAGAGCCATGGTGAGTTACTTAGTTTTCCCTCCAACTGCACCGAGTTGTTGTTCTTCTTCTGTCGGTGGTGTGACCAAGCTGGCTTTTTGCCCGGGAGGCACATTTATAGCAACACTAGAAACATTATAAACTTATTAGCGTATTTAGACTTAAGAATAGAAAAGAAGGCAGTCTTAATGGCTATAGATGCAGAAAAAGCTTTCGACAGGGTATCCTGGAAATTTATGAAAGGTCTATCTTAAGAAACATTGTAAAATTATTGAATGTTAGAACGATGTTGATTTGGAAATTAAGTGGTTTTTAGCTGTAATGATTATGTAATTAAGAAAAAAAAGGTCAAAAATTATATAGAAATTAGGGGAAGGATTTGCTGAATTGAAGTAATTAGAGATTGAAATACAGAAAGGGGAGGTATGAGGAGGTCGGGAAAGTAAGTTTTATGAATATCGGGGATTGAAATTATACTTGTTGTTGTATGTGTTTTGTATGTATTTTTGTTGTTTCTGTTTGTTCTTTTGTTTTTTCTATTTTATATAAATCTTTAAAACTTTAATAAATATCTTATAAAAAATAGGAAATTTATGAAAGGTCTATTACACCATATGGATTTTGGTATACAGTATATAAAAGGGATTGAAGCAATATAATCAAAACAAAAAGCTAAAATCATAATCAATGGAAATTTATCACAGGAGTGTGAAATCAGTAAAGGGGTCAGACAAGGTGGCCCACTATCCCCCTTAATTTTCATATTAACATTGGAAGTTTTATGTAAACAAATTAGGGAAGAAAAAGAAATAAAAGGGATTATGCTGGGAAATAGAAGTTACAAAACGAGGGCATTTGCTGACGATTTAATTATAACTACGGAGCAACCAAAACAGAGTTTAAGAAAGGCGTTGGAAATAATATATGGCTACGGTAAAGTTGCGGGGTTCAAAATGAATTTCAACAAGACAAAACTATTAGTTAAAAATATGTCGCCAGCTGAAAAAGCAGAATTAGAACAAATAATACACATTGAAATCTACCCCAAAATCAAGTATTTAGGATTATGGATAACACCAAAGAATCTTAACTTATATGAAGATAATTATACCAATTGTTGGAAAGATATCCAAAGACAGTTGGAGACATGGACAAGGTTAAATTTATCATTCCTGGGCCGTATTTCGGTAATTAAAATGATAGTTTTACCGAAGCTACTCTTTCTATTCCAAACGATTCCAATTACAGGAAAGACCAGCAGTATCAACAAGTGGCAAAAAGAAATTTCTAAATTTTTGTGGAAGGGTAAAAGACCAAGAGTAAAGCATAAGATATTAATAGATACTGTAGAAAGAGGTGGCTACGGGTTACCGGATTTGAAGCTATATTACGAAGCCTCATGTCTTCTCTGGTTGAAAGATTGGTATTTATTAAAAAAATGGGATATTTTAGATCTAGAAGGTCATGACATCCGTTTTGGGTGGCATGGCTATCTTAATTATGGGAAAATAAAGACGCATAGGAGTTTTTCAAATCATATAATAAGAAATGCTATATATAAGGTATGGGGAAAATACAAAAGATATTTGGAACAGAAAACCCCAAGATGGAACTCTCCACTAGAAGCAATCGCTGTTAAAAAAAGCAACAACATCAAAGAGAACTGGATAACGTATAACACAATATTAAGGGGGGAGGAGGAGGGTCAACTAATATTGATAAGTTATGAGAAAATAAAAGATCACTTTTCTAGTTGGCTAGATTACTTCCAGGTGAATGAAGTGTTCATTTTTTATTTTTTTTAAATGATATTTATTAAAAATTTTCCATTTTAATACATCAAAAAATAAAAAAAACAGAACGAAACAAAAAAAATTTTAAAACACATAAAATTCACAGTCCTTATTTTCAATGACATATTTCCCTGACTTCCCCATACCGCCCCCTCTTGTATTCCAGTTCAGATTGTTGGTTCAACAAGTTCTTGTCCCCAATTTTTAACCTTTTTATATTTCATTCATTTTAGAAAAACCCATTTTAACTTATAAACATCAATATTTAAACAACAGTTCAACAAGTTCTTGTCCCTAATTTTTAACCTTTTTATATTTTATATTTTATATTTAGTTCATTTTAAAAAACCAATTTTGCCTTATAAACATCAATAATTATACATCCATGCTTATTCTTAAAGCCTTTTTCTAAAGTCAACCTAAATTCCCTTCCACGATTTCCTCAATTCTCATACAAATAACAAAACAAAATAAAAGCAAAACAAATTATAATTATGCACCCTTTGGATTCCCAAACTCCACCCCCCCTTTCCCGGTTCCGATCCCCAATAATCGTCCATCAGTCAATCTACTCTCAGCCTGGGGATCTCACGTCCGAGGCTCTTAATTCTCTCTCAATTCCTCTCTGCCGGCTTTTTGGGTAGTCCTTAGTATTAAACACCAAATCTCGGAGAAGCTCTAGTCCAATAAAGTCCATATTTCTTCCAACCAGACCTCCATACTTAAAAGTGGAGCCTAAATCTTGTTTCTTACTCCTTTTAAGTCCAAATGTCCCAAAAGCTCCAACTTCCACCTTAATCAGATTTGTAATCCTTAGGTCTTCAGATCTCCACACAAGAAGATCTCTCCATTCTTCAGTCTCCAATTCAAACCAAATTTTCACCATCGAGTTCTTATTTTCCTTTGCAGCCATCATGCCAGGCCTCTGGCTCTCCTTTATCATCTGTAAAATTACAGCTCCTCCTTCCTTTTTCTCAGGAACAACATATATCTCTTTCTTCACACTCTCAAAGCTCTCAAGTTTCTCTTCTTGTTCAGCTGCATAAGCTTCCTGAGTCAATTCCTTGTCAGATTCAATGAATTTGTTTACTGTTAAGTCCAGAGTTGTAACATTTGTAGCCAAAACATCAATTTGGCCTTGTAACTTTCCTTTTTTTAAAAAATAAATGTTTATTAAAGTTTTACAAATCAAAAAATTCATCATTTCACATAGATCATTCCATTAAATAAAGTTCACAGAAAAAACAAAAACAAAAAAACAAAAATATATAACAAAAAAAGAAAAGGAGAAAAAAGAAAAATCCACTTTTTAAATTTACAAAATTCCATACCCCTCTGTCCTGGCCTCCTCACGTCTCCCTTTTTTGTGTTCCTCTTTATTCCAATCAAATTCAGCAAGTTCAAACCCTTATTTAAACCATGCTTAAATTATATTCTTCTAATTATTATGTCCCAAATTTTCATTATTTTAGCCCATTCCTCATCTTATATACTATGACATAATATTATTCTGTTCATAACCCCTTCTCCTTTTTAACATTCTTCTTTTCATTCACATTTAACCAAATCCCACAAGCCCTGTTACCTTCACTTCCCACATCATGTTAACACTCAAACATTTTGCAGTGTTTTTGTAAATAGTCCTTAAACTTTTTCCAGTCCTGTTCCATCAGTTCTTCCCCCTGGTCACGGATTCTGCCAGTCATTTCAGCCATCTCCATGTAGTCAATCACTTGCATCTGCCATTCCTCCACGGTGGGTAGATCTTGTGTCTTCCAATACTTGGCAAGAAGTATTCTTGCTGCTGTTGTTGCATACATAAAAAATGTTCTATCTTCCTTTGGCACCCATTGGCCAACTATGCCCAAAAGGAAGGCCTCTGGTTTCTTAGGGAAGGTAAATTTAAATACCTTCTTCAATTCATTATATATCGTTTCCCAGTAAGCCTTAACCCTTGGGCACGTCCACCAAAGGTGAAAGAATGATCCCTCAGCTTCTTTACATTTCCAGCACTTGTTGTCAGGCAGGTGATAAATTTTTGCAAGCTTGACTGGGGTCATGTACCACCTGTAAATCATTTTCATAATATTCTCCTTTAAGGCAATGCATGCCGTAAACTTCATACCGGTGGTCCACAACTGCTCCCAGTCAGCAAACATAATGTTATGACCTATGTCCTGCGCCCATTTAATCATCGCTGATTTAACCGTTTCATCCTGTGTATTCCATTTTAACAGCAAGTTATACATCTTTGACAAAAACTTGGTTTTTGGTTCTAACAGTTCTGTTTCCAATTTTGATTTCTCCACCTGGAAGCCAATTTTTTTGTCCAAATTGTAGGCCTCTCTTATTTGATAATAATGAAGCCAATCTCGCACTTTGTCTTTTAATTTCTCAAAACTCTGCAGTTTCAGTCTGTCACCTTCTTGCTCCAAAATTTCCCAATATTTTGGCCATTTGGCCTCCATATTGAGCTTTTTCTGAGACTTAGCTTCCATAGGTGACAACCACCTCGGGGTTTTGCTTTCCAGCAAATCTTTATATCTTGTCCAGACATTAAACAGAGCTTTCCTGACAATATGGTTTTTAAATGCCTTATGTGCTTTAACCTTGTCGTACCACAAATATGCATGCCACCCAAAAACATTATTGAAACCTTCTAAATCCAAAATGTCTGTGTTCTCAAGAAGCAGCCAGTCTTTTAACCAGCAAAATGCTGCTGATTCATAGTACAGTTTGAGGTCTGGCAGGGCAAATCCACCTCTTTCTTTTACATCGGTTAAAATTTTAAACTTTATTCTAGGTTTCTTGCCCTGCCAGACAAATCTAGAGATATCTCTCTGCCACTTCTTGAAACAATCCATCTTGTCCAAAATTTGCAAAGATTGGAACAAAAATAACATTTTTGGCAAAACATTCATCTTTACAGCTGCAATTCGACCCAACAAGGAAAGCTTCAAATTAGACCAAATTTCTAAATCTTTTTTTACTTCTGACCAGCATTTCTCATAATTATCTTTAAATAAGTTCAAGTTTTTCGCAGTCATATTAATCCCTAGGTATTTCACTTTTTTAACCACAGTTAAACCTGTTTCATTCTGAAACCTGTCCTTTTCAATTGGTGTTAAATTCTTCTCTAATACTTTAGTCTTTGACTTATTTAATCTAAATCCTGCCACTTGACCAAATTCTTTAATCAGTTCCAAAGCTCTTTTCATACTAGATTCCGGCTCCTGTACAGTCAAAACCAAATCATCTGCAAAGGCTTTCAATTTATATTGTTTGGCTCCGACCTGTATTCCTTTAATAGACCGGTCCCTTCTGATCATGTTCAGCAGCACCTCCAGGACCGAAATAAATAATAATGGAGAGATAGGGCAGCCCTGACGTGTTCCTTTTTCTATCATGAAATCTTCAGTCACCACATTATTTACAATCAGTTTTGCTTTTTGTTCTGAATAGATTGCTCCTATACCATTTTCGAACCCCTGTCCCACTCCCATCCCTTTAAGATTTTTCTTCATAAAGCTCCAAGAAATATTATCAAAGGCTTTCTCCGCATCAATAAAAACTAACACTGCTTTCGTATTGATATTCGTTTGCAACAACTCCAAAATGTCAATTATATTCCTTGTGTTATCAGATAAGTGTCTGCCTGGAAGAAAGCCTGCCTGGTCCTTGTGTATTACTTCAGCTAACACTTTTTTAAGTCTATTAGCTAAAATGTCTGCAAAGATTTTGTAATCCACATTTAAAAGGGAGATGGGACGGTAGTTCTTTAGTTGTGTCTTTTCAGCTTCTGTCTTGGGTATCAATGTGATGTATGCTTCTTTCCACGATTCAGGCGCCTTCTTCCCTTCCATAATCTCGTTGCAAACCTCCTTTAATGGTTGAATTAAAAAGTCTTTCAAAGTCCTATAATATTTGGAGGTTAATCCGTCCGGTCCTGGAGATTTGCCCAATTGCATGTTCTGAATGGCACCTTCAATTTCTTGTTCTGTAATTTGATGATTCAATATTATTTTATTTTCTTGAGATATTTTTTGTAATCCATTGGTTCTTAAGAATTGGTCTATATCAGTTTCTTTCTGCGGCCCTTGCGTATAAAGTTGTTTGAAATATCTCTGGAAACACCTTCTAATCTCCACCGGGTTCTGTATATTTTCCCCATCAATCTCAAGGTTTGTAATCGTATTTAACTTCTGTCTTTTTTTCAACTGCCACGCCAATAGTTTTCCACATTTATTGGCTGACTCAAAAGTCTTTTGTCACATTTGCTTAATTTTCCATTCTACTTCTTCATTAATCAATTTCATATATTGTACCTGATATAGCTTGATTTCTCTTAGGATCTCTTTTGAGTTTGGTTTAGCTCTTAGCTTCTTCTCTCCTTCTTTTATTTTCTCCAAAATTTCCCCTTTTTTCTCATTTTGAGATCTCTTTTTTATTGCATTCTGTTGAATCAGGAACCCTCTCATAACCGCTTTGCTTGCGTCCCAGATTGTTCTTTTTTCGACCGTGGTTTTTAGATTTATTTCAAAATAGTCTTTCAAAGTCTTTTGGGCCTTCCTTACAATGTCTTGATTTCTTAATAAGGTGTCATTCATCCTCCATCTGAAGGAACCGATGGGTGTTAGTTTCATTTCCATCCTTACAGCATTATGGTCGGAGCAGGTTTTTGGGCAGATTTCCACCTTTTTTATCTTAGGTGCCAGGCCTCTAGTTATCCAAATTTGGTCAATCCTAGTCCATGTCATTTTGGCTTCAGAAAAGAACGTCCCTTCTCTACCTAGGGGGTTTTTGGTCCTCCAGATGTCAATCAAGTCCATATTGTCAGTCAGTTCAAAAAAAGTTTTTGGTAGTCTGCCCTCTTTCGTTACAGTCTGTCTTTGTGCTTTGTCCATGTTCGTAGATACCACTCCATTCATGTCTCCCATCATAATGATGTTATTGTAATCCATAAAGTCCATCAGTGTCTCATGCAACTTCTTGTAAAACTCCGATTTCCCCTCATTTGGTGCATAGATTCCTAAAATCAAAAATTTTTCTCCTTGTGTTTGGATTTCAATTGCCAAGATTCTTCCCTGTTCATCTTTAAAAAGAAATTTTGGTGATAGGCTTTCTTTTGCATAAATAACCACTCCTCTCTTCTTCACCTTATCTGATGAAATAAATTCTTGGCCTAGTTTCTTATTAATTAACACTTTCCTGTGAAGCCTAATCACATGTGTTTCCTGCAAACAAATTATGTCCAATTGTTCCTTTTTTAATAAGTGAAAGATTTTCCTCCTCTTTTCAGGGGAATTCAAACCATGAATATTCCAACTTAGTAGTTGCAGAGACATGTCGAAGCAGTTCTATTTTCCTCCTGTTGCTCCCAAAAGTGGCGTCTCTTTCTCAGGATCTTTCAATCCCCCAGGTGTAGGTATTAAACTCAGTAGTCCAGGTCCTAAGTCACTTGATTCTTCTTCAATCCCTTTCTGGAGGTCTTCTCCGTAGTCGTTCAAAAATTTTTCCTTATCTTCCACAGATTTGATTTTAACTTTTTTCCCTCTAAAGGTAAAGGATATCCCCTGGGGGAATTCCCATCTGAAGATAATCTTGTTGCTCCTCAATAGTGTCACCAGATCTCCGTAGTTCGTTCTAAGCTCAAGCAGATGTTTCGGAATGTCCTTATAAATTTCCACCCTTGTATCTTGGATCTCTAAAGGCGTCTTGAAGTGCGCACTCAGAATCTTATCTCTTTCTTCCTTCGTTCTTAGGGAGATCAAACAGTCTCTCGACTTGATCTTCCTCCCTCCCTTTCCCAGTCTGAATGCACTTACAATTTTAAAGTCCTTTTCTTCTTCCAGAGACCAAAATTCTGTAAATTCTTTTGTGAGGTAAACAATTAGATCTTCCCTCTCAATTTCTGGAATTGATCTGATTCTCAGATTATTTTCTTTATTTTTTAACTCAATCATAGACAGAAGTGCCTGATGCTCCCCTATCTGTTTACGCATAGGTTTAATTTCTCCTTGAACTTCCTCAACTTTCTGCTTTGCCTCCTCAGCTATTTTACGATTTGCAGTGGTGTCTTCCACAAGCTTTCCAATAGTTTGCGCATTTAAATTTACTTGCTGGGTCAAATTGTTAATACTGGCAGTATTTTGGTCTATCTTGGCTGACTGGTCAGTCACTTGTTTACTTAGACCCTCCAATTTTTCAAAAAATTTATTTAGCACTGCAGTAAAGTCCCCTCCTGAGGCCATTCCTTCCGGCCTAGGTTGTTCTAAATCTTCCTCTTGTGCCACAGGAATCGTGGGAACAGATGATCTGCGTAGCTGAGAAGTTAAAGTGGTCTGCAATGTTTTAGCTTTGGCTGATCTTGTCTTTCTGCTCATCCCCCTTCTTATCTATGCGTCAAGGTCAATCCCACAGTCTGTCTTTCTCATGGAAATCCCCAAATCCACAGATGGAAAATTCCCCCAGTAAGTTGTCAAATCTAGATACTCCACTAGAGGGACACTATGTTCAAGAGTGTTCAGAAATGTCGCAGTTTGTAAAAGTTACAAAGTGCCCTCGACAAGTTAAACAATATCCAGTTTCCAAAAAACCTTCAGACTCCTTTTAAGTCCATTAAATTTCCACAGAGTTACTCTTTAAAAGTTAATATGTCCCAAACGAAATGCGAGATACAAAGTGACAGTTCCAAACAGCCTTCTAGTTCCAACACTGGCAGCTCAGTAGCCAGGGATTCAGTTTTTTTTCCAAGTCCAAAAGTCCAAGAAACAAGTAGGAAAAAGCTGTTTTTCACCTTCTCCACCCCAAAATAAATTGAGGTGAGGTCTTCTGCTTAATGTGGAAGTTTGGATCTTGTTAGCTCCCAAATTCCAAAGGCTTGGGTTCTTTAAAAGTCTTTGCTTTGATCTTAAAACAAAAGCCAAGAGACGGACTTCCTGGTTGCGTCTCCCGCTCGTATGCCAAATTAGTTAATTTTTAATCCTGATTCAGTCACCTACTCGCGGGTAGTAGTTTTCTTGCAGCCGAATGGTCCCCAGGAAAAGGGTCAGCGCTCACCGACAGCAGCTTAGCGGCTTCACTCCGCAAAAAGAGCGATCGACTCACAGCACCGCGCCAACCCCGACACGTTCCGGAGCCCCTTACGGGGTCCCTTCACGCAATCGGGGAGCGCTAAAGGTGCCCGCCGAGTCCCACGACCACAGGCTATCTCCGCCTGTGGGTTTTCCAGTGAGGGTCTCCGCTTCGCCGTAGCGGACGACCCGTTTCTGCGGAGCTTCCCCTTCACGAACGAAAGGGGACCGCCATTGCCGTTCGCGCCGCCCCCGGAAGTCTCTGGCCTTGTAACTTTCCCAAGAGAACAAAGACTCTGTCCAGTTCAGCTTGGATTTCCCCTCCTTCAGCCATTCTTGTAACGTCCCAAAACCCCCTCTAGAGGGATTTTGGTTACTTAGTGTTCTTTCCAGTTCAAATCCAAAAATCAAATTAGTTTGTATCAGTTCTTCCTTGTTTTCAACATAATATAGTCAAATTGTAACAAATATAGCCAGCAGAAGCAACAGAAACAAAGTTCTCTTTTTCCGTCTGACAGCTAATTTGACAGCTGTCAAACTCTTCCAATACCTTCAACAGGCTCTCTCGCGGATCACTCCCGGGTCCAGGGGGGTGGCACTTCAGCTCCCAAAATTAGCTCTTATCCTCCAGTAAGGTTTCTTCTAGTGCCAAATCATGAAATTAATGTCTTTTGCCAAATAATAAAAGAAAAAATTCTCTCGACCTTAGTTAACAGGTCCTTGCTTTAGATTATTTACAGGAGGAGGAGGCTGACTTCCTGTTTACACCTCCCCCGATCGTACCTAATTCACCAAAAAAATTTTTCTTTAAAAGTCCAATTTCCGTACTACGGAATGAAGTGTTCAGACAGGATAAGCAGATGGGTTTTGAAAAGGAGCCTTCAAGATTTGAAAGAGAACTACTGAATAGTAAAACCAAAATAATCGCAGAAATGTATAGACTTCTTTTAGACTACGAAGTAATGAATGAGGAGGTTAAGGCTTCAATGATAAAGTGGGCCCAAGATGTGGGCCGTCCAATTATGCTAAAAGATGGGGAAAACTGATGGAATGTAAATTTGAAATAACAGCCAGCTATAATATAAGAGAGAACATGATGAAAATGGCTCATAGGTGGTACCTCACTCCTTCCAGATGATCAAGAATGTATCAAAATTTGGCGAATGCTTGTTGGAGATGTGGAGGAAATAACGGTGACATGAGCCACATGTGGTGGACGTGTGAAAAGATTAAGATTTTTTTTGGGGGGGGGGAATATACGATGAATTAAAAAAGATGATGGGGATAACTTTTACGAAAAAAACGGAGGCATTTCTATGAAGTATTTTAGATAAAGAGATCCCAAAAAATCTAAGAGAGGTATTCTTGTATGCAACCGCAGCAGCTCGTATACTTGTGGCCAAGGGATGGAGAGATCACGAGGCTCCAAAAATAACAGATTGGCAAATCAAATTACAGGAATTGGTGGAGACGGCTCAATTGACTAGCAAACTCAGAGGAATCTCAAAGCAAAAATTTGCAGAAAAATGGAATGGTTATACAAGATATGTTCAAAAATACAATAATAGTTTTGACTCCGTGCTAGCATTCGAGTGATAAAGGAACTAAAAGGAGGTGGACAACAATTAAGGATTTATTATGTTTTCAGAATGTATTGGAAAATTTATATAGAAAGGATTATTGTTTTGTGTACATTCCATTGTAAGAATGGAAACAGAGCCAGAGCCACAGCCACAGCCTAAGTCTGAAACAGTCCTTGATAGAGTGCCAGAGCCAGAGCCAGAGCCAGAGCGAGACCCTGAATCAGTGCCAGAACCAAGTCCTCATTCAGAACCAGAGCCTGAGAAAGAGCCAGAGCCAGAACCAGAGCAACAGCCACAGCCACAGCCTAAAGCCACAGCCTGAGTCTGCAACAGTACTTGATACAGTGCTGGAGCCTGAAACAGATACATAGCCTCAAACAGAGCCTGAGCCTGAAACAGAGGCAGAACCACAGCCACAGCCTGAGTCTGAAACAGTCCTTGATAGAGTGCCAGAGCCAGAGCCAGAGCGAGACCCTGAATCAGAGTCAGAGTGAGACCATGAATCAGAGCCAGAGCCAGAGCCTCATTCAGAGCCACAGCTGAAAGAAAGCCAGAGCCAGAGCCAGAGCCAGAGCCAGAGCCAGAGCCAGAGACAGAGACAGAGACAGAGACAGAAATAGGGCTTGATACAGGGCCGGAGCGCAAAACATAGCTGCAGCCACAGCCTAGAGCCACAGCCTGAGTCTGCAACAGTACTTGATACAGTGCCGGAGCTGGAGCCAGAGCCAGAGACACAGCCAGAGCCAGAACAAAACCCTAATTCAGAACCAGAGCCTGAAAGAGAGCCAGACCCTGAAACATAGCTGGGTCAGAGGCAGAGGAAGAGCCATCATGAGACCCTGAATCAGAGTCAGAACCAGATCTTCATTCAGAACCAGACCCTGAAAGAGAGCCAGAGCCACAGACAGAGCCACAGACGGAGCCTAGAGCCACAGCCAAGATCCACAGCCACAGCCGAGATCCACAGCCTCAGTCTGAAATAGTGCTTGATAGAGTGCTGGATCCTGAAACAGAGACACTGTCTGAAACTGAGCCTGACGCTTAAACGTAGCCAGGGCCAGAGGGAGAGGCAGAGCCTGATACAGTGCTTGATACGGCATAGGAGCCTGAAGCAGAGACACAGCCAGATCCAGAGACACAGCCAGAGCCAGAACAAAACCCTACTTCAGAACCAGAGCCTGAAAGAGAGCCAGAGCCAGAAACAGTGCTTGATAGAGTGCCAGAGCCTGAAACAGAGGCAGAGGCAGATACAGGGCTTGAAACAGCGTCAGAGCCTGAAACAGAGAAACAGCGTGAAACAGAGACAAAGGCTGAGACACAGACCGAGCCTGAAATAGAGCTAGAATAAGTGCTAGAGCCAAAGACTGAGACAAAGCCTAATAAAGAGCAGAAGTCGGAGCCTGAGCCTGAACCTGAGCCTGAAACAGTGCTTGATACAGTGCCAGAGCCTGAAACAGAACCAGAGCCACAGCTACAGCCATAGTGCCACAGCCTGAGTCTGCAACAGTGTTTGATACAGCGCCGGAGCCTGAAACAGAGACACAGCCTGAAACAGAACCTGAGCCTGGTTATTAGCATGGCAATTAAAGAAGAGAGAGGCAGAAAGGCTTATAAATAGAGTTAAGTGCGAAGGCAAAATAATAAACAACCCTAAAGAAATAGAGAAACGATTTCTCGAATTCTTTAGAGAAATCTATAAGGAAGGAAATGAAACAACAGAAGAAGTTAAAGAACATTTAGAACAGAACTGTCTTCCGAAACTTACTAAAGAACAAAAAGAACTGTTGAATGCCCCTATTACATCGTGCGAAATTCAAAGAGCAATTAAGGAAGCAAAGATAGGAAAGCCACCAGGGCCAGACGGCCTACCGGCAATATATTATAAAAAAATTGAGGACTAACTGTCTGACCCATTAAGAAGTATCATGAACAACATCTTCAAAGACGGAACCATGCCGGATTCTTGGAAAGACAGCCTTATTGCATTAATTCCAAAACAGGGAACGGACAATCTACTTATTAACAACTATAGGCCTATCGCGCTTCTAAATAACGATTATAAATTATATGCAAATATTTTAGCCCGAAAGATCAAAAAAAGTCTTCCAGATG
The DNA here is from genome assembly GCF_027172205.1 of Podarcis raffonei. Lineage (NCBI taxonomy): Eukaryota > Metazoa > Chordata > Lepidosauria > Squamata > Lacertidae > Podarcis > Podarcis raffonei. The sequence goes on along the minus strand of NC_070620.1, from coordinate 6,842,711 downwards.
ATGATACACAATGACCAAGCTGGCTTTTTGCCCGGGAGGCACATTTATAGCAACACTAGAAACATTATAAACTTATTAGCGTATTTAGACTTAAGAATAGAAAAGAAGGCAGTCTTAATGGCTATAGATGCAGAAAAAGCTTTCGACAGGGTATCCTGGAAATTTATGAAAGGTCTATTACACCATATGGATTTTGGTATACAGTATATAAAAGGGATTGAAGCAATATAATCAAAACAAAAAGCTAAAATCATAATCAATGGAAATTTATCACAGGAGTGTGAAATCAGTAAAGGGGTCAGACAAGGTTGCCCACTATCCCCCTTAATTTTCATATTAACATTGGAAGTTTTATGTAAACAAATTAGGGAAGAAAAAGAAATAAAAGGGATTATGCTGGGAAATAGAAGTTCCAAACGAGGGCATTTGCTGACGATTTAATTATAACTACGGAGCAACCAAAACAGAGTTTAAGAAAGGCGTTGGAAATAATATATGGCTACGGTAAAGTTGCGGGGTTCAAAATGAATTTCAACAAGACAAAACTATTAGTTAAAAATATGTCGCCAGCTGAAAAAGCAGAATTAGAACAAACAATACACATTGAAATCTACCCCAAAATCAAGTATTTAGGATTATGGATAACACCAAAGAATCTTAACTTATAGGAAGATAATTATACCAATTGTTGGAAAGATATCAAAAGACAGTTGGAGACATGGACAAGGTTAAATTTATCATTCCTGGGCTGTATTTCGGTAATTAAAATGATAGTTTTACCGAAGCTAGTCTTTCTATTCTAAACGATTCCAATTACAGGAAAGACCAGCAGTATCAACAGGTGGCAAAAAGAAATTTCTAAATTTTTGTGGAAGGGTAAAAGACCAAGAGTAAAGCATAAGATATTAATAGATACTGTAGAAAGAGGTGGCTACGGGTTACCGGATTTGAAGCTATATTACGAAGCCTCATGTCTTCTCTGGTTGAAAGATTGGTATTTATTAAAAAATTGGGATATTTTAGGTTTTTTTTTATTTAAATATTTATTGAAATTTTCAAAAAATAAAAAGAAAACCATTAAAAAAAACATAAAAGAAAAACAACAATTAAAAACACTTAAAGTTCACCTCTTACTTTCAATGACCAATTTCCTTGACTTCCCCACACCTCCCCTTCTTGTATTCCAGTTCCAATTTTAGCTCAGCAAGTTCTTGTCCCCAAACTTTATCATATTTTCTCTAATTCATTTTAGTTATCCAATTTTAACTTATAAACCTCAGTCTTTGTACATCAATACTTATTCTTAAAAATCTTTTTCTAAGTTCACCCCATCAATTTAATTAACCAACTTTAACTTAAGAACCTCAATCTTTATACGTCAATACTTATTCTTAAAAGTCTTTTTCTAAGGTCGGCCCCAATTCCCTTCCCTAAAATCCCCATTTTTATGTTAATGACAAAACCAAATTAATTAAAACAATATATAGTTATACACCCTTCGGATTCCCAGGACCCCACCACCCCCTTTTCCCGGTTTCGAACCCCAACAAAAAGTCCATCAGTCCATCTGCAATCAGCCTGGCGACCTCACATCCGAGGCTCTCAATTCTCTCTCAGCTCCTCTCTGCCGGTTTTTTTGATAGTCCTTTATATTTAACACCAAATCTCAAAGAAGCTCTGTCCCAATAATGTCCATGTTTCTTCCAGCCAGGCCTCCATATTTAAAAGTGGAGCCAAAATCTTGTTTCTTACTTCTCTTAAGTCCAAATGTCCCAAAAGCTCCAATTTCCACTTTAACCAGGTTTGTATTCCATATATCTTCAGATCTCCACATAGGGAGATCTCTCCATTTTCCATTCTTCAATTCAAACCAAATTTTCATCATCCTGATCTTATTTTCCTTTATATCCATCTTGGCCGGCCTCTGGCTCTCCTCAACCATCTGTGGCATTGTAGCTCCTCCTTCTTTTTCCTTCAAATCATCCTGTTCCTCTTTCATCATATTCTCAGATTTCTCAAATTTCTTTTCTTGTTCGGCTGCTGAAATTTTAAGGTCAACTGCAAGACTTTCTTGTTCATCTGCAAAAACTTGAGTCAAGTCCCTCCCAGGCTCAGCAACTTTGTTTACTGTTCCCTTCAGTATTGTGACGTTATTAGTCAAAACATCAGTCTGTTTCTGTAACTCTCCCAAGAGAAGAAAAGACCTCTCCAGTTCAGCCAGTATTTTTCCACTTACAGCCATTTTTGTAATGTCTTAAATCCCCTCTAGAGGGATTCTAGTTTCTTGTTATCTTCCAGTTCCAACCCAAAAGTCAAATTAGTCTTTTCTCTTTATTTTTAACAATTTATTACCAAATTGTAACAAAAATAACCAGCAAAGATAGCAAAAACAAAGTTCTCCTTTTTTCCCAACTTTGACAGCTAGTTTGACAGCTGTCAAAGTCTTTATTTCTCTTCCGCAGGCTCTCCCATCGATCGCTCCCGGGTCTTGGGGGGGGGGGTGAATTCCGTTTCCAATGTTTGCTCTTATCCTCCAGCACAATCACTTAAATTGCCCCAACGTTAATTGCTTTTCTCCACAAAGTTAATTGCTTTCCTCCACAAAGAAGAAAGGTATTCTCACAACCTTAGTAATAAAATCCTTGCTTTACGATGTTTACAAGACGGGTGGGCGGACCTCCTTTTAACACCTCACCCAATCGTGCCTAATTCCCAAAGAAAATTTCCCTTTTAAGTCCAATTTCCGTATTACTCACGGGTTGTTACTTTTAGTCCAAATGTTCAAAGAAAGAAGTTAGTGCTCTCCGTCCATGGCATGCGGCTTCACTCAGCAGGAGAAGCAGTCGACTCACAGCACCACGCCACTCTCCGTCCCCCGTTCCGGAGCCTTTAAAAAGGCTCCTTTGCGGGTCGGGGGGGCGCAAATGGTGCCCGCCGAGTCACCAGGTCCACAGGCTTCAACGCCTGTAGTTTATGAGGGTCCCCGCGTCGCCGCCGCAGCAGGACCCAACCCCTGCTGGGCTGATTCCCTCCGGATCTCGGAGGGAATCCGCCATTAGACGATGGCACTAACAAAAAAAAAAAATTGGGATATTTTAGAGCTAGAAGGTCACGACACCCGTTTTGGGTGGCATGGCTATCTTTATTATGGGAAAATAAAGACGCATAGGAGTTTTTCAAATCATATAATAAGAAATGCTATATATAAGGTATGGGGAAAATACAAAAGATATTTGGAACAGAAAACCCCAAGATGGAACTCTCCACTAGAAGCAATCGCTGTTAAAAAAAGCAACAACATCAAAGAGAACTGGATAACGTATAACACAATATGAAGGGGGGAGGAGGAGGGTCAACTAATATTGATAAGTTATGAGAAAATAAAAGATCACTTTTCTAGTTGGCTAGATTACTTCCAGGTGAATGAAGTGTTCAGACAGGATAAGCAGATGGGTTTTGAAAAGGAGCCTTCAAGATTTGAAAAAAACTGCTGAATAGTAAAACCAAAATAATCGCAAAAATGTATAGACTTCTTTTAGACTACGAAGTAATGGATGAGGAGGTTAAGGCTTCAATGATAAAGTGGGCCCAAGATGTGGGCCGTCCAATTATGCTAAAAGATGGGGAAAACTGATGGAATGTAAGTTTGAAATAACAGCCAGCTATAATATAAGAGAGAACATGATGAAAATGGCTCATAGGTGGTACCTCACTCCTTCCAGATGATCAAGAATGTATAAAAATTTGGCGAATGCTTGTTGGAGATGTGGAGGAAATAACGGTGACATGAGCCACATGTGAAAAGATTAAGATTTTTTTGGGGGGGGGATATACGATGAATTAAAAAAGATGATGGGGATAACTTTTATGAAAAAAACGGAGGCATTTCTATGAAGTATTTTAGATAAAGAGATCCCAAAAAATCTAAGAGAGGTATTCTTGTATGCAACCGCAGCAGCTCGTATACTTGTGGCCAAGGGATGGAAAGATCACGAGGCTCCAAAAATAACAGATTGGCAAATCAAATTACAGGAATTGGTGGAGACGGCTCAATTGACTAGCAAACTCAGAGGAATCTCAAAGCAAAAATTTACAGAAAAATGGAATGGTTATACAAGATATGTTCAAAAATACAATAATAGTTTTGACTCCGTGCTAGCATTCGAGTGATAAAGGAACTAAAAGGAGGTGGACAACAATTAAGGATTTATTATGTTTTCAGAATGTATTGGAAAATTTATATAGAAAGGATTATTGTTTTGTGTACATTCCATTGTAAGAATGGAAACAGAGCCAGAGCCAGAGCCACAGCCTAAGTCTGAAACAGTCCTTGATAGAGTGCCAGAGCCAGAGCCAGAGCCAGAGCGAGACCCTGAATCAGTGCCAGAACCAAGCCCTCATTCAGAACCAGAGCCTGAGAAAGAGCCAGAACCAGAGCAACAGCCACAGCCACAGCCTAGAGCCACAGCCTGAGTCTGCAACAGTACTTGATACAGTGCCGGAGCCTGAAACAGAGACATAGCCTCAAACAGAGCCTGAGCCTGAAACAGAGGCAGAACCACAGCCACAGCCTGAGTCTGAAACAGTCCTTGATAGAGTGCCAGAGCCAGAGCCAGAGCGAGACCCTGAATCAGAGTCAGAGTGAGACCATGAATCAGAGCCAGAGCCACAGCCTCATTCAGAGCCACAGCTGAAAGAAAGCCAGAGCCAGAGCCAGAGCCAGAGCCAGAGCCAGAGCCAGAAATAGGGCTTGATACAGGGCCGGAGCGCAAAACATAGCTGCAGCCGCAGCCTAGAGCCACAGCCTGAGTCTGCAACAGTACTTGATACAGTGCCGGAGCTGGAGCCAGAGCCAGAGACACAGCCAGAGCCAGAACAAAACCCTAATTCAGAACCAGAGCCTGAAAGAGAGCCAGACCCTGAAACATAGCTGGGTCAGAGGCAGAGGAAGAGCCATCATGAGACCCTGAATCAGAGTCAGAACCAGATCTTCATTCAGAACCAGACCCTGAAAGAGAGCCAGAGCCACAGACAGAGCCACAGACGGAGCCTAGAGCCACAGCCGAGATCCACAGCCTGAGTCTGAAATAGTGCTTGATAGAGTGCTGGATCCTGAAACAGAGACACTGTCTGAAACTGAGCCTGATGCTTAAACGTAGCCAGGGCCAGAGGGAGAGGCAGAGCCTGATACAGTGCTTGATACGGCATAGGAGCCTGAAGCAGAGACACAGCCAGATCCAGAGACACAGCCAGAGCCAGAACAAAACCCTACTTCAGAACCAGAGCCTGAAAGAGAGCCAGAGCCAGAAACAGTGCTTGATAGAGTGCCAGAGCCTGAAACAGAGGCAGAGGCAGATACAGGGCTTGAAACAGCGTCAGAGCCTGAAACAGAGAAACAGCGTGAAACAGAGACAAAGGCTGAGACACAGACCGAGCCTGAAATAGAGCTAGAATAAGTGCTAGAGCCAAAGACTGAGACAAAGCCTAATAAAGAGCAGAAGTCGGAGCCTGAGCCTGAACCTGAGCCTGAAACAGTGCTTGATACAGTGTCAGAGCCTGAAACAGAACCAGAGCCACAGCTACAGCCATAGTGCCACAGCCTGAGTCTGCAACAGTGTTTGATACAGCGCCGGAGCCTGAAACCGAGACACAGCCTGAAACAGAACCTGAGCCTGGTTATTAGCATGGCAATTAAAGAAGAGAGAGGCAGAAAGGCTTATAAATAGAGTTAAGTGCGAAGGCAAAATAATAAACAACCCTAAAGAAATAGAGAAACGATTTCTCGAATTCTTTAGAGAAATCTATAAGGAAGGAAATGAAACAACAGAAGAAGTTAAAGAACATTTAGAACAGAACTGTCTTCCGAAACTTACTAAAGAACAAAAAGAACTGTTGAATGCCCCTATTACATCGTACGAAATTCAAAGAGCAATTAAGGAAGCAAAGATAGGAAAGCCACCAGGGCCAGACGGCCTACCGGCAATATATTATAAAAAAATTGAGGACTTACTGTCTGACCCATTAAGAAGTATCATGAACAACATCTTCAAAGACGGAACCATGCCGGATTCTTGGAAAGACAGCCTTATTGCATTAATTCCAAAACAGGGAACGGACAATCTACTTATTAACAACTATAGGCCTATCGCACTTCTAAATAACGATTATAAATTATATGCAAATATTTTAGCCGAAAGATCAAAAAAAGTCTTCCAGATGATGATACACAATGACCAAGCTGGCTTTTTGCCCGGGAGGCACATTTATAGCAACACTAGAAACATTATAAACTTATTAGCGTATTTAGACGTAAGAATAGAAAAGAAGGCAGTCTTAATGGCTATAGATGCAGAAAAAGCTTTCGACAGGGTATCCTGGAAATTTATGAAAGGTCTATTACACTATATGGATTTTGGTATACAGTATATAGAATCATAGAATCATAGAATCATAGAATCATAGAATCATAGAGTTGGAAGAGACCACAAGGGCCATCGAGTCCAACCCCCTGCCAAGCAGGAAACACCATCAGAGCACTCCTGACATATGGTTGTCAAGCCTTTGCTTAAAGACCTCCAAAGAAGGAGACTCCACCACACTCCTTGGCAGCAAATTCCACTGTCGAACAGCTCTTACTGTCAGGAAGTTCTTCCTAATGTTTAGGTGGAATCTTCTTTCTTGTAGTTTGGATCCATTGCTCCGTGTCCGCTTGTTTGGAGCAGCAGAAAACAACCTTTCTCCCTCCTCTATGTGACATCCTTTTATATATTTGAACATGGCTATCATATCACCCCTTAACCTCCTCTTCTCCAAGCTAAACATGCCCAGCTCCCTTAGCCGTTCCTCATAAGGCATCGTTTCCAGGCCTTTGACCATTTTGGTTGCCCTCCTCTGGACACGTTCCAGTTTGTCAGTGTCCTTCTTGAACTGTGGTGCCCAGAACTGGACACAGTACTCCAGGTGAGGTCTGACCAGAGCAGAATACAGTGGCACTATTACTTCCCTTGATCTAGATGCTATACTCCTATTGATGCAGCCCAGAATTGCATTGGCTTTTTTAGCTGCCGCGTTACACTGTTGGCTCATGTCTAGTTTGTGGTCAACCAAGACTCCTAGATCCTTCTCACATGTAGTGCTCTCAAGCCAGATGTCACCCATCTTGTATTTGTGCCTCTCATTTTTTTTGCCCAAGTGCAATACTTTACATTTCTCCCTGTTAAAATTCATCTTGTTTGTTTTGGCCCAGTTCTCTAATCTGTCAAGGTCGTTTTGAAGTGTGATCCTGTCCTCTGGGGTGTTAGCCACCCCTCCCAGTTTGGTGTCATCTGCAAATTTGATCAGGATGCCCTTGAGTCCATCATCCAAGTCGTTGATAAAGATGTTGAATAAGACCGGGCCCAAGACAGAACCCTGTGGCACCCCACTAGTCACTCTTCTCCAGGATGAAGAGGAACCATTGATGAGCACCCTTTGGGTTCGGTCAGTCAGCCAGTTACAAATCCACTGAGTGGTAGCATAGTCAAGACCGCATTTTACCAGCTTCTTTACAAGAATATCATGGGGCACCTTGTCAAATGCCTTGCTGAAATCAAGGTAGGCTACATCCACTGCGTTCCCTTCATCTACCAGGCTTGTAATTCTGTCAAAAAACGAGATCAGGTTAGTCTGACATGACTTATTTTTCAGAAACCCATGCTGACTATTGGTGATCACAGCATTCCTTTCTAGGTGCTCACAGACTGTTTGCTTAATGATCTGCTCCAGAATCTTCCCTGGTATTGATGTCAGACTGACTGGGCGGTAATTATTTGGGTCCTCTCTTTCCCCCTTTTTGAAAATAGGGACAACATTTGCCCTCCTCCAGTCTGCCGGGACTTCGCCTGTTCTCCAGGAATTCTCAAAGATGACTGCCAGTGGTTCTGAAATCACATCTGCCAGTTCTCTTAATACTCTTGGATGCAGTTCATCTGGCCCTGGAGACTTGAATACATCTAGACTAGCCAAGTATTCTTGTACTATCTCCTTAGTTATTCTGGGCTGTGTTTCCTCTGCTGAATCCTTTGCTCCAAATTCTTCAGGTCGGGCATTGTTTTCTTTATCGGAGAAGACTGAGGCAAAGAAGGCATTGAGGAGTTCAGCCCTTTCTGTGTCCCCTGTTTGCATTTCACCATCTTCTCCTCTGAGTGACCCCACTGTTTCTTTGTTCTTCCTTTTGCTACGAACATACCCATAAAAGCCTTTTTTGTTGCTTTTAACCTCTCTAGCAAGCCTGAGTTCATTCTGTGCTTCATTCTGTTCATTCAGTATATAAAAGGGATTGAAGCAATATAATCAAAACAAAAAGCTAAAATCATAATCAATGGAAATTTATCACAGGAGTGTGAAATCAGTAAAGGGGTCAGACAAGGTTGCCCACTATCCCCCTTAATTTTCATATTAACATTGGAAGTTTTATGTAAACAAATTAGGGAAGAAAAAGAAATAAAAGGGATTATGCTGGGAAATAGAAGTTACAAAACGAGGGCATTTGCTGACGATTTAATTATAACTACGGAGCAACCAAAACAGAGTTTAAGAAAGGCGTTGGAAATAATATATGGCTACGGTAAAGTTGCGGGGTTCAAAATGAATTTCAACAAGACAAAACTATTAGTTAAAAATATGTCGCCAGCTGAAAAAGCAGAATTAGAACAAATAATACACATTGAAATCTACCCCAAAATCAAGTATTTAGGATTATGGATAACACCAAAGAATCTTAACTTATAGGAAGATAATTATACCAATTGTTGGAAAGATATCAAAAGGCAGTTGGAGACATGGACAAGGTTAAATTTATCATTCCTGGGCCGTATTTCGGTAATTAAAATGATAGTTTTACCGAAGCTACTCTTTCTATTCCAAACGATTCCAATTACAGGAAAGGCCAGCAGTATCAACAGGTGGCAAAAAGAAATTTCTAAATTTTTGTGGAAGGGTAAAAGACCAAGAGTAAAGCATAAGATATTAATAGATACTGTAGAAAGAGGTGGCTACGGGTTACCGGATTTGAAGCTATATTACGAAGCCTCATGTCTTCTCTGGTTGAAAGATTGGTATTTATTAAAAAATTGGGATATTTTAGAGCTAGAAGGTCATGACACCCGTTTTGGGTGGCATGGCTATCTTAATTATGGGAAAATAAAGACGCATAGGAGTTTTTCAAATCATATAATAAGAAATGCTACATATAAGGTATGGGGAAAATACAAAAGATATTTGGAACAGAAAACCCCAAGATGGAACTCTCCACTAGAAGCAATCGCTGTTACAAAAAGCAACAACATCAAAGAGAACTGGATAACGTATAACACAATATTAAGGGGGGGAGGAGGAGGGTCAACTAATATTGATAAGTTATGAGAAAATAAAAGATAACTTTTCTAGTTGGCTAGATTACTTCCAGGTGAATGAAGTGTTCAGACAGGATAAGCAGATGGGTTTTGAAAAGGAGCCTTCAAGATTTGAAAAAAACTGCTGAATAGTAAAACCAAAATAATCGCAAAAATTATTATTAGGAACTAAAAGGAGGTGGACAACAATTAAGGATTTATTATGTTTTCAGAATGTATTGGAAAATTTATATAGAAAGGATTATTGTTTTGTGTACATTCCATTGTAAGAATGGAAACAGAGCCAGAGCCACAGCCACAGCCTAAGTCTGAAACAGTCCTTGATAGAGTGCCAGAGCCAGAGCCAGAGCGAGACCCTGAATCAGTGCCAGAACCAAGCCCTCATTCAGAACCAGAGCCTGAGAAAGAGCCAGAGCCAGAACCAGAGCAACAGCCACAGCCTAGAGCCACAGCCTGAGTCTTCAACAGTACTTGATACAGTGCCGGAGCCTGAAACAGAGACATAGCCTCAAACAGAGCCTGAGCCTGAAACAGAGGCAGAACCACAGCCACAGCCTGAGTCTGAAACAGTCCTTGATAGAGTGCCAGAGCCAGAGCCAGAGCGAGACCCTGAATCAGAGTCAGAGTGAGACCATGAATCAGAGCCAGAGCCAGAGCCTCATTCAGAGCCACAGCTGAAAGAAAGCCAGAGCCAGAGCCAGAGCCAGAGCCAGAGCCAGAGCCAGAGCCAGAAATAGGGCTTGATACAGGGCCGGAGCGCAAAACATAGCTGCAGCCACAGCATAGAGCCACAGCCTGAGTCTACAACAGTACTTGATACAGTGCCGGAGCTGGAGCCAGAGCCAGAGCCAGAGACACAGCCAGAGCCAGAACAAAACCCTAATTCAGAACCAGAGCCTGAAAGAGAGCCAGACCCTGAAACATAGCTGGGTCAGAGGCAGAGGAAGAGCCATCATGAGACCCTGAATCAGAGTCAGAACCAGATCTTCATTCAGAACCAGACCCTGAAAGAGAGCCAGAGCCACAGACAGAGCCACAGACGGAGCCTAGAGCCACAGCCGAGATCCACAGCCACAGCCGAAATCCACAGCCTGAGTCTGAAATAGTGCTTGATAGAGTGCTGGATCCTGAAACAGAGACACTGTCTGAAACTGAGCCTGACGCTTAAACGTAGCCAGGGGCAGAGGGAGAGGCAGAGCCTGATACAGTGCTTGATACGGCATAGGAGCCTGAAGCAGAGACACAGCCAGATCCAGGGACACAGCCAGAGCCAGAACAAAACCCTACTTCAGAACCAGAGCCTGAAAGAGAGCCAGAGCCAGAAACAGTGCTTGATAGAGTGCCAGAGCCTGAAACAGAGGCAGAGGCAGATACAGGGCTTGAAACAGCGTCAGAGCCTGAAACAGAGAAACAGCGTGAAACAGAGACAAAGGCTGAGACACAGGCCGAACCTGAAATAGAGCTAGAATAAGTGCTAGAGCCAAAGACTGAGACAAAGCCTAATAAAGAGCAGAAGCCGGAGCCGGAGCCGGAGCCTGAGCCTGAGCCTGAAACAGTGCTTGATACAGTGTCAGAGCCTGAAACAGAACCAGAGCCACAGCTACAGCCATAGTGCCACAGCCTGAGTCTGCAACAGTGTTTGATACAGCGCCGGAGCCTGAAACAGAGACACAGCCTGAAACAGAACCTGAGCCTGGTTATTAGCATGGCAATTAAAGAAGAGAGAGGCAGAAAGGCTTATAAATAGAGTTAAGTGCGAAGGCAAAATAATAAACAACCCTAAAGAAATAGAGAAATGATTTCTCGAATTCTTTAGAGAAATCTATAAGGAAGGAAATGAAACAACAGAAGAAGTTAAAGAACATTTAGAACAGAACTGTCTTCCGAAACTTACTAAAGAACAAAAAGAACTGTTGAATGCCCCTATTACATCGTACGAAATTCAAAGAGCAATTAAGGAAGCAAAGATAGGAAAGCCACCAGGGCCAGACGGCCTACCGGCAATATATTATAAAAAAATTGAGGACTTACTGTCTGACCCATTAAGAAGTATCATGAACAACATCTTCAAAGACGGAACCATGCCGGATTCTTGGAAAGACAGCCTTATTGCATTAATTCCAAAACAGGGAACGGACAATCTACTTATTAACAACTATAGGCCTATCGCGCTTCTAAATAACGATTATAAATTATATGCAAATATTTTAGCCGAAAGATCAAAAAAAGTCTTCCAGATGATGATACACAATGACCAAGCTGGCTTTTTGCCCGGGAGGCACATTTATAGCAACACTAGAAACATTATAAACTTATTAGCGTATTTAGACCCTTGGCGCCATTGTTTAATGGCGGATTCCCTCCGAGCTCCGGAGGGAATCGGCTCCGTAGCGTCTGGGTCTGGCCGCTGCGGCGAAGCGGAGACCCTTAGAATCACAGGCGTGGATGCCTGTGAACACAGAGGCTCGGCGGGCACCATTTGCGCCCCCCCAATCCGTGACGGAGCCTTTTTAAAGGCTTCGGAACGGGGACAGGGTGAGGCGTGGTGCTGAGAGCTCTTCCTCGTCTACGGAGTGAAGCCGCAAGCCATTGACAGAGAGCGCCAACTTCTTCTTTGGATCGATTGGACTCTAAAACATCAACCCGTGAGTAATACGGAGATTGGAACTTTAAAAAATTCTATTTTGGATCTGGAACGAGCGGGAAGGGGTTAAAAAGGAAGTCCACCCCCCCTCTTTGTAAACAATCTAAAGCAAAGGATCGGGCAGCTAAGGTCGAGAGAATCTGTTTCTTGATGTTTAATAAAAGATCTTGACTTCACGGTTTTGACATTATAAGAAGATTTACTGGAGGATAAAAAGAATTTTGGGAGCTGAAATTTCACCCCCCCCCCCAGACCCGGGAACGTCCTGTGAGAAAGCCTGCTGTATGGAAGAGTTTTACAGCTGTCAAGTTAGCTGTCAGTCAGCTAGTTGTCAGCTGGAAAAAGAGAACATTGTTTCTGCTGTTTCTGCTGGTTTGTTTGTTATAACTTGCTGAAAATAAGGAGGGCTGATACAAAATAACTGGACTTTTGGTTTTGAGCTGAAAGGAATATTAAGGAACTAAAATCCCCCTAGAGGGGTATTAGGGACATTACATGATAAAAATGGCTGGAGCATGGAAAATTCAGGCAGAATTGGACAGAGCATTTGTTCTCCTGGGAAAGTTACAAGATGAGTACAATGCTTTGTCTACAGAGGTTTCAGTACTACGCTTGACAGTAGATAACAGTTTTGAGCCGGATAAGGACTTGAAACAGGAAGCCCTTTCAACTGAACAAATAAATGAAACTGAAAGTTTAGACACGATGGAGCAATATGTTGCTTTTGAAGAAAATGAAGGAGGAGCTGGAATTCTGCAGGAGTCAAGGGAGAGTTGCAACATGAGGCCTGACATGATGACAAAAAAGGATAATAAAAATTCGATGCGGAAAGCCTGGCCTGAATGGGAGTCTGAAAAATGGAGAGATCTCCTTTGGAGGGGATCTGAAGACCTGAGGATTACAAATTTGCTGAAGGTGAAAGTTGGAGCTTTGGGGTCATGTGGATTTGAAAGAAATATGAAACAAGAGTTGGAGTACCCCATAGGCTTTGCTTTTAAGTACGGAGGTCTGGCTGGAAGCAATATGGATCCTGTTGGGCCGGAGCCTCTCTGAGACTTGGGGTTTAACATTAAGGACTATCAAAGAGACCGGCAGAAAGGAACTGAGAGAGATATAAGGGCCTCGGACGTGAGATCTCCAGGCTAAATAACATAAGGACTGATGGATTTTGGTTGGGGACTGGAACCGGGAAAAGGGTGGGTGGAGGTTGGGAATCCAAAGGGTACATAAGTATAATCTGTCTTGTTTTTTATATTTTGTTAGTTGTTTGGAAATTGGGAAAATCGTGGAAGGGAAATTTTGGTCGACTTTAGGAAAAAGGTTTAAGAATAATTAATGAGGTATAAGTATTGATGTGTAAATTTGATAAGGTAAAATTGGTTTTTGAAATTAAATAGAAATAAGGTTGGTAAAAATAAATTGAGGGAATGGAAAAAAGAAGTAAAGTAAAATAACAGTATGTTAGAACAAATGTTCAAGGTAAAGTGAAGAAATAAGTTAAGGACTTGCTGAATTGACAACTTAAATTGGAATACAAGAAGGAGAGGTGTGAGGAGGTCTGAGAAATAAGGTTAAGGAAAATAAGTATTTGAAACTTTATGTGTTTTATTTTTTTTCTTTTTTTGTTTAGTCTTGAATTTTATGTATTTTTGTGTTGTTTTTATTTTGTCTTTGATTGTTATATGTTTGTTGAAAATACCAATAAATATTTAATTAAAAAATAATAATAATAATAATAATAAACAACCCTAAAGAAATAGAGAAACGATTTCTCGAATTCTTTAGAGAAATCTATAAGGAAGGAAATGAAACAACAGAAGAAGTTAAAGAACATTTAGAACAGAACTTTATATAGAAGGTGCCTGTCTGCCTGCCTCTTGTAAACTTCCTTGGCCCGCTCCAAGTTCAGCCTGAGTTGCTGGTGTAAGGCCTCCATTTCCTCCACAAATTGCTCAGCCGCAGGTACACTCCATCCTTCCTCCCCCCGCCCCTGGAAGGCCCTGGGGTGACACCCGTAATTGGCCATGAAAGGGCTCATTCCCGTGGGCACGTGTTCAGCGTTATTGTACGCAAATTCAGCCAAAGCTAATTTCTCTACCCAATCGTTCTGCCTCTCGCTGACATAGCAGCGTAGGTACTGCTGGAATATACCGTTCGCTCTTTCGGCCTGTCGGTTGGTGTCTGGGTGTCTCGCCGTCGAGAAGCTCACCTCGACCTGTAGCAAGCTCATGAGTCTCCGCCAGAACCGGGAGGTAAATTGTTTCCCGCGATCCGAGATTACCCTCAATGGGGCACCATGCAGTCTAAAAATGTGGTCCACAAACAGCTTGGCTGTCTCCTCTGCCGATACTGCATGCGAGCAAGCTACAAAATGGCACATTTTAGTCAGTAGATCGACCACTACCATGACTGCTGTCTTTCCCCTTGACATGGGCAGATCTGTCATAAAATCAATGGACACCACCTCCCAGGGCCTTTCTGGTGTAGGTAAGGGTTCCAGTAGCCCCGCCGGGGCAGTCCTTTCCCCCTTTGCCCTCTGGCATCGGTCGCACCCTCGTACATATTCTCGTACGTCTTCCCTCACCTTTGGCCACCAGAACTGCCTGGTGACAAGTAGCATGGTCTTGTGCTGTCCAAAGTGCCCAGCTGTTGGGTTGTCATGGAGCTGTCTAAGTACCTTCCGCCTCAAAGTCTCTCATACAGTAGCCCTTCCTTTTCCTCAAACCATCCATTGTCTTCCTTTCCGTCCCTGAGCTCCCTGATTTTTGTCTGAGCAAACTCATCGTCTCTGGTGAGCCCTGCTAGTTCTCGTTTCCCTACCAACGCTCCCCAACACACCCACCGGTCCTCGGGGAGCACGTGCCTGGTCTCTGGTGGCCCCTCTCCTTCCATGTACTCCGGTTTCCTGGAGAGTGCATCTGCCCTCACGTTTTCCCCTCCCGGCACGTATCATATCTCGAAGAAAAACTTGGCGAACTCCTGGGACCATCTGATCTGTCTCTGGTTCAGCACTCGTGCGGTCCGCCAGTATTCCAAGTTCTTGTGGTCAGTTCGGACCTGGATCTTGTGCCGCGCCCCTATCAAAAGATGTCTCCATTGCCGAAATGCCGCATAGATCGCAAGCAGTTCTCGGTCATACACCGTGTAGTTTTGTTCCGACTTGCTCAGCTTCCTAGAGAAAAAGGCACACGGTCTCCAGTTCTCCTTAGACCCGGGTTGCAAAAGTACCGCTCAAATCGCGCGGTCGGACGCGTCCGTCTCCAGTCTCATGGGCTTCTCCTGATCCGCGTGCAGGAGCTGCTCTTCCGAGGCGAACGCCTTCTTCAGTTTTTCAAAGGATTGCTGCGCATCCTCTGTCCACGCGAACTTCTTTTTGCTACTAAGACAATCCGTTATGGGCGCTGTCAAGTGAGCGAAGTTCTTTATGAACTTCCTGTAGAAGTTGCTGAAGCCTAGGAACCTCTGCACATCCTTTCTGTTTTGGGGGGCATTCCATTCCAGCACTGCCTTCACCTTGCCTGGATCCATGGCCAGTCCTTTGTCTGACAACCTGTATCCCAGGAACTCGACCTCCCTGGCGTGGAATTGGCATTTTTCCAGCTTGACCCACAACTGATGCTTCTTCAATCTCTGTAGCACCTCCCTGATGTCTCTGGCGTGTTGCCTTTCATCGTCCGAATAGATTAAGACGTCATCCAAAAAGGCTACGCAATTCTTGTACAGCAGGGGCCCCAACACATGGTGCATGAAGGCTTGAAAGCAGGCCGATCCCGATTGTAATCCAAATGGCATGACTAAGTACTCAAAAGCCCCCAGGGGGGTGAACATGGTCGTTTTCCATTCGTCCCCCTCCCTTATCCTAATCAGATTGTATGCTCCCCTGAGGTCCAGCTTGGTAAAAATCTTCCCCTGCCTCACACGTGTCAAAATATCGTCAATCCTGGGCATTGGGAAAGTCACTGGTTCTGATACCAGGTTCAGGGCCCTGTAATCCACGACTAATCTGGGCTGATTAGTCTCTTTTTTGTCCACAAAGAACACTGGACTGCCCCCCACCGCCTTAGATTCCCTTATGAAACCTCTCTTCAGATTCTTGTCAATAAACTGCCGCAGCTCCTGCATCTCCCGGTCGGACATGGCATACAGCTTACCCACTGGTAACTGAGACCCTGGAAGCAGGTTGATTTGGCAGTCAAAGGGCCTGTGGGGGGGCAGTTTGTCTGCCTCCCTTTCACTGAAGACCTCCTTCAAATCAGCATATTGTGGTAGCACCTGCCCTTTTTGCTCCAGGGCCAACCCCGCCACCCTGGCTACAGTCATTCTGGGTTCCTTTCCTCCCAGACAGTGTTCTGAGCAGTAAGCTGACCCAAAGGTGAGCAACCGCTGATGCCATGACACCACCGGGTCATGTAGTGCCAGCCAGCTCATTCCTATTATTATTGGGGGTCCTGCCAGTGTGGCCACGTGAAAGGCAATGGTTTCCGTGTGCCTGGCGACCCTCATTCGCATTGGTGGTGTCTGGTGTGTCACTTCCCCTCCCAGGAGCTCCCTGCCATCGATGGTGGTCACCAGCAAGGGAAAATCTAGTGGCAACAGGTGGAGTTGGTGCTCCAGAGCGAAGTCTCTGCTGAAGAAATTACACGAGCTGCCAGAATCTAGCAGTCCCTCCACCTTGACGGGGTGCCCGTTTGGGAGTTCTAGCACCACCTCTAGGGCTACCGCTGCCTTGGGGGGGTCAGGCTGGGGCACTTCTATTGGTTGCTGACCTGGCTGCCGGCCCCGCTGGTTGGCAGCCAGGCGTTGGCGTTTCCCTGCGCCTGCCCCTCCTCCCCCTTCTCGTCGTGGCCTGCAGCCCCCATCATGCCTTGCCAGGCCTTTCGTTGAGGGCAGACCTTTGCAAAATGTCCCGGTCGCTGACAGAGGAAACACTTCTTGATAGTTTTCCACTCCTTTCCCTCCCTTTTCCGACCTTCACCGGCGTTTGAAACTTCGCGCACGCGCGCTGCATCAATTTCCATCGGCTCCGCCGCCTGGGAAGGCTCCCTCAGCATCTCAGGAATGCGGTTGTCATGGAAACGTTCTGCCCTTATCTCCCGCTTCTCCTGAGCCCGCCCACAGTCTTTGTGAGTTCATCCATCGACCGCGGGCGGGGCGCTCGGGACAATTCGTCTTTCACTTCAGGGGACAAACCCCTTTCGAACAACATTTGCATTGGTTCAGAGCCCAGATCCCACCCGAGCTTGTGGACTAACATCGCGAACCGCGACCAGTAGTTTCTGACGGACAGGCTCCCCTGCTTGCACCCCATCAGTTCCCGTCGTGTCACGCTTTGCTCAACCTCGCTGGAGAACATCGCGTCCATCGCCTGGTAGAATTTCTTGAGATCTTTCAATGCATCATTCTGGGTCGCCATTAGGGACCTGATCCATTCACACGCCCCATCCTGCAGATGTCTCACAATGTAAGCCACCCTCTCCCCGTCATCGGCAAAGTCATCTTTCTGCAGTTCCAAAGCGTACTGGATTTCCGTTCGGAATGCATTGTAGTCCTGGGGCTTTCCACCAAATTTGTGTACCAGCCCCTGAACCTTCCTCCCAATCAGGGTGGCTCTGACCTGTGCATCCTGAGCCCGTCTCTCCTCCAGCCGCGCCGTCAAGGTAGCTACATGCACCTCCAGGTCTCGGTTCTTCTCGACCAGACCTCGCACCAAGGCTTCTTGCTCTGTTCCTCCGGCTGGCTCTGTGTGGCTCATCGTGCTGCCTCTCCGGGACTGCGCACAAGCAATGTCAGGGACTGACGGATTGCTGTAATGGCTCTAGGGGTTACTCGTGCGTAAGCCGGTGACAACACCTGGCTGGGTTGCCTAAGTGAACCTTTCCTGTCCGGACAGCCACTCACCCGTGGCTGTCTCAATCGCTGGCAGAATCCGTCAGTGGGCGTTTCTTAAACTTCTTCCAACAAAGAAGTTCTTTCACGCCCATTCTCCTCCTACTCTCCCTGCGCGGAAGCCTTCTGCGCAAGGAGGGCATAGGCAGCGGAGGACCCTTCCTCCCCCCGCTGGTCCCCGGCAAGGAGTCATGTGACCCCCTCTCAGATTCCCCCATCTGCCCCCCTTCTCCACTGGAGCTAAGCTGATTCCGGAGGCGGTGGACTTCCGGAGGCGGCGCCAACGGCAATGGCGGTCTCCTTCTAACTACGAGGGAGAAGCTCCGCAGAAATCGGGTCTATCCGCTACGGCGCAGCGGAGACCCTTTAAAAAACCGCAGGCGGGGGAAGCCTGCGGCCGTGGGACTCGGCGGGTGCCAAAAGCACCCCCCCAAGTGGCAAAGGGACCCCGCGAGGGGCCCCGGAGCGGAACGGGGGTGGTGCGGCACTGAGAGTCGATCGCTACTTCTGTGGAGTGAAGCCGCTGCAGCTGTTGCCGGAGAGCGCTGTCCTTTCTTCTTTGAAATTCGGCTTTTAAACTACAACCCGTGAGTAAGATCTTCTAAAGTTGGCAAGATCAAAGGATTTGTTCCTTTAATCGGAATAAAGAACTTGAACTTGGCTCTTTGGGAAAATAAATCCTGCGTCCAGTCAGGCTTCCCTGCGTGGCTCTGCTTGGAAGCTGACCTGGCAGGAGAGCAGAGTAGCAGCGGTCCTGCGTCCGTGTGAGATGAGGGATAAATCAAGTCCAGAGACAGTTCGGTTCTTATCTCTAGAAGCGTTTATTTACAAAGCAGTAATTCCATCAGAACTTTCCGACATCTCTCCGTGCTCCAAAAGCACACACGCAGCCTCTGAGCTTGGGCTGCGTCTCAGTCAGAATCGAAAGCAAGTCTGAATGCAGACACACACTGTGACGCACTTCTCTGCGTCAAGCTCCTCCCAGATACAGGACACCACGGAGTTTTAACCCTGTCAGTTCCAAACTCCACACCCCCTCTTGTCCTGCATCTGGGGACAATAGCCAACAATGCTTTCCCCATACACAGACCCTCACAGAACTCCTCGTGCTTCTGGAAGGTTAATGGTTTTGTGAAACCATCAGCGAGGTTCTTGGTTGAGGGACAGTATTTCAGAGCAACTAGCCCCTCATGAACGCTCTGACATACATTCTGGAAACGTATGTCCAAATGTTTGGTCCTCGCCTTGAATTGCCCCGTCTCGGCCAATTTGAGGCATGGTTGATTGTCTTCATGCACCACAACGGGCAGACAATTCTCTCCACAGATTTCCTCAACCAAACACACATAGAACTCCAGCTCTCTGCAAACCTCTGATAGCGCACTGAACTCAGCTTCAGTAGGTGAAAGCGCTATGAGACTTTGCTTCCGGGACCTCCACCCAATCACTGAGTCCCCAAACTTCACCACTAGGCCTGACACTGATTTGCGGTCCTCAAGGTTAGCCCAATCCGAATCCACCCAGGCGGTCAGCTTGACATCGCCCTCAGCTGACATCTTGAGGCAAAAGTCTTTGGTATCTTGCAGGTAACGTAGCACCCGCTTAATACCATTCCAGGCCTGCACACTAGGACTTGAAGCCTCTCTACTGAGCAGATTGACAGCAAACGCTATGTCTGGTCTGCTCCACTGTGACAGATACAACAGACTACCCAGAGCTGACTGAAAGAGTTCAGTATTTTCGAACACCACGCGTTCTACTTGCTGACACTCCTTCACGTATCCAGCCTCCATGGGTGATCTGGCACCTGCACAATCAGACATCCTGAACTTCTCAAGCAACTGTTCAATCTTACCTTTCTGGCGAAGCAAAAAGCTTCCATCACTTGCTCTTGTGATCTCGACGCCTAAATAGGATTTGACATCTCCAAGCTGCTTCAGCTTGAACCGCTTTCCAAGCTCCTTAGCAAACTTCTCCACCTGTTCACCTGTCTGTGCCATGATCAAGATATCATCAACAAACACCTGAACCACTTGCTGTTACAAGTCTGAATCTCTAATGTAAAGACAACTGTCTGCAAGAGATCTCTTAAAACCTAGCTCTTCTAAGGCTTCATGTAGGCACATATTCCAATTCCTGGCAGATTGGCGTAATCCATAGATGGATTTGTGCAATCGCCACACGACGCCTGGCTCACTGACTTCAAATCCTGGAGGAGGAAGCATGTACAACTCCTCCTGGAGATCTGAGTCCAGGTAGTCGACATCTACATCAAAATGGTTCACCTTCCAACCTCTCTGTGCTGCTATCGCCAAAAGCGTTCTCAAAGTCTCCACTCTCGAGGTCAGCGAATAGACCTCTGTGAAGTGGACACCCTTCCTCTGTGTGAATCCTCGGGCCACTAACCTCGCTTTATACTGTGGTTCTCCTGCTTCTGTGGGTTTAAGTCGGTAAACCCACCTGCGGCTCACAGCTTGCTTGTTAGCTGGCAGCTGAGTGAGTGAGAACACACCAAGAGACTCCATTGAGTTCATCTCCTTCTGCATCGCCTCATGCCATTTGCTGGCTTCTTCCCGAGGCAACTTCTGAACATCCTCAAAGGATTCAGGTTCACATCTAGCCACACCAACCCAGACACTCGTGGCTTCATACCTTTCAGGTGGCTTCCCTTTGGTTGATCTTGCTGACCTCCTCAGCGTGAATTCTGGAACTGCGCCTGAATCACCTGGATCAACCCTACTATCCTCTGTGTCAGAAACATCCCCCTCTGACCTGCTGCACCGTTTAGGGCGTACAGCTGGTTCTGCTGGCGAGGATGGTTCACTCCTTAGCTCAGACTTGACAGAGACCTGTGGAGGGGTCCTGGGACTCCCTTTTGGAGAGATACGGAGCCTCTCCCTTGGAGATCCCGGCTCTGGACTCTGTGGCTGTGGACTGTGCACCTCAGCAACAGGTTCAGCCTCGTCCTCCTCCTCTTCCTCATCTGAGTCTAACAGAACATCCGGATTCCCGTGAAGATGCTTCCACCCACTCTGCTCGCAAAACTCAGCACTGCCGCTAATAAGCAGCTTGGACTGGTTGCCAGTAGGGTATGCGAAACGCCACGCCTTTGAACCCGGCTCATAGCCTACAAAGATCATCTTCCTAGACCTTGGCTCACCCTTTCTGCGCATGGCCTTTGGAATGAGAACCCAAGCCTCAGACCCAAAAGTGCACAGAAAACCCACTTTCGGTTGCTTCCCATGCAGCAGAAAGTACGGTGTGTCTCCCACACTTGAATTGAACACCCTGTTCTGCAGAAAACATGCTGTCTTATAACTCTCAGCCCAAAAGCGCTGTGGCAAACCCGAGTCTGCCAACATAGCATTCGCTGATTCCTGTAGTGTGCGAAATTTTCTCTCTGCAACCCCATTCTGTTGCGGAGAGTGGGGGGCCGTCAGTCGATGACTGATACCGTTCTGCCTGAAAAACGATTGCAGCGCAGAACCTGTGAACTCCCCCCCCCCGCGATCAGATTGAAAGGAAATCACCCTGGTAGAGAACCGTAGCTCTACCGCTGTGATCCAATCCCTGATCAGTGCAGCTGCCTCTGATTTCTGTTTAAGCGAGAAGACCCAAGAATGTCTTGAAAAATCGCCAATCAGAACCAGAACCCATTTAGACCCAGCTAAAGAAGGTGTTGGCATGGGGCCTGACAAATCTGCATGCACAAGTTCAAAGGGTTTACTGGTTCTCCTCTCTGACCTGGGGTATGTGCATGTTGTGACCTTCGATTGCTTACAGGCTTGACAATCTAGGTATCTGTCACATGCCTTGAACCTACATCCAATTGTGTTGCCAGTGGCTTTCCTCACATATGACCACCCTACGTGCCCAAATCTCCTGTGCCATAAGTGTATACAATCATGGTGTGGTGGGACATTTGCACACTGCCCTTGGGCGTCTTCAATGGACTCTCCACCAGCCCCATTTTCCCACCAGTCCCATTTTCAATGGGCATCTCCACCAGAAAGAGCCTGTCTTTTCTCTCGACACTGTAGCTCTTCTTCCCATCCCTGTAGAAGGAACACAAATTGTTAGAGAACAGAACATCGAACCCAGCAGCCATGAGAGCTGGCACACTTAAAAGAGAGTGGGCAAGCTCGGGGACCACATAAGCTTGCACCCAATGATCTATAAAAGAACAATAAAGAAACCCAGATTCAGTCAGCGGTCTTTGAGACCCATCTGCTAA